>NC_059180.1:3697004-4005506 GCF_019923935.1 Bubalus bubalis
GCCTGCCTTTCCCAGTGTGCTTCCTGGGGCTGCCATGACAAAGCATCGCAAGCCTAGTGGTTTACACAACAGACGCTGAATCTTGCCCAGCGCTGGAGGCCAGCGGGACCTGCCCCAGGCCTCTCTCCAAGCTCCTGGAGGCTTGCCGGCCGGCCGTGGCATTCCTCGATTCCTGCTGCATCATCGGACCTCTGCCTTCCTCCTCTGTTACCCATCTCTGAATCACATGCTATGTGCCCTGCTTTTTTCCACTTGCTGGTATTGTTGGAAGATCATTCCATCTCAAATATTTATACTATTTTATGTTGATTCATAGCTTAGCATGCTTTAATTTGTATCATAATTTATCAACTAGTCTCTTATTTTTCAACAGTTCAGTAGCCTCCATTTATTTATTAAAAAAAAAACACAACACCCTCAGAATTCTTTATGGAGTTTCCTGTCATTCTAGAGTTTTAGTATCTCTGCAGAATTCTTGGATCAAACTCCAGTGTGTCTCTGTCCTGAGTAGGAACATACGTAGGACCAGGAGAGAGATAGGTGTGGGGTCCAGTTGATGCTTCCAGCTACAGTAAATTTGCTCCTGAACCTTCGTGTTCCTGTTCCCTGGGAAAATGAGGAAAGGAGGAGGAGGGCTCAGGAGAAGCCATCAGATCTTGTCCCGTATTTGGTAAGTGGCAGAGCCTGACCAGGACCATTTCCTGTGCAGGAGTCGGCACAGTTGAGCCAGGACAGGTCTCAGTAATAAACGTGACTGTTGACAAACTGCAGCCATGAGAGGAGAACCGAACAAAATGTAGCAGGATCCACAGATAGAACCAAGCACCCCAGGTTAATAGACTTCCAGTTGCTTGGCTGAGTGATACTGAATGGACTCTGCCTTCTGGTACCCATTTCCATTTTTTCCCTGTGGATTTCCTCAACACCCGGTGATAGAAGCTTTGGGTTAGGAGATTAGTAGGCTACAGATATTTTTAGAATAATAATTTAAAAGACATGATGATATACGAAATGCCTGTTTGTCATAGAAAAGCTTAGAAAATTCATCTAAGTAAAAAGAAAAAGGTACAAATGGTTATTATCCAACTATACAAAGCTAACTACTACTTGCATTTTGTCCTACATCATTTCAGAGATTATTCTGTGTGTGTGGGGTGCGGGGGAGACAGTTCAAGATGCTTTCAACCACCTTTTTCAGTTGCCAGTATACTATCATAAATAGTCTTCTATGATTTTATTAGCTACATCATGTCTATTTCCCTTTGGCTGTGGTATATTCATTTAATTAGTACTCTATAGTTGGATATTTAGTTATGTCTGCTTTTTTGGAGTTTTACCAAATTGTAATAAATATCTTGGCCGCTAAATCTTTGCCCAAACTCATGACTGTTTCTGCAGAATAAATTTCTATGAATTAAATTTCTGGGTGATGGCGGGGGAGGGTAGTGAACTGCATGGTGATGACTGAGACGCAGAGATGTATATTCTGTTAAGCAGAAGAATAGTTCAAATTCAAACCTCAAGGTCAGGTCCCCATCACATTCCAAGGTGCGGGCTTCGCTCTGATAAACGGGGTTCTTGGGAGGAGCCCCTGCCACCCTGTGGCTGGGGTGTTAGAGCAGTTGATTCTGAGGCTGGAGGCAAGGCTGGCCTCTCATGTCCTCTCCTTCCCACCCCGATCTCTGCCTCCACAGGTGTCTGCTTTTCCCAGACCAGCAAGGAAGGACCATGTGCCAGGTGAGTGTGGCACTTCTTTACACCGTGCTTTTCATTTTCCCATGGATTTCAGGATGCTGAAAAGAATTCGTCCAGTAAAACACAATGCCAACAGAAATCAGGACCAGTGAAAACAGGAAGATAATGCAAGATCAAGGCCATGCGGAGGGCAGGGCAGGCACACTACACAGGCTGCTGGAGTTATTAGCTGCCCTCTAAACTTGTGTCTAACATGTCTGTCACTTTAAAAAGACAGATTCCATCCAATATATGACTTGTGTTGTCTGGGACAAACATATCACCCTCTCAGGGAACATAAAGCTTTCCAGGGTATTTAGACATTTATGTGATGGGTCTTCACACGTCAGATGTAATAGGCAGGGTCCTCAATAACAACAACATTCAAATAAATGCAACAGCAGATCTCCTGTGAGTTTCCCCTGCCCTCACAGTATCAAGTATGTACTAGATCAATATAGAAATTCTGTGATTACAGTTGTTGCAGGGAGTCAGAATACTCAGGTCTACATAAACAGCCTTATTAGGGTTCACACTGACCTAGATAAAACACTCCATGATTCAGAGGAACAAACGGATGAGTGGTATGTTCTTTGAACTGCTGTTTCTAATAATTCTGGACACAGATAGAGCCTGAACAGCTCCAAGCTTCAGCAGGGGCGGGGGAGATGGTCTGAGCTGTCCTGCCTCCTCTCTCTGTGACTTTAACCTCAGCCACTGCCCTTAACCCCACTTGTGTCCTTTCTCAGTGGCCATCCATATCTTTCTTCAGACATCACAACATCATGTATTCTATTGCCGTCAAATGCCTCCAGTCCTAAAGGGCCTCCCTCTTTACCCCAGGCTCCGAGGATGCATGAACTTGAAGTACGCTGGTCAGAGTCCCGGAAGTTACAAAGCCTGAGACCCAGAGCTAGTTGAGGACAAAGACAGGCTCGAGGCAGCACCCCAAGCTGTGGGAAGAGCAGGCGTGCCACTGGGACTTGGAATGTTCTGCCCAGGGACCCAGATTTCACTAGGGGTCTCCCTTGTTTCCATGACTCCTTTTCTCATATCAACTTATCCACATGACCAGAAATAGGGCTCCCACAGCACACATTTACGAATTCTGCCACAGAGTGGGACCAAGTCTCCTTCCTCAGTTGGAAATATCTTTGGGAAAGGTTGGGATCGGTTCAGCTTAGTTCAAGGGCTGAGGGGCTGAGTCTGCAAAGGGGAGCTCCCAGGAGCACCACGTGCTTGAAGTGGGGGTGGGGGGCAGGGAAGGGAGGAAGATGAGACCTGGTAGATAAACATCACAGCGGTCCACGCCAGGAAGACAAGCATTCACAGGTTTCTAGTTCAGGGATCTCCCTGTTAGGGTTATGTGTGATAAAAACAACAATAAAGCTTGTAAGTGTATCTGCTGAGCACTTACGTGGTCTCTGTTTTTAGTATATTATTGCATGAATAAACCTGTGAGATGGTATCATTAATCCCTTCCTCCATTCTACAGCTGAACAAACCGAGGCTAGAGATATTAAAATCCATTAGGTGATGGAGTTGGGATCTTAATGCAGAGAGACAGACAGTCCTAGAACTGGCCCTTAATAATTAAACCAGTTTTATCTGCCAATAGCAAATCCCCAGCAGAGGAATCCAGTAGTGTTGATGCGTTCTAGACATGCACTGTCCATAATGGCTGGAGAAGGAAACGATAACCCACTCCATGATTCTTGCCTGAAAAATCCCATGGACAGGGGAGCCTGGTGGGCTACAGTCCATGGGGTCCAGAGATGACTGAGTGTACTCGCACACACAGACATGCATCATGGTAGCCAGTAACCACAGGTAGATACCGAGCATTCAAAGTGTGGTTAATGTGACTGTGGATTTGAATTTTTACACTATATTTCAATTTAAAAACTTCAGAGTAAAATATTTTTTCAGGAAACACAACTTTGTTTTCATAGGACTACATTTCACCAAAGTGAAATTGAAAACTGTGTCTAAATGAGATGTACTTTAAGTGGAAAATACACACCAAGTTTTGAAGATGTGATATTTAAAAAGGATGAAAACTGGAGCTTCCTTGGTCCAGTGGTTAAGACTATGCTTCCAATGCAGGGGGTACAGGTTCCATCCCTGGTCAGGAACCTAAGATTCCACATACCACGCAGTGCAGTCAACAAATTTTAAAAATTAAAAAAGAATGAAAACTATACCTGTATACATGGATTCCTTTCTCTGCTTTCCTTTCTCTGCTTTCCTCTTGTTACCACCTTAACTTTGCCTGTATCTCATGTTGATGATTATAACTGTGCCTGAATTTTATTTATTCTCTCCGTGATTCCCACCTCGTGATACAGCAATCATCTACATCAGATTGTCTTTTGTAGCTCCCCTTCTTAAGTGCTGTGATGGAGACCCTCTTGCCTGCAGGAAAAAAACGTCATTTGTTCCATGATCTGATCCCTCTGCCCGCCACCCCCCAAAATACCCCCCTTATACACACACCTCTATACTATCATTCCCAATTTATTCCTACTTCCTACAAAATTTCCCCATGACTTCTTGGGTCATGCTTCTTGATAGGAATATCTTTCCAACATCAGAACACGCTTGATTTTTCATGATTCTGCTCATCTACAAACGCCAATGAAGCTTAACGTCAGGATGTTGAATCTGGCGGCTGTCTTCGTGTCCTGTACTTAAATGTCCTTACATCATAGCCTTCAGTGTATTGTTACCATACAGCAGTCTCTTACATTCATCTCATGCCGCCAGGCAACAAGCGCCCTTGAACAGGAGCACTGTGGCATTCAGCTTTCAACCCCAAGCATCACGCAGAACACCAGTAACATACCTGGTCCCCCACCGATGCTTGCTCTCTAAATGGAAGGATGGATGGATGGATGGATGAATAGAGATCCAGAAGGCAGACACTTTCTAATGATTTTTTTTTCTCTCCCACAAAATGCAGTACAAAGTTAGGGACATGCTAAGCTTCCTATGTAACTGAACATGGGGAAACCTGCCCTCTGAAGGTGGTAAGATCTGTCTCCTCTACACCTCTGCCGTAATACCCTGTGCCGAGCACTCCAGATTAATCAGGAATGTGCTGTTCCAGGGGTCCTTGTCATTCAGAGACGTGGCTGTGGGCTTCACCCGTAAGGAGTGGCAGGAGCTGGACCCTACACAGAGGACCCTGTACCGGGATGTGATGCTGGAGAACTACAGCCACCTGGTCTTCGTGGGTGAGGAAGGTTTCCAGTTCCCCCCACCCCTGCTTATGTCTGAGCTCCTTCCTTTCCAGTTACATAAGACCCCTTAAGCACTCAAAATGTTTGTCCTGGGGTTTCAGTCATCAAGTCCTGTTCTAATCTCACCTGGATTATTGGTGAATTTTCCTCCCAAGTGAAACAGCTCTTCTTTGGCTGAGAGGTAAATATTCATTGTGCGGCCTGAGCCTTCAGCTTCCTTGGGTGTCCCAGGTGGCTCAGCATAAAACTCTTTTTTAAAATAATCTTTTGGCCATGCCACAAGGCATGTGGGATCTTCATTCCATAACCAGGGATCAAACCCATCTCCCTGCATTGGCAGCATGGAGTCTTAACCACTGGACCACTAGGGGAGTCCCTCAGGATAAATGTTGTAACTGTTTCTCGTGAACAGGATGTCAAGTCACCAAACCAGCTGTGATCTCCAGATTGGAGCAGGGGCAAGAGCCGTGGATGGAAGAGGAAGAGATCCTGAGATGGAGCTTTCCAGGTGAGAGAACCAGTGTGCAGGGGGACAGAAGACATGGGGTCCCAGAAGGTCACAAAGCAGAATCTCTGATTTTTTATTTCAGGCAACTGTGTTAAAAGCCTTGAATCTTTGCAAGGAACTGTGGACAGCTGGCCGAAGACCTTGAGATGCCCAAATGATTTCTGCTACCTGTACCCATCACGTCACTGCATGATCACTTGCCCTCCCATGGATTTTAGAGAAAGACATTCTTTTAAAATTTATTATTTCTTTCTACTCTGCCACCCTCTTCTAAGACCTTGCTTTCTCAGTCTTTCTCTAGAATCTTTAGGCTTGCACTTGTCTCCCTGGTTATGACACAGGCTTTCTCAAGCTCTCAGATATGTGTAGATTTGTCCTATTTTAGGAGAAGGCAATGGCACCCCACTCCAGTGCTCTTGCCTGGAAAATCCCATGGACGGAGGAGCCTGGTGGGCTGTAGTCCATGGGGTCGCTAAGAGTTGGGCACGACTGAGCGACTTCACTTTCACTTTTCACTTTCATGCATTGGAGAAGGAAATGGCAACCCACTCCAGTATTCTTGCCTGGAGAATTCCATGGACGGGGGAGCCTGGTGGGCTGCCGTCTATGGGGTCACACAGAGTCGGACATGACTGAAGCGACGTAGCAGCAGCAGCATTTTTTTTTTTTTTGGCCATGATGTGTGGCATGCAGGATCTTAGTCCCCAGATCAGGGATCAAACCCATGCCCCCTGCAGTGGAAGCAGAGTCTTCACCACTGGACTGCCAGAGAATTCCTGTATCACTCATTTTTATTTTAGTTTTCTAAAATAGTTTTCTCTGCTTCACTTTGAAATGCCTCAAAAAATGTATTTGCTATCTTTTATATGACTTTAAATTCATCTTTCAAGACCATGCATGTATCGATAACCTGTCCCTATTTTGTCCGATAGGTTATAACTAAAGCTTTTCCCCCATCTCAGTGTATTCCCGTGGGGAGCAGAGCCTTTGTTTTATTCACCCTTGTTTCTGCAGGATACACATAATGTATATCAACTAACCCTTTCTCCCTTCTAGGACAAGGATCCTTTATCAAGTATCCATTCAAGGTGGTTGTTTTTAATCAGGGGTGTGCAGCAGAATCACTGGGGAAGCTTTAAAAATGCCCCTGGCTGGTCCCACCCCAGAAAATTCTGCTGGGAAAGATCAGCCAAGGGAGTAGGAAGTGTGTGTAGTAGGAATAGGATTATCATAATTTAATATGGGCACTCAGGTTTGAAACCACAAAGTTAGTCCTCCTTCCAAACACTACTTTTTAAAAAAAGTTTTACTTTTTATTTTTTCCCAAACGTTTCTGAAATAGTTTAGTCCTACCGTGTGCTCCTGAAGGCTCAGTTGGTAAAGAAACTGCTTGCAATGCAAGAGACCAAGGTTCGACCCCTGGGTCGGGAAGATCCCCTGGAGAAGGGAATGGCAACCAACTCCAGTATTCTTGCCTGAAGAATCCCTTGGACAGAGGAGTAGGGCGAACTACGGTAGTCCATGGGGTGGCAGAGTCAGACACGACTGAGTGACCAACACTTTCATGGTGCTCCTGGAAAGATAAACACGTCTGTGACCTTATTGTTTTTTTTCCCTAGAAGTTTCCCAAGTTGATAGGCAACGGGAACACGGAGAGGAACCTCTGAAGCAAGTAGAACTCCCAGACAACAAACAACTGACCCCAGAAGGGCACCACGCACCTAACACGGTTGGAAAAAACACCCCTCAGGAGACAGACGTCGTCCCTTCAGAACAACAGGCCCCTCGGTGTGAGTCGTGCGGCGCCGCCTTGCCGGGCAAGGCGGACGTCACTGTCACTCCCAGCGCGTACCTTGCGAGGAGGAGGTTCGAATACGACGCACAGGGGAACCTGTTTCTCTACTCGAAGCTGGACCCTCCCTGTGCCGGGGCGCGCCCACGCCACTGTAACCGGTGCCGAGAAGCTGTGAGCCGTGCCCAAGCCCTTAATGCCGACCAAGGAGCCCACGGTAGTGAGGAACCCCGCAAACGCACCGCAGGCGGGAAGGGCCTCTCCCGCAAGTCAAGACTCATCACCCGTCACCGAGTCCACAGGGAACAGCCACCCTCAGGGCGGAAGTTCCAGGGGGGAGGCGGTCCGCCCCGGCAAACATCCGGGAAAGCTGGCGGACCGGAAATGCCGCCGAAACAGGAAATGCCTTAGAAAGCTCTTGGGGGAGACGAACTTGTGCACCCCCCAGGCCGTTCTGACTGGAGAGAAGCCTTACAAGTGTTCCGGCTGTGAGGAGATCTTCTCCCACAAGTCGCGCCTCATCGAATACCACAGATGTCACACGGGAGAGAAGCCCTATGGTTGCCCAGCGTGTGGGAAGTACTTGTCCCAGATGTCCTGCCTGATCATCCATCAGACAGCGCACACCGGGGAGAAGCCCTACGGGTGCGGCCGGTGCGGCAAGGCCTCCTTCCGGAAGTCGCAGCTCATCCTCCATCAGAGGATGCACACGGGAGAGAAACCCTACCAGTGCGGCAAGGCCTTCTTGCAGAACTCTTGCCTCCTCATCCACGAGAGGACCCACATGGGCAGGAGGCCCTACGAGTGCTCTGCCTGCGGGAAGACCTTCGCCCAGGAGGCAAACCTCCTCCGACACCACAGGATTCACACCCGGGAGAAGCTGTATGGACAGGGTGAGACAAGGCTTTCATCACGAATTCCCAGCACACTGAGGAATGAAGACCCTGTGGACTTTGTGAACGTGGAAAACCCCTTCGCTGGAAAGTCCAGGGCTAACTGTGGGCAGAGCGTCATACCAAAGCGAAACCCTAACAATTTAGAGAATCAGGAAAAGCTTATTATTTTTTAAATTTTTAAATCTTTTTGCCACACCACCATGGCATGTAGGATCTTAGTTGCCTGACCAGGGATCAAAATCGTATGTCCTGCATTGGAAGTGCAGAATCTTAACCACTGGACCCACCAGGGAAGTACCGAAAAGCTTATTCTCTTAAAACTAAGAAGGGTAATGACTCTGTAGAGGGATTTAGTTTTATAGGATAAACTTAATTATGAAGTGTATCTGTGTCTCATAGTAACTATGGCTGTTGAAGTCTGAAGTCAATGAATAAGTTAAACCGTTAAGACAGCATATTGAATAAGGCTGAATGAGGCACAGAACAATCCCAGGGGTATACAGGGGCTATGTTCCTGGACATGTTCCATAAAAATAATTTTACTTTGAATTGCATTTATATTTGAACACAATTGTGAACTTGTAGATATAGATACCATAATATGGAGGATGACATCTATCAAGAGTTTCCACACTAATTACACCCTTTTGTCTTTAATATATGTTATAACTGGAACATTCCAAATTTACTATTCAACCAGAAGTCCATACACAGTACCACATACCTTTTGGTTTTTTGTTTGCTGGCAGATATTACAGAGCACCCCTTGGATCAGGAAGCCAGCAACTTCATGAGGTACCCTCATCTCTGTCATCTAGTTCATAAGTCATGTTAAATGTGCAAGGTTGGGGCTCCCTTTTCTGGCATTATAGTGGACCATCTAAAGTGAAAAACGTTCCACTAAAAGAAAAGTGAGACTTCAAATATGTATTGGCTCAGATTCAACAAAAGACATGCATTAGCATGCATATATGCGTGCAGTATATATGTGTAAATATGCATATGTATATACATGCAATATATGCCTAGCTGAGTAATTAGAAATATTCACATCTAGATGTACTCAATGTATATCTGTTGAGAGTTTAGCTACATTGCTCTCTGGTATTGCTGCCTCGTCATCCATCATATTTGGTCAAGAGGCTGCAGGGACCTTAAGCTGATAATAGTAGCCCGTCAAACAAGGACATGCCCAATGGCAGCGATAGGCCACGAGCAGACATAAGTCCCTGGTGTGACTTCAGCCCTTATGATCAGCAGCCTGCCTCCCAATGTCTGTGTGCCTTACGCCTCTTAGCCGGCACCCTGTGAGCTCATCAGAACCCTGCTCTGTGGGTTTGAATTGACTGATATGGTCCTAACCCAGCAACCCCAGAGCATGTCTCCTGTGGATCCTAATAAAGGCATGTGTGCCAAGTCCAGTCTGTCTGCACTCCATCTTGACCTCCCCTCCAGGCATACTGTGGACTCAGTCCAGGCCCTGTGAGTGTTAAACGAGTCTATTTCAATTTCTCTGTGGTCTGTTGTTTAACACACTCATCGTCTTGCACCCTGTGCTCCACTTAGTGAAGTCTCTTAGTCGTGTCTGACTCGTTGTGACCCCATGGACTGTAACCTATCAGGCTACTCTGACCATGGGATTTTCCAGGCAAGAATGCTGGACTGGGTAGCTGTTTCCTTCTCCAGGGGATCTTCCTGGCCCAGGGATCAAACCCGGGTCTCCTGCATTGCAGGTAGATGCTTTACCATCTGAGCCACCAGGGAAGCCCCTTAACAAGTGTTAATTTAACAGAGTCTTGACACCTGGGAACAAGATGGTAACAATTGACAATGGGAACAGTCTTGCAACTGGGTACTGGAGAAATGCCTTTCAGCTGTGAGAGCTCCAGGGCTCCCCCAGATGGGATGTTCCATCTGGGGGGCCCCCTGTGCTGCCACCTCCCAACCCCCAAGTGCAGGTGCCCCAGAATCCCCCTGGAACACTGCTCTTGGGGGCTGGTTTGAGGGGCTAGGGGTGTGTCTCCTGCCTGTTACCGCCCCACAGAGGGTGAACTCCCCCAGCGAATGTTAGACTTGGAGTGTGTTTCCCCATTTCAGGCGCAGACCCAGCTGTCGACCAATAGCAGAGCTGGCCTCGGTTTTCCGAAAGGTCCTGTCAGGACAGGTGAGGGCTGGAGTGCTCAGTGCCCAGAACCACCAACTCACCAAAGCATGGGTTCCAGGCTCTGAGGTCCTAGCTGTGGGGACCCTGCAGCCTCTGCCCTGGTGGGGGTGACCCTAATCCTGCTGGGGCTGATGGGACCACCCTGAGGGAAAGCGGCCTCCTATGAGTCTGGTTGCCAGGGAGCCCGCTGCAGACCTTTATGGCAATATGTGTCACCCAGTTGCTCAGCTGTGACTCTTTGGGACTGTACCCTGCCAGGCTCCTCTGTCCGTGGGATTCTCCAGGCAAGAATACTGGCATGGGTTGCCATGCCTTCCTCCAGGGGATCTTCCTAGGGATTGAACCTGAGTCTCCTGAGTCTCCTGCATTGGCAGGTGGATTCTTTACCACTAGTGCCACCTGGGAAGCCCTTTGGTTACACCTCTAAGGCCAAATCGTGGGTGGGGAGTGGGAGTGGCAGGTAATAGAGAATTAGAAGCCAAAATCTGGACCTGGATTGCATCTTTGAAAGCTGCTAAGAGAGTAAACCTTGAACGTTCTCATTACTAGAAAATAAAATTTGGCAGCTACATGAAGTGATGTTAACTAGAGCTATTGTGATACTTTCTCAATGTATACAAATCTCGAATCATTGTATGCCTGAAACCAATGTGATGTTATGTGTCAGTTATCTCTCAATAAATAAATAAACTGAAAATTGAAACCTGATGTGTCTCAAGATTCAAAATATTCTGAAAGACTTTGTACAGCAGGAGGGGGAGAAGAGGTGCTGCTACTCTGCACCATGGAATTCAGCCAAAGACCCACGATACATAACCTTCTT
Organism: Bubalus bubalis; assembly: GCF_019923935.1. Taxonomy (NCBI): domain Eukaryota; kingdom Metazoa; phylum Chordata; class Mammalia; order Artiodactyla; family Bovidae; genus Bubalus; species Bubalus bubalis. The sequence continues at coordinate 3,708,164 of NC_059180.1, forward strand.
AAAGAAATAAGGGGACCTCCTGGTGGTCCAGTGGCTAAGACCCCGAGCTCCCAATTCAGGGGGCCCAGGTTCAATCCCTGGTCAGGGAACTAAATCCCATATGCTGCAACTAAGACCTGGTGAAGTCAAAGAAATAGATATTAAAAAAAAAAAAAAGAACCCAGGGATGGAGGACCATCATTAGCAAATGCAGGCTGGCTCCCCACATGGACTCATCTTGGCTCCAAAGCAGCTGCAGCCACCCGTGCTCAGCATCTATACAGCTCCAATACCCTTGACCCCCTGTCAAGGACCAGGGCTTCCTCAGCGGTGGCCAACACTCTCATCTCAGGCAGCCTGGATAACAGGCCCGCTGGTGGCCCTTGGGACTAACCCAATCCCAGGAGATGCACTGAAAGCAATCAGCTGCAGACATCAGGCTGTTAGAATGGCCGTCCCTCAGCATCTCTGGAGTGAGGACTTCCTCACAGCTGTAGGATTTGGGGAAGAATTGTGGGAGGGGGCTTCCTGTGTGCCTCAGGTTCCTGAGCACTGGCCTCAGAGAAGCAGAAGGTAAGAATAGAGCTGGCACAGACAGATAGCCAGGGAACCCTTCCATAAGATCGTTGTTTTTTTTTTCTTTCTTTCTTTCTTTTTTAGTCTCTTCCTCATGTCCTCCTCTCTTTTTTAAATTGAAGTAAAATTGGTTTACAATGTTGTGTTTCAGGTGTATAACAACGTGGTTCAGTTATAGGTCTATTTTTCAGATTCTTTTTCCTTATAGGTCATTACAGAATATTGCATTGAGTTCCCCTGCTATACAGTAGGTACTTGTTGGTTATCTATCTTATGTATAGTAGGTGTGTATTTGTTAATCCCAAACTCCTAATTTATACCCACCCACCCCCACCAACCACCCTCTGCTTTTCTCTTTGGTAACATTGTTTTCTGTAATCTAGATATGATCATACTAAGTGAAGTAAGCCAGACAGAGAAAGACAAATACAGAGCTCTTCGGGGTCTCTCTCTCTTTAAAAAAAAAACATTTTATTTTAAAATTATTTTTATTTACTTATTTGGCTGCATTGGGTCTTCATTGCGGCATATGGGATATTTAGTTGCAGCACGTGGAATCTAGTTCCCTGACCAGGGATCGACAAACCTGGGCTCCTTGTATGGGAAGTGTGGATCCTTAGCCACTGGACCACCAGGGAAGTCCCTGGGTCTCTTTCATAAAGGCACTAATCTGATTTATGAAGTCTCCACCTTCATGACCTCATCAACTCTAGAGATCCCCCACCTCCTAATAACAGACTAATAATGGGGAGCAGTTTTCAACATGTGAATTGCAGGGTAGGGGGGACACATTCAGTCTACAGCAGGTATGATGATGGGACTTACTGCTGAATTATACAAGGGATTTTCATAGATGGAAAAAAGCAGCACAAAGCAGTATGAGTACAAGTGTGGTAATTTGAAGCTTATTTTGGTGAATGGCTTGAACCAGTCGCAGTTCATCTCACATAAAACAAACTCCACGGATCTTAAGGATGCATCTTGATGAAGTTTTGCACATACATATACCCATGGAATCACCACCCAAGTCGACATATAGAATGTTGCCAGCATCCAGGCAATCTCCCTGTGCCCTCTGCCAACCCAAACCCTTTCCCCAGTTAACCACCACGACGACATCAAAAGCCACACATGAGCTTGTCATTGGCCTTTACTTAAATGGGAGCATCCAGTATGTGTTCTTTGCGTCTTGCTCCTTACACTGTTACATCTGTGTTGTTCTCATTTTTTGCCAATAGCAGTACTTCATTCTTTTTTGTTGTTCGTAGTATTCCTGCTGCATGAACTGCATGAACTGCATGAACATGCCACAAGCTGGGTTTTTTTTTAAAACATTTTTTTAATGTAGATTATTGTTTAAATTCTTTATTAAGTTTTTTTTTATAATATTGCTTCTGATTAATGTTTTGGTTTTTTGGCCACAAGGCATGTGGGATCTCAGCTCCCCAGCCAGGGATCGAACCTGCACCCCCTGCATTGGAAGGCAAAGTCTTAACCACTGAACCGCCAGGGTAGTCCTGCCACGAGCTGTTTGTATCTATTCTGTGTTCATGAACATGTGGATCATTTCCAGTTTTTGTCTATTATAAACAGTGCTGCCATAGACTTCTCCTATGTGAGTACTCACTCCTTTTCCAAAGATACCGTGTGGCTATGACTCAGAGCAGTAGTTCTCAACCAGGGATGACTTTGTCCCCAAGGCATGTTTGCCAATGTGTGACGACACTTTGGATCATCACATCTTGGGTAGGGGAGTGCTGTGTGCCATGTGGGTAGAGACAAAGAATGCCATTGAGGGCCCTATAGTGCACAGGTCTGTACCCCCTCAGAGAGATCTATCCACTCAAAATGTCCATAGAAGCAGAAGAACTGGGCTGGAGCCTGCTTTTGGGGTCCTTGTCTGCTGCCTCCAGGTTGTGTCTAGTGGGCCTTGGGGAATCATAGATGGTTCTGGAATGTGAGGTTTCCATCCAGGAGAGGGGATTTCAGAAGAGACCCCTCCTGGCATCAGCATTAGGTGACATTGACCTGGTGGGCAGCACCTGGCATCCTGGGGCCCACGGCCCGCCACAGTGCTCCCTGCACATCGCGGTTCCGCAGTGTGTAGATGGCCGGGTAGAGCAGGGGGGTGAGGTTGATGTAGATGAGCGAGACTAGCTTGTCCTCCTCCAGGGAGCGGCTGCGCAGGGGCCGGGCGTACATGGCCGTGGCACAGCCGTAGTGCAGCACGGCCACCGTCAGATGGGACGCCACGGTGCTGAAGGCCTTGCGGCGGCCTGTGGCCCCGCCAGCCCCGAGGATGACCGCCAGCACCCGGGTGTAGGAGAGCAGGATGAGGGCCAGCGGCAGCACCAGCAGCAGCAGGCAGGCCGCCAGCAGGGCGCGCTCCTGCAGGTCCCGGTCCCCGCAGGCCAGCACCAAGACCGCGGGGAGGTCACAGAAGACGTGGTTGACCAGGCCCCCGTGGCAGAAGGGCAGCTGGAATATGGCTGTGGTGAGGCCCAAGGCCAGGAGAGAGCCCCCCAGGCCACAGCAGGCCAGGAGGCACCAGCAGAGCCCCGTGGTCATGAGCTGGGGGTAGTAGAGGGGCTGACAGATGGCCAGGTAGCGGTCCAGGGCCATGGCTGCCAGCAGCAGGCACTCGGAGCCCCCCAGTGCCACGAAGAGGCCCATCTGGGCAGCGCAGGTGCAGAGGCCCACCGCCTGGCCCCCGGGCGGCAGGAGGAAGCCGGCCAGCATGGGTGGGCTCAGCACCAGTGTATAGGCCACCTCCACGGCAGACAGGGCCCCCAGGAAGAAGTACATGGGGGTGTGCAGGGCGGCGTCCACCACGGCCAGGCCCACGATCAGCAGGTTCCCCGTCAGTGTGGCCAGATACAGTGGCAGGAGGAGGGCAAAGAGCAGCGCCCGGAGCTCTGGGGGCCACCCCGAGAAGCCCAGGATCACGAACTCCCATGGGGCGCTCCAGTTGGACTCAGGCCAGTGGCTCATCATCGGAACCTGGGCAAGAAGCAGTGGGGCCTTCTCTTCTCCTTGGTTTGTCTCACTGCCTTCCCTGGCCCATCCATTGCTTCCCCTTCCTGCACCCACCCTAGGGATGCAGCGCTTTCTCCCCAACCCAGTGTTTCCCATCTCATTTCCTGCAGCCCAACGTCCTCCAGGAAGTCAAGACACTTGGAGCCACGATCCACCCTCCCTTCTGGCCTCCTGCGCCCCACTGCATTTCCATGCACCCAGGGGTCTCCTTCACACCTGCCCACTGCCCTCTGGTTCTATCCAGACTTCTAAACCCCACACCACCTGTACCCGGGGCCAGCCTCCCGGGTTCCAGCCTATGGTGATGACAACTCATATGGTGGGGCTGAACCCTGGACCAGAAGACTGAAGCGGCCCCCGTTTCTACCGGCTGACCCTGAGCAGCATTAAAGTCTCCGATTCTCAGAGGCCCCACCTTCCGCCCTTACATGAGGTCACAGCTCCTAGATCCCTGCTGATAAGACTCATGTCCTCCTCTCTGACCTGCCACAGCCTCTGTGTTCTGTTGTCTTTATTTTCCATTCCTTTCTCTTGGCAGGACTCAGGACAAACACCTGGTAGCCCCGGGCCTGTTTCCCTCTGATGCAGTTACAGGGAAAAAAACAGGCAGGGAAGATGGCCCGTCCCCTCTGCACTGTGATGAGCCTTCCTGAGCGACAGCATCCTGTTCTCTGACTTGAGTGAGTCCCCGATCTCTCTTACGATCCACTCCCTTCTCTTAGCGTCAGGCCCTAGGCATTCCACCAGCACTTCCAACCCAACCAGTCCTGAACTCACTGCATTACTTCAGACCCAAACTCCCTCTCCTTCTGTGGATGCAGCTGGTCCAGCACTGAAACTGGAAACCAGGAAGGCATAGCCAGTGAATTCCCTCTCCTGCTCCTTCAAGTACAACAGGGCATCATGCCCTGCTGAGCACTACTGAGAGCCTCCAGAATCTTTTCTCCCCAGACTCCTGTTTTCTCTCCCTTGAATGATCCCAATGGAGCCTGCCTGGCCCTCCTGCTCCTGGCTGCGTCTTTCTAACCACTTTTTTGCACCATCAATGGGAATGACCCTTTGAAAGGATGGATACCAACTCTCCCTTCTTACCTTCAGGTTTAAGTCCACAAAGTCCTCAGCACAGTGTGCCATCCAGCTTCACGTCTTGCTCATTCAGGATGCCCTGGAGTCCTGGCATCATCTTCCTAAAAAAGATGGGAGGTTCCATTCTTCCTTCAAGGAGGAACTCACAAGTCACGTCTCACGTGGGTGAAGACTCCTGGCCCCCAGGCAGGCTTGGTGTCATCCTCTCATTCCACGGCTGTTATGGCAACACCACTCAATTCAGCCTCCTGGAACCAAAGATTCAAGTTGTCCTTGTTGCTGGGCCGAACAATTGTTAAGTGATGGAGTTAGTTACTCAAGCCTCATTTCTCCCACACATTTGCTTCTGTGTCCCTACCACGTCCCTAACCTGGGTTTCTGACAGAGAGAGTCAGAGTCTCCACCCTTTTCACAACACCCATTTGCCCCAACTTCTGTGGCCTCCTCTCTGCAAATGCTCCTGGCCATTTGAAATCCACGTTGTGGTTAATCTTAGGTGGGGTCCATGCAGTCAATCATCTTCAAGGTCAATGTTGTTATTGTTGTTCAGTTGCTAAGTCGTGTCCAGCTCTTTGTGACCCTGTGGACTGCAGCACGCCAGGATTCCCTGTCCTACACTGTCTCCTGGAGTTTGTTCACTTTCACGTCCATTGATGAATTTGGTCCACTGATGAGTTGGTGATGCTATCTGACCATCTTATCCTCTGCCACCCTCTTGTCCTTTTGCCTTCAATCTTTCCCAGCATCAGGATCTTTCCCAATGAGTCATCTCTTCATCAGGGCAATGCCCCCACGCCCCCCAAAAACCTACTAGAATCATTGTTCATCTCCCCATCCCGGTACCAAAGGTCAAGTCAGAAAAACAACCATTAATGCATAAAACAAACAAAAATGCATATATGTGGGATCTAGAAAAATGGTACAGATGAACCTGTTTGCAAGAAATAGAGACACAGATGTAGAGAACAAATGTATGGATGCTAAGAGGGTAAGGGAGGTGGGTTGACTTGAGAGATTTGGATTGACATATATACACTAATATGTATAAAATAAAAAACTAATGAGAACCTACTGTATAGCACAGGGAATTCTAGTCAGTGCTCTGTGGTGATCTAAATGAGAAGGAAATCCAAAAAAGTATGGATATATGTATATGTATAACTGGTTCATTTTGCTGTACAGCAGAAACTAACACAACATGTTAAAGCAACTATAACCCATTTTTTTTTTTTTAAAAAAGGGTCAGTTCTGCCATCTGAAATAGCTCAGCTGGAATTCCATCACCTCCATTAGCTTTGTTCGTAGTGATGCTTCCTAAGGCCCACTTGACTTCACCTTCCAGGATGTCTGGCTCTAGGTGAGTGATCACACCATTGCAGTTATCTGGGTCATGCAGATCTTTTTTTGTACAGTTCTTCTGTGTATTCTTGCCACCTCTTCTTATATCTTCTGCTTCTGTTAGGTCCATACCATTTCTGTCCTTTATTGTGCCCATCTTTGCATGAAATGTTCCCTTGGTATCTCTAATTTTCTTGAAGAGGTCTCTAGTCTTCCCACTCTTGTTTTCCTCTATTTCTTTGCATTGATCACTGAAAAAGGCTTTCTTATCTCTCCTTGATATTCTTTGGAACTCTGCATTCAAATGGGTATATCTTTCCTTTTTTCCTTTGCCTTTCACTTCTCTTCTTTTCTCAGCTATTTGTAAGGCCTTCTCATTTTGCCTTTTTTGTATTTCTTTTTCTTGGGGATGGTCTTGATCCATGCCTCCTGTACAATGTTATGAATCTCCGGGCACTCTGTCTATCAGATCTAATCCCTTGAATCTATTTGTCACTTTCACTGTATAATCATAAGGGATTTGATTTAGGTCATACCTGAATGGCCTAGTGGTTTTCCCTACTTTCTTCAATTTGTCTGAATCTGGCAATAAGGAGTTCATGATCTGAGCCACAGTCAGCTCCTGGTCTTGTTTTTGCTGACTTTATAGAGTCTTTCCATCTTCAGCTGTGAAGAATATAATCAATCTGATTTAGGTATTAACCATCTGGTGATGTCCATGTGTAGAGTCTCCTCTTGTGTTGTTGAAAGAGGGTGTTTGCTATGACCAGTGCATCCTCTGGGCAAAACTCTCTAGGAAACAATGAGAACGATGAGACACTTTATTTTTGGGGGCTCCAAAATCACTGCAGATGGTGACTGCAGCCATGAAATTAAAAGACGCTTGCTCCTTGGAAGAAAAGCTATGACCAATCTAGACAGCATATTAAAAAGCAAAGGTCCATCTAGTCAAAGCTATGGTTTTTCCAGTAGTCAAGTATGGATATGAAAGTTGGACTATAAAGGAAGCTGAGCGCCAAAGAATTGATGCTTTTGAACTGTGGTGTTGGAGAAGACTCTTGAGAGTCCCCTGGACTGCAAAGAGATCCAACCAGTCCATCCTAAAGGAAATCAGTCCTGAATTTTCATTGGAAGGACAGATGCTGAAGCTGAAATCCAATACTTTGGCCACCTGATGCAAGGACTAACTCATTTGAAAAGACCCTGATGCTTAGAAAGATTGAAAGCAGGAGGAGAAGGGGACGACAGAGGATGAGATGGTTGGATGGCATCACCGACTCAATGGACATGGGTTTGAGTAAGCTCTGAGAGTTGGTTATGGACAGGGAAGCCTGGTATGCTGCAGTCCATGGGGTTGCAAAGAGTCGGACACGACTGAATGACTGAACTGAACTCAACTGTCCTGCCATCTCAACAAGAGACACACTCTTCCTCCCCTCTTCTCTCTCCATACACTCCCAGTTCTTAAAGTGTCACCTCTTTGAAGGCCAATTCAAGCTCACCTTTCCCAAGGAGCCCTACCTGGCTGGGTCCAATCACTGCTCCAAGGCAATTAAGTACGTTAACAGCACAGCAGACATCCGTTGACACACATCAAACCACCCAGTCAGGCTGATCCTGATGTGGACACTCCAGCATCCCTGAGATGTCTCTTCATATCTAACCAGTGTTTCCTCTCCTCCTGCCTGAGGTTACTTTATAGAATCCAGACCAACAGCCAGCACGCTGTGAACCATGAAATCCGTGACCATCCACTAAGCTGGTCACAACATGTCCTTGTCTGTTTCCTCACCCCTAACATAACACAGTTGGACCAGATGGCCTTGAAAGTTCCTTCCTGTTCTGATACTATATGGTTCTATCAAAAGATGAGTATGTGCTTATGCTTTTACTCCCAAGCAGAGCCATTTTTTGAAAGATATTTTGATGTTTTAGGAATCCATAAAGAAGTTGTAAGAGGTCAGTCTAATTTAGGATCAGTAAAGGAAACATAGTAATGTCCATTTATGGATCTTAGAGGGGCCTGAGGCCAGTGTACTCATCAATATAGCTTTACTTAGCTACACCCGTGTGTTTGTGTGTCCATTTGCACACTTATGTGCCATGCCTTTTTGGACGTGTTCTGCCTCATCATTCAATTCTGGGGGGCGGTGCTCAGATAACAGGGGTGTAGCGGGGAGAGGAAGGAGGTCTGCTTTCTAGTCCTCTCTGTGATGCTGCCCAAGTCACATCTTTTCTCTGTGGCCCGAGTACCCCCAAGTATCAGGGTCTAGTTCCTTTGTCCTCTTGAAGCCAGGATGGTGTGAGGACACACACCAGGCTTCTCGTCTCGCTGGTGGAGAAAGCCCAGAGAGAGTTTTGAGCCTCTGGGAGCCCCAGCAGCCTTCCCCAACCCCAGAGAATGGTTTTCATGATGGATGGCAAGTGTATGGCACAGCAGCCCCTGCCATAGCAGGTGGCATTGGAAAAAATACCAGAACATCAAGACAAGCTTCGTCCTGTCATTTGCTTCCTGCTGCCTGCATATCTGGCACGTTCAGCCCTGCTGAAGCGCTCTGGATGGGGAGTTACCTGGAGAGGTGGGGTAAGCCGTGGAGAGAGGAGAGGCCGCTTGTGGACTGGGGCAGCAGCGCGTGCCGTGGGTTGGTCAGCATTGCCTCTGCCGTCTGCTCTGATTCTGATTCTGAGGCGGAAAAAGCTGGCAAGCTGGGGCCCGGGCCTCTCTTCCCCACTCCCTGGCCCCAGCTCTTCCTCCACCATCTCCTGGGAAGTTGTCCAGAGACCCTGACCCTACCTGACTCTTCACTGGCATTGCCCCCTCCCCCCTACACCATTCCCTGCAAACACAGATGGGCGTGAGGGACAGCATTGAAGTCACCACTGTGGGGGCAATGTTACTGCTATTTGTTGAGTCCTCATGAGGGGCAGGCTGTATCCTCAGTGCTCAGTGTGCACCGTTTAATATTCTCGAGACCACCATGGAGCCGTAATCATCATCATTACTGCTTATATACAGGGGAGGAGGCTGAGACTCACAGACACTGAGCTGCTGAAGGGGGTCACACAGTGTCCTCTGGAATCAGGATCTGTCCCCCGGGGCTGGCTGATTGCAGTCTGTGCTCTTCAATGGGGGCACCTACTCTTCTCTGGGGCTCTCACCTGTCCCCCATCCTGCCCAACGAGGGGAAATAGAAAGGCACGGAAGGAGGAAGAAAACAGCAGACCCAGAGGCTAAGAGGCAGCCGCAGAGTGAGATGCAAGACCAAAAATGGGCAGGGCTGCACCTGCCGAGGGGCCACAGATGGGTGACAGGTGAAAATGTGTCGCTCGGCCATGTCCCCAGCTCAGGGTGTTCACCAGGCTCTGGGCTTACAGAGAGAGATGGAGCAGAGAGAAAGAGAAGGGGAGAGTCAGAGAGAGACAGAAAGGAGAGAAAAAGAAGGAGTGATGGGAGGAGACACACAGAGAGAGACAGAGGAAGGGAGAGATGCTAAGAGAGATCGAGCAGAGAAAAAGAGAGGGAGAGATGGAGAAACAGAGACAAAGAGGAAAAAAATGGGAAGAGACAGAGAGAGGGGAGAAAAAGAGAGATGCAGAGACAGACACAGAGGGAGACAGAGCCAGAGACAGATTGAGAAGAAAAGAGGGAGACAGAGACCAAGACAGAGCCAGAGACAGGGAGAGACAGAGAACCTCCTACATCCCCAGCTTTCTGGACCTCAGATTCACCTCCTCACCACCCCCATCAGGGTTTTCTCTCCACTGCAAGCATGGATTTCAGGTGGTGAATTCTAGCATGAGCTTGGCACTCGGTCCCCACCACCTGCACCCATGACGTGCCCCCTTCCCTGGCATCCCAGGAGAAGAGACCAGAATGTGGAGACTGATCTAGAGGGGAAGCCCAGACCCCAAATTCCGGCTGCATTCAATCCTTAGCTCCTTGGCTGGCTGGGTGTATGGCCCACCCTCTGATCCTTAGCCATGATCTTAGCCATGACTCCTGACAGAGGGAGCGATCTAGTTGGGGTCATGCAGAAAGTGGCTCAAATTCTGGGTGGAAGAAGCACAAGTTCCAACCATCACAACGTGGACCCAGCACAACTTTCTGGCTTCCTTTCCACCATCCTTTGTCCCTGCCCCTTATTCACAAGTTCCCCACCAGCCACCTGCACGTGCCCCGGCCAGTCCGACCTCCCTGACCTCATGCATCCTTCTCCGTGTCAGAATATCCTTTCCCCACCTGGAAATCTACTCATTCAAGGCCAGGATCAAACAGCAGCTCCTCTGCAAATAAAAATGATGGGGTAGCAGCAGAGACTGTAGAGGGGTTTTTTAGGAAGTGAGGCACCTACCGCCTCCACCTCCTCATTTTCCCTCTTCGCTCATCATCATCCAACTTCTATTCCCAGGGACTCTCAACAAGAAAAGGAATGCTTAATAGATTTCCCAGGGCCCACTTAAGGGTCTGGCTGGATCCAAAGCCCCAGGGCCTCGTTAGTGATCTTCTCCGCCTGCTGGGGCACCTAAGGAGCCTGATGGTCTCAGAAGGCTGGAGAGGGAATTGGGACCTGGAACAGGGGTAGTCCTGAGAGAGGCTGAAACTGTTGGGCCAAGGGGACAGGAAGCCACCACCCTGATGCGATCAAGAGACTGTCTGCTGCAAGAGCTGGGGGTAAACTTGAACCCGGGGGGATGAACAGCCCAAAGCAGCTTGGCAGGTGGCTCCCTGGAGAGAAGAGAGGGAGGTTCCTGCTCCCTCCATGTTTCCCCAAAGTTTGAACCAAGGGGCGGCCAGGAGACTGAAGATCTCAGGATGGGCTGACTGGTGTAACTGGTGGGGGTAGACATTTTCATCCTTAACCAATTCCTGAGCATCACCACCACCATCCCATGTTCAGCAACAGAAGCTCTGGACAGCAAAATCCAGCTACACAGACTTCTTGTGTTCTTCTGCCCACTTACACAGAAAATCATAGCATTGCAGAATACATGGTCTTCTATCCTGCTGTTCCCAATTAACACTGAGTTACATACATTTCCCATGTTGCTACCTATTTTTGTAACTAAGGGTTAATTTTACTTCTTTTTAAAAATACAAAATACTTGGCTCAAATTTCAAAGGGTATACAATGTTGGGAAGCGTAGTGCAAAATAGCCGTAAAAGGAGAAGGTCCTTGGGAAAATGGCGAAGGGCCAGAAGTACGCGGCTTTGCACTACAGACAGAAAGACATCTCCTGCCTTTGGTTATGCTCGGCGCCAAGAGTTAATAATAAGTAGGGATGTTACTTGTGAGAGCGGGTTGTGGGAGAAGCCCATGAGTCATTTAGAGCGCGCTGTCCTTGAAATGGTTCTACTGATTATTTGTTAACTCCGTATGCACTCTGCTGGCCGCATACTTTGAGCTCTTTGTTCCTGCTCCTATAAAAAAGCTTGACTGCAGAAATAAACTTGTCAGTCCTTGCAAGAGACTGTCCAAGTGTCCTTCATTCAGGTTCGTCACTTCCAAGTCCCGGGGAGAAAAACCCCAACAAGGGGCGCCCGAACAGGGACTTGAGAGGAAGGCTGAACAAAGCGACGAGCCCCTGCAGAAAGAGGTAAGCAGGATGGGACAACATAGCAGTAAATTTCCTTTCATTTCTATAATGCGTCATTTTTTGAAACAAAACGGTGTTAATGTTTCAAGAGATCAGTTGAATGACTGCTATCATATACTAGTGGAACATAAACCATGGTTCCCGGAGGAGGGGACGCTTGATCTTGATGTATGGAAAAGGGTTAAAAATAATATTTTGCGAGCATATCGGCAAGGGTTACATGGTCACTCATACGGGCTATCATAGAACAAATTGAAGGGCATAACGTTGATTTGGAAGTAAAAACTATTCGATCTTTACATGCATATGAGCTTAAGGAAGAAGATATGCAAGGTGCTTTGAAATATAAGAATGTTATGCTCAATCAGACACAATCCTTAGAAAAACAACTTAGAGACATATATATACAGGATATGTCAAAACTGAAGCCACTTGGAACGGAGGTCATTTCATTCAACGGACAGCCCAAATCTAAGGTTTTTCTTTCTGCTCCGCCTGTAACAGCAATTGCTAACTTTGCTCATACTAATCATTTCACTCCTCCTCGGGACATGCCTGCTTGCGCTTTAGCTTTCCCAGTGCAATTTAATCAACCTGCCCAAGACCAAAATACTTGGGCTAATCTAGATTTTGGCATGTTGTCTAGCTTTAAGAAAGCATGTACTCTGTATGGACCTACTTCTCCTTACTGTATAGAATTTCTCAGAGGATGGGCTGACCGTTGGATGCTATATGATTTTTTTCAAGTAGCAAAGATGGTTTTAAATCCTCAACAATTACTGCAATGGCAAATGTGGGTTAATGATGAGGCCCGACAGCTGATGATTGACAAGCAATCTCATGGTAACCCTGCCAGTTTAACCTATGATATACTCACTGGAACAAGAGCCATGGACGATATGATTGCGCAACTAGCTAATATTACCCCTTAGATGTTACATTTCATTAAAGAAACTGCCTGCAGGGCATAAGCAAAGGTTGATAGCACTAACTCTGATGGTTCATTTGTTAAGATTATTCAAGGACATGAAGAGGAATAGTCTCAATTTATAGGAAAATTAAAGGATGCAATTGAGAAATCTATTAAGGATGTGACTTTACAAAATATTATTTTAAAACAACTTGCTTTTGAAAATGCTAATGAGGAATGTCGATCCATGCTCAGACCTATTTGAGAGACTGGCTCTCTTATGGAATATTTGAAAGCATGTAGGGACATCGGGTCTATGTCCCATAGAGCAAAATTGGCAGCATTGGAAACCTTTAATGTACAAAAGGCTGCTAATACCAAATGTTTTAACTGTGGGAAGCCCGGCCATATGAAAAAACAATGTCGCCTGCCAACACAGGCCGGAAAAAATAATACTACTTCTAATAGGAAGAGACCCCCAGGAGTATGTCCAAGATGTAAAAGGGGGTTTCATTGGCTGAATGAATGTCATTCTAAATTTGATAAGGATAGAAACACTTTGAACCCCGGTGCACAGCAAAAACAACAGGGAAACTGATAAAGGGGCCGTCCTCTAGCCCCGCTACAAAAGGAGGACCTCGCGTTATGACGCTACAAGCAGCTACATCTAAGAGTGCTCGCACTGATATACCTAGTCCTTATGATAGCGAACTAATAGAATTATACACCCCCCACAAAATGCCCACTGGATATTATGGCCCGATTCCACCCGGGACAGTGGGACTGATTTTGGGACGTAGTAGCTGCACGATGAGAGGTTTAATGGTTTTGACCGGTGTTGTGGATGAAGATTATGAAGGGGAAATACATGTTATGGTAAATGTTGTGAAAACGGGAAATGCATACTTACAAAAAGGGGAACGTTTTGCACAATTATTACTTTTGCCATATGTTAAACCAATGAAGGCATCTGATAAAATTCGGCAGGGAGGCTTTGGCAGTACCAACCTTACTGCTGCACTATCCACCTTATTAAAGGAACATCAGAAACCCATGCTTACTTTACGCATACAGGGAAAGAATTTCACAGGCATGTTAGATACTGGAGCTGACGTTTCAATCATTAGAGCTGCAGAGTGGCCCCTCGATTGGGGTAAGGTTATGGCTCCTTCTAGACTATTAGGAGTGGGTGAAGCTGATGCCACACAAACTTGTGTCAGTGCATCCTATTTACAAGTGTATGGCCCTGATCAAATTGTAGCTCATCTTAAACCATATGTTACTAATATCCCAATCAATTTATGGGGACAGGATTTTCTTGAACAAACAAAAGCCACAATTTCTTTAAATGAACCTTTTTAATTGGGGCCATTGAGTTAACAACGCTGCGCCTCGATTGGGAATCTGATACCCCAGTATGGACACCTCAATGGCCCCTAAATAAAGAAAAATTGGCAGCTCTTACGCAATTAGTTAATGAACAATTACAAAAGGCTCATATAGAACCTTCATTTTCCCCATGGAATTCCCCTATTTTTGTAATATAAAAGAAATCGGGAAAATGACTAATGTTAATAGGTTTAAGAAATGTTAATAATACCATGTCACCTATGGGGCCCTTACAACCTGGATTGCCCTCCCCTACTATGGTACCAAAAGGATGGTCTGTAGTTATTGACTTACAAGACTGCTTTTTTACTATACCTTTGCACCCTAAAGATAGAAAACATTTTGCCTTTTCAGTTCCTTCTATAAATCACATGGCTCCTGTTAAAAGATTCCAATGGAAGGTGCTACCTCAGGGAATGATGAACTCCCCTACCATTTGCCAATATCTCATATCTGTTTTATTACAACCCATTAGAGACAAAATCCTACTGCGTTTATAATTCATTATATGGATGATATACTTCTTTCTATGGAATCTGAATTCTGTTTGCAACACTTATATAATGAAGTTACTACTACTTTTCAAAATCATGGCCCGCTTGTAGCCCCAGATAAAATTCAGTGGAAAGCACCCTTTAATTATTTAGGACATGTTATGGAAGAATCTAAAATCAAACCTCAAAAAACTCAAATTTCTGTGCAATCTCTATGCATGCTGAATGATTTTCAAAAATTGCTAGGAGATATTAATTGGCTATGGCCATCTGTTGGCATCCCCACCTATGCCTTACAAAATCTATTTAAAATTTTAGAGGGATCTCCCGACCCTAATAGCCCTAGGCAGCTAACAAAAGAGGCCAAAGAAGAACTGGCCTTAATGGAGAAACGCATTCAACAATCTTTTTCAACTCGGCTAGATTATGATCAACCAGTTTCTTTATATATATTCCCCACAGAACATTCGCCCACGGCAATTATAGCTCAACATAGCCCAATAGAATGGGTATATTTACACACTAAACAGTCTAAAAAAATTGTATCCTATATTGAGAAAATAGGGCACTTAATTTTGTCAGGAAGAAGCCGTGTACAAACTTTGACTGGATTTGATCCATATGCAATACACGTTCCCTTGAGAAAAAAGGAATTGCAAAATGCCTTACAGTATAACCTGACCATGCAAATGGCATTAAGTGATTTTCAGAATGTTATCTCATTTCATCTGCCGAAAGGAAAATCGTGGGACTTTCTACAATGTACTAAATTCATTGTAACTAATATCATTGCATCCCAGCCTATTTCCAATGCACCCACCTATTTCATTGATGGCAACAAGAAAGGCATAGCAGGGATTGTCGGCCCTGATATCAAAGAGAAATTGCCCACTACCTATTCTTCAGTACAAAGAGTTGAATTGTATGCTTTATATGCTCTTTTGTCGCTTCAACCGTTATCCTTCAACGTATATACTGATTCCAAATACCTTGCTTCCCTTTTTCCTGATTTTGTTACCGCCTTTTTATACAACCTAGATGAAGAATTATATACTCTCTTTTCACAGACTCAAGCTTTAATTCGTTCACATATGGAACCTTTCTTTATTGCACATATACGAGCTCATTCAGGTTTACCTGGCCTTCTGGTCGCAGGAAATGATGCTGTTGACAGGCTCATAGCTCCCATTTTTACATCTACCAGTGACGAACATGCTAATCTTCATACCGATGCTAACAGATTGCACTCTAAATACCATATTCCTCTCACGGAAGCGTGGCATATTATTAAAACCTGTGATGTCTGCGCCCCTCTGCACCTGCGTACTATGATTTCAGGAGTTAATCCCCAAGGGCAACAGCCTAACTCCCTTTGGCAATCTGATTTCACTCACTGTTCCTTAGGAAAGTTTTCTTTGCTTTTTGTCTCAGTTGATACATTTTCAGGCTTTATCTGGGCAGTACCTGTTTCTTCAGAATCCAGCAAACACGCCATTTCTGCACTCTTACTCACCTTCCCCGTTATGGGGATTCCTTCTGTCTTGAAAACAGACAATGGACCTGCATTCACCTTGCATTCGTTTCATTCATTTTTATCAGAATGGAACATAACACACATTACAGGAATACCCTATAATCCTCAGGGTCAAGCCATTATCGAAAGAGCCCACCGCACCTAAAACTCATTTATTAAAACAGAAAGGGGGAATATGGAAGAGGAGATACACTTCTTATCCCATGAACCCTCAATTACTATTATCTTTAACTCTTTATTCCCTGAATTTTTTAAACTTAACAAAAAATAATTCTGATACTCGTGCAGATAGACATTTTGCAGAAGACAAAAACAGCAAATTAGAAATCAATACACCAATATGGTATAAGCAATTTAATCAGTGGCTGCCAGGAATCTTACGACTCCTAGGCAAGGGTTATGGTCTTGTCATTGCAGATGGAGAGGAAATCTGGGTTCCCCTTCGCCATGTCCACTACTGAGAAGGACCCCAAGACCGGACTCCCTCGGGAAGTGATGAAGTTGACGCAAAGGGTCTCGTCAATGACCCTGGAGGAGCCAATGAGGAAACGCCATCGTCTGAATCCTTATCCAACATGGGCTCAAGTGAAAACATGACTCATCAGGCTGAGCAGACACTGAAGAGTACTGGAACTCCTATGACTCCAGATAAGCTGTTTCTGGCAATGTAAACTGTTCTGAAGAGCAGGAGGAACATCATAATTGCTCCTGGTTTAATAGATCAAGCATTGGAGGCTTTCATAAATCTAAGACAAGTTTCTGGACTGATAAGGACATACTGCTGAATTGTATAACGGGGGCTTATCACCCCCACGACCCAGGATTGTCATCCCCATTGTGGGGCCAGAGCAATGGCACATTTGGAAAATTCCAGCAGCCTTAGAGCACTTCGCTACTGTTTATGAGACTGTGGGTGTGTTTCGTCCTTCTAATTATACCTTCCTATATAATAGTACTGGCTATACTCAATCGTGTGTTCACCTTCCGTACTTGTTTATTGTAGGGCATTTTGATATTGACTTATCAGCCAAGATTGTCAATTGTACTGCATGTGCATTGTATACCTGCCTTAATCACACCATTTCATATCACAATGCTAGCATTGCGCTAGTTAAACAAAGATCTGAGTTATGGCTTCCCGTAAACTTAATTGAGCCTTGGACTGATTCTATATTTCTTCCTGTATTGTTGAAAACTAGGCTTAGGCGATCTAAGTGCATCATTGGGTGGATTATTGCAGGCATCTTAAGCCTTATCTCCATTGTGACTGTAGGAACTTTGTCTGGTATGGCTTTACATAATTCTATACAAAATCATGATTTTATCACTGCTTGGCACAAAGACTCTCATGATCTGTGGACTTGACAAGCTCAAATAGATCAGCAATTACAAACACGAATTAATGAGTTACAAACTGTGGTTATCTACTTAGGAGATCAAGTGCAGTAACTGACTTTCCAAACACGTATACGCTGTCACTGGAATTTTACTTCTTTTTGTCTGACTAACATGCCCTATAATAGCACTGAATATCCTTGGAATAAGGTTAAGGCGCATTTGCAGGATCTCACAAGTAACTCAAGTTTAGACATCAATTTGTTGAAACAAGTTGCTAATTTTCAAGTTAGGGTACCTAGGGAATTGTATAGCACTCAATTCTATGATACTTTAACCAAAACCCTATTGTCTCTAGACCCTAAAGCTTGGCTTTCAGGAAGCAATATTTTCATATATGTATTAATCACCCTGCTCTTTTTGTCCTTGATTATAGGATACAGAAGTCTCTACTCAAGACTCCGTGCCTCCCACAATGGAGTCCAACTAGCCGCCGCCGTGCTTAATTTAAAAACAAAAGGAGGATATGTTGGGAAGCGTAGTGCAAAATAGCTGTAAAAGGAGACAGTCCTTGGGAAAATGGCGAAGGGCCAGAAGTACGTGGCTTTGCACTACGGACAGAAAGACATCTCCTGCCTTTGGTTATGCTCGGCGCCAAGAGTTAATAATAAGTAGGGATGTTACTTGTGAGAGCGGGTTGTGGGAGAAGCCCATGAGTCATTTAGAGCGCGCTGTCCTTGAAATGGTTCTACTGATTTTGTGTTAACTCCGTATGCGCTCTGCTGGCCGCATACTTTGAGCTCTTTGTTCCTGCTCCTATAAAAAAGCTTGACTGCAGAAATAAACTTGTCAGTCCTTGCAAGAGACTGTCTAAGTGTCCTTCATTCAGGTTCATCGCTTCCAAGTCCCAGGGAGAAAAACCCAACATACAAGAATACAGTCTGCCCCCTGCAAGAACTCTGACTCCAAACTCACCCAATGGCAATGGATTTTTATCAGATTCCTATTTCTCCTCATAGAGATCTAGGTACATACACATACATGTGTGTTATTTACTCTTTAAGATTTTTCTGACCATTTTAAAAATCTTTATTAAATTTATTACATTACTGCTTCTGTTTTATGTTTTGGTTTTTGGCCATGAGGCATGGGGGATCTTAGCTCCCAGATCAGGGATTGAACCTGCATTGGAAGGCAAAATCTTTAACCACTGGACCACTAGGGGAAGTCCCTGATTTACTCTTTTTGATTGACAAAACACGAGCGCTGTCCCCAAACTATTATGTATATGTCTTCTTTTGTTTAGCAATATATCTTGGAAATCATCCTGTATTGGTAAAATTTTGGTTTATTAAATAAACACTTTTGCTATTGCACAGCAACAAAGACCAAGAACAGCCAAAAATAAATAAATAAAATTAAAAAAAATTTTCTTGCCTACATTTTCTTATTAAACATTTACAGTTTGGTTTAAAAGAAACAGTTAATGTTTAATCCATATGCAATTGATTCTTAAATTCAGCACTATAAATACAACTTTATTCTATTTTTACCAGATGTTGGCCATCATTTAAAATGTACATTATAACCGATACATAACAGACCTACAGAAAAGTGCACAAAATAATGGTAGAGTTGAATGAATGCTCACAAAGTGATAAAATGGAATATTGCCAGAATTCCAGAAATCCTTCTTACCCACCTTCCTACTGTTACCCTTCCCTCTTCCCTGAAGGAAAACAGTAGTCCAGTTTTTAGCACCTTATATTAGTTTTGCTTGTCTCTGAACTCTACAGTACATATTCTTTTGTGTCTGACATTAAAAAAAAACTTAAAAAAGACACTTGGTTAGCTATCAGCATGCTGTTTACTCATATACAACAGAGATCACACCCATGGATTGACTTCTAAGTAACTAAAAACAAAACCCACCAAGATTTAAATTAAAGAAAGAGGGAAAGGAAAGAACAAATACTGCAGACAGTCTTGGAATGGACAATTTTTTTTTTTTCAGACACACCGATTTGCTGTAATCTAGCAAGGAGGTCAGAAAAATCTGTCATTCATTAGGTGGATTAATGAGTGGTATCAGAGAAAACAATTTCAGTGGTTTGTAGATTCACCAGAAAACCTTGAGAGTTTAGCTATGGAAAATAAGTACAAGCTATCTTTCTGTAATGCCTTATCTGCAATCAAAAATTACTCAGCATGCAAAGAAGCAGGAAAATATGATCCATAATCAGGTGAAAAATAAGTCAGAACCGATCCAGAAATAACAAAGATGATAGATTTTAGCAGATAAGGACATTACAAGTTACAATAACTGTATTCCATATATTCATGAACTAGAGGAAAAACTGGACATGTTTAGGAGAAACATGGTATATATTAAAAAGGTGAAAAAAGAAACTTCTAGGAGGAGAAAATAACCATGTCCTACTGAAAAATTACACTGGATGAAATTAACAACAGATTAGACAATGCAGGAGAGATTAGTGAACTTGATATTGAGATAGAAACTATCCAAAATGAAAAGAAGAGAAAATAAGGGCTAAATAAACTTACAAATGTAAAAAACCAAAAACAAAACTGAGTCCACAGATCCAAGAAATTAAAAAAATCCCAAGCACAAGAAATATGAAGAAAACAATGAAATATCTTTAAATCAGTGACAAAATGGGACTTCCCTGGAGGTGCAGTAGTTAAGACTTGAACTTCCCATGCAGGGGGCACAGGCTCAATTCTTGCTCAGGGAACTAAGATCTCACAAGTCGCACAGTACAGTCTAAACATCCACCAATCAGTGACAAAAAGAAAACATAAAAATATCTATAGTGAAGTTGCTCAGTCATGTCTGACTTTTTGCGACCCCATGGACTGTAGCCTACCAGGCTCCTCCGTCCATGGGATTTTCCAGGCAAGAATACTGGAGTGGGTTGCCATTTCCTTCTCCAGGAGATCTTCCCGTCCCTGGGATTGAACCCAGGGGTCTTCCACATTGTAGGCAGACACTTTACCATCTGAGCCATCAGGGAAGTAAATATCTATAAAGATACATTATATACAGAGTAATAAACACAGAGTTATGGCCAACTATTTGTCATAAACCATGCAAGGCTGAAGACAGTGGAACAACATTTTTAAAGTACAAAAAAAATCCATACACAGTGAAAATATCTTTCAAAAAAGATGACAAAAATTTCAAATTTTCTCTATGTAAAAAAAAAACCAGAAAGAATTCATTACCTGCAGTAAATCTTTTAAGATGTGTTGCAATTGATGTTGGCAAAAGTATCTGTAGAGCAGGAAAAGGCTCAGCTTGACAAATATACAAAGCATGTGAAAATATAAGACATTTAAAGTCTATGGTCAAACCCAAAGCCAACATAATACTCAAGGGTGAAAAGCTGAAAGCCTTCCTGCTAAACTTTGGAACAAAACAAGAATACTTTTCCTTTCAACACAATACTGGAAGTCCTAGGCATAGCAATAATTTAAGAAAAATAAATAAAAGGTATTCAAATGAAAGGGAAGAGGTACAATTGTCATATCCAGGTGAGATGACACTCTATGCAGAAAACCCTAAAGACTCCACACAAAAACTAATACAGCCAAGAAATTAATTCAGCAAGTTAGTAGGATACAAGATTGCTAAATATAAATCTGTTTCATTTCTTTATACCAACAATAAAATATCAAAGAGAAAGAAAAAAAAACACCACCCATTTAAAATACCTAGGAATAAACCTAACCAAGGAGGTGAAAGATCTACATCCCGAAAAGTATAAAACACTGATAAAGAAAACTGAAGGTAATTCAAAGAAATAAAAAGATATACCATGCTCTTGGATTGGAAGAATTAATATTGTTAAAGTGGCCATACTACCCAAAGCAATCTACAGATTTAATGCATCTCCTATCAAAATAACCCATGAAACTTTCCAGAGAACTAGAACAAATAATCCTAAAATGTATATGGGACCACAAAAGATGCAGAATTGCCAAAGCATTCCTGAGGAAAAAGAACAAACCTGAAGGCATAACCCACCAAGCTTTCAGACAATACTACAAAGCTACAGTAATTGATTTAATTTGTATTTAATACACCTAACCTACCAAACTTCACAGCTTAATCTAGCCTACCTTAACATGCTCAGAACACTCACATTAGCCTACAGTTGGGTGAAATCATCTAGCACAAAGTTTATTTTATAATAAAGTGCTGAATATCTCATGTAATTGATTGAATGCTATACTGAAAGTGAAAAACAGAACGGTGTCTGTGTCCAGAATGGTTGTAAGTATATTGGTCATTTACCATCATGACTGTGAATGCGTGGCTGACTGGGAGCTGTGGCTCACTGCGACTGTCCATCATCATGAAAGAGCATCACACTGCATATTGCTAGCCTGGGAAAAGATCAAAATTCTGCAGACTGTGTATTGTTTTCACACCATGGTAGAGTAAGAAAATGGTAAATCAAACCATGATATGTCAGAGACCATCTGTAAACCTACAATTAACATGTTAATTTAAGACAATCTAGCTTGGATTAGGAAAAGGAGTACGCCAAGGCTGTATATTGTCACCCTGCTTATATAACTTATATGCAGAGTACGTCATGAGAAATGCTGGACTGGAAGAAACACAAGCTGGAATCAAGATTGCCGGGAGAAATATCAATAACCTCAGATATGCAGATGACACCACCCTTATGGCAGAAAGTGAAGAGGAACTAAAAGCCTCTTCATGAAAGTGAAAGTGGAGAGTGAAAAAGTTGGCTTAAAGCTCAACATTCAGAAAACGAAGATCATGGCATCCGGTCCCATCACTTCATGGGAAATAGATGGGGAAACAGTGGAAACAGTGTCAGACTTTATTTTTTTGGGCTCCAAGATCACTGCAGATGGTGACTGCAGTCATGAAATTAAAGACGCTTACCCCATTGGAAGGAAAGTTATGTACAACCTAGATAGCATATTCAAAAGCAGAGACATTACTTTGCCAACAAAGGTCTGTCTAGTCAAGGCTATGGTTTTTCCTGTGGTCATGTATGGATGTGAGAATTGGACTGTGAAGAAGGCTGAGCGCCGAAGAATTGATGCTTTTGAACTGTGGTGTTGGAGAAGACTCTTGAGAGCCCCTTGGACTGCAAGGAGATCCAACCAGTCCATTCTGAAGGAGATCAGCCCTGGGATTTCTTTGGAAGGAATAATGCTAAAGCTGAGACTCCAGTACTTTGGCCACCTCATGCGAAGAGTTGACTCATTGGAAAAGACTCTGATGCTGGGAGGGATTGGGGGCAGGAGGAGAAGGGGACAACAGAGGATGAGATGGCTGGATGGCATCACTGACTCGATGGACATAAGTCTGAGTGAACTCCGGGAGTTGGTGATGGACAGGGAGGCCTGGCGTGCTGCAATTCATGGGGTTGTAGAGAGTCGGACACGACTGAGTGATTGAACTGAACTGAACTGAGCTTGGATTACTACCAACCTAATTCGGTAGGATACAAAAACACTCTGACAATACACCTGCCTCCTCTATCACATCCTTTGTGCTATTTTTTGCCAAACAAATTACATCTGGAAGGAAATCTGTCCCTACAAATTACCGTCTCAAGTTCCATGTTCGCCTGGTGGATCCCGTTGGGCCAGAAACTTTATCAGATCAGTGAGGGAGCATAGTCCTCCCAGCCCCCAGTGGGTCATGGTGGAGATCCCAATGCTGGGAAAACTCAGCTCCACACTTTGACACCAAGGGGCGGAGCTCTGCGCTGTTCTTGGGGGAGGAGGCATTTCCTCCAGATGTGGAAAATAGAGACCTGGAAGGATCCCATTGCTTTAAAATGTACCTGGAGGACTTCCCTGGTGGTCCAGTGGCTAAGACTCCATGCTCCCAATGCAGGGGGCCGGGGTTCCATCCCCGATCAGGGAACTAGATCACACATACCAGCACTAAGAACCTGCATTCCACAACTCTCACGCCACAACTAAAGATCTGCAGGCTGCAAGGGAGATCGAAGATCCTGAAGGTGCTGCAAGTAAGACCCGGAGCAGTCAAAATAAATAAATATTTAAAAAAATCTTGCTACAAATAAATAAAATAAAATAATTGTATCTGGGATTAAACTGATAGGTATGAGTGAGTGATAACAAGGAGAGGTCAATGGCATCGACTGGGTTTATTACTCGAAGTTGCCCTCTAAACCAGAGGGACATCTTGCCCTCCCAGGGCAAACCCCGGAACACCTTTGGCGGGTAGTTTAGCTCTACAATCAGCAGAGGCCAAATCATCTATGATAAAACCTACAAAAGCTGATTAGCACACCCCTTCACGCTCCCAGACTTCAAACTCCCATCAGACACAGCAGCCCAAGACAACCGGGATCTGCCTCTTGTGGGAGGAGCCACTCCTGTTCCCATTTTGCAGATGGGGAAATGGAGATCCAAAGTTTGAGCGGGAAGCAGTTACATCTCAGCAGAGACCATCCCGGGGGAGGACCGGAGCCAGGTGTCTGTGCCTGAACTCTCACCTTCCGCTTTACTCCTGAACTGTGCATGTTCTCCAGCCGGCGGGACTTCCTCGGGCTCCCAAGTCTTCCCCACGCTTCTCAGGGGGACACTGCCACTCCGCTCAACCCCCCAACTCAGTCCTTCCTTTCCAGGGGCTTTGGAATTCTCTCCAGGGCGGATTGACCTGGGGGTGACATAGAGATCTCCCGGGCACAGGTCTTGAGGCTGGAACTCGAGCCTTCATCTCGGTCTTGGGGCGGGTCTATGGCATCAGGGAGAAGAGGGTTCAGTCCTTTTGAAACCGAGGGCAGTCTTCAGATCCATTAAACTATAACTTGTTTAATAAATAATCAACTGTGCCCTGACTTCAGCATCCAGCTGGCTTTAACTGTTGCTACAAGACGTGAACATCCTCCAAGCGGCCTAAACAATAAGATGTTTGCCCAAGTTGTTTCTCAGGGACTTGAAGCCACTGGTTAAGACCGTTGAGCCCGCGTACCCTCCACGTGGGCACGCGCAAGCGTGCCTTCTGACGTCAGAGAGCCACGAGCTCCACCTGCAAAACGTGCTGGAGCCGCCCTTCGGCTTCCAGGAAGCCAGAAGCTCAGCCGCGCCTGAGCAGTACT
This sequence comes from Bubalus bubalis, assembly GCF_019923935.1. Taxonomy (NCBI): domain Eukaryota; kingdom Metazoa; phylum Chordata; class Mammalia; order Artiodactyla; family Bovidae; genus Bubalus; species Bubalus bubalis. The sequence continues at coordinate 3,732,578 of NC_059180.1, forward strand.
ACGATGATCTCACCTTTACCTTCTCTCCAATCACCTTCCCCCACGTGCCTCCCCACTCCGCAGCTTTATCCCACAAATATCCCAAGCCCCTCCCCTTCAAGCAGGTGGGTCGAGATTTGTTCTCTTTTTCCCCGGAGGCCTCGTGAATAATAACACTTTTCTTTGCTGTGTGCCTCGCAAGTCGCTGTTTGGCCTGTTGTGCATCCGGAAGACGAAGAACTTCCCCCAAGACCCTTTACTACCTGAACCCTGATCTCTTTCTGGGGAGAGAGGAGCCCAGGCCTTGGGCAGGGGCCGCCCAAAGGCCCCAGCACCAGGGGGGCCACAGCCCAGCACTCAGAGCCTGGGAGGAGGAGGAGGAGGAGGAGACCAGCATGGGGCGCCCAGCGAGAATCCCTGCTCTCCAGCCCAGAGTAGCCCCGAGGGCAAAGGTTCCAGTCCCTGGAACCCAGAGGCCAGCTTGCAAACCTCATTAATGTCCCTGGTCTTCAACGGCCCCTCCCTTATCAACTCCTTCAGACCCTTGGTTCATTCACAGCAGTAATTGTTTTAATCAAAGTGTTATCTGTCTCCTTATTAGGTTGTTAGCCCACAGGATGCTCAGGACTGGGGTGTCCCCAGGTCCCCAACACGGAGGGGGCCCACCTGGAGAGGGGGAAAGTGAAAAAGGAAAGTGAAGTCACTCAGTCGTGAAGTCACTCAGTCATGTCCGACTCTTTGCAGACCCCATGGACTGTAGCCTACCGGGCTCCTCCGTCCATGGGATTTTCCGGGCAAAGGTACTGGAGTGGGTTGCCATTTCCTCCTCCAGAGGATCTTCCTGACCCAGGGATCGGACCCAGTTCTACCTGCACTGCAGGCAGACGTTTTACCCTCTGAGCCACTAGAGAATCTCGCTAGAGAGAGGGGAAAAAATTCCGTCAAGAATGAACGCGAGGTGGCGGTGCAGTTCTGAGTTCTGCCGCCAGAGGGCAGGGCTGCCCGCAGGTCCCAGGGGACCGCGGTGGTTTCCGCCCCAGGAAGCCCGCCTTCCCCCGTGGGCTCATTTCTCCACTGAGAATCCTTCGCAGTCCTGCCCAGAGTGATCGGCGAGCCGCTCTGGAGCCTAGGCGTGCCAATCACAGGTGACATAGTGATAGATGTCTTCTGTGAGGGGAAGAAGGACCCGAGAATAGGGGACCCCGAAGAGACCCGGTCGGGTCTGCTCAGTGCACTCAGTGCTTCTTCAAACTCACAAATACTATGAGTCTAGCTGTGTATGTCTGTGTGTGCTCAGTCGTGTCCGACTCTTTGCAACCCCATGGTCTGTAGCCCGCCAGGCTCCTCTGTCCATGAGATTCTCCAGGCAGGAATCTTGGAGTGGGTTGCCATGCTCTCCTGCAGGGGATCTTCCCGACCCAGGGACTGAACCTAAATCTCTTGTATTGGCAGGCGGGTTCTTTACCAATCCAGGTGAGCAGGGGGCAAAGGAGGTGGGAAAACATCTTGTGCTTCCTGAGAGGTCTTTCTGGAAACAAGGAGAGAGGAGTCCTGCCCACAGCATAAAATTTTTTCACATTTCAATTTATATCCCATGATGGTGAAACCCGCTTTTGGAAATAAAATAATAACATCCTTGGCCTGTCCTCCTCAGATAACTGGGCATCATGCATCCCAAGTATGGTCAATGGAATTGATGGGTAGCAAAAAGTACTGCTCTAGTGAAAAAAACATACAGAGATCGCTGAAGGCCCAACTGCATTGAAGAGCTACTGGCCAGGGACCTAAAAATCATTGATTGTGTGCACAAGCAGGCTCACGGGGAAGACAGAGTTAGTTGTCTTTTCTGAGAAGCAGAATGTACAGGTCATATTGGTATGTTTAGATCGGCCAGTGTAGGATTATTTACACCGTAAAAATTGGCAGGACTTCCCTGGTGGTCCAGTGGTTAAGACTCTGTGCTACTACTACAGGGGACACAGGTTTGATCTCTGGTCAGGGAAGATCCTGCATGCCATGCAGCCCAGCCAAAAAAGAAAAGAAAATTGGCAAGCATTACCAATCAGGGTTCGGTTTATTCAGAGTCAGTTGTTGACACTCAGTGTCTGCAGGCACGGCAACCATCCCACCTCCTGTAGGCTTCCCTGCTCCACCTGGGATCCATTTCTTGCTGCCCGAGATCTCCATCAGGCATGGTCACTCCAGGCCCCTGGTGCACCCCACCTGTGCAAGCTACACCCCTACCCTTGCTGGGCCACTTTATATTCACCCATCTTGCCTTCTTCTGCCAGCCCCAGGCTCTCTGCCCTTTCTGGCCTCCAGCTCCGTCCCGGGCTCTTTTCCTGATGCTCAGGCATTCCCCCTCTGACCACCCGAAGGCAGATGTCACTATGGGCCAGCGGCTCCGGCTTGGATGGAGTAGGGGGTCTCTCCAGACAATAGTTGGTTATCCCCAGAGCTGGAGTTATGGCTCCTGCTGCCCACAGGGCCCAGACAGCCCCATGGCCTGTGCCCCCCACACTGGACCCCAGAACACAGAACAGAGCTGTCAATGAACACATCGCTTTAACCTCAAAACAATTTTAATAATCCAAAAAGAAGCAAGAGAGGGTACATGCCTGCCAGTGCTCTGATGCCCACGCCCAGCCCCTGATGCTGAGCCTGGGGAAGGGGGCCTCAGAAGTGGGTCTTGGGGGGTGTTCACTGGGGTGGGGGAAGCCCCAGGTGCCCCCCATAACCCTGGATGCTTCTCACAGTCCTGCCTCCTGGGCTTCAGGGCTGCACCGCGGTGGCAGCCACCTCATGCCACAGGAGGACAGCCAAAGTGAGGGAGGTGGTTTGCAACTGCCCGCTGGCCTCTGTTTTCTCCAGCTTGGGGACCTGGGGAAGAACAAGCAGGCTCCAGGTGTGGCTGGAAGGGTGCCCTCCCCAGCCAGCGCCCTGGTTCTCTGTGCAGTTCCTGGAGAGAAACCACAGGCAGATCCCCCAGGCTTGGAGCAGGTGTGGGGTTGGATCTCCAATGCCCCTCCAGACCTGTTTCCAGCTCCCTGCCACCCCGTGTCTCTCCATCCTCTTGACTCTCAGGGCCGGACCAGTCCACCCTCATCCTGTCCCCTGTTCTTACCGGTCCTTGCCCCCTGTCCCACCTTCTTTCTGTCCCATCATCTCTTTATTCCTATCCCTCATCTGTCCTGCCCAATCGCCTCTGTCCCTCAGGCCCCCTCCCTGTATGTCATGTCTATGTCTTTCCCTTCTTGGTGTCCCTCTGGCTCCCACCCTTGCTGTCTGCCTCCGCCCCTCTTCCCTGTCCTCCTCTCCCCAACCCCCAATGAGAGGCTGTTGTGACCTTGGAGGAGGCTCTGCTGCAGGCTCTCCTGGGTTTTGGTTTCCGGGATGGGAGCGGCAGTGGCAGCGGGGCCGGGGGCAGCCGGGAGGAGCAGCAGCAGCAGGATCAGCGGGCACCACATGGCTGGGCAGGCGGGGCGGCTAGGAGGGGGCGAAGGGTGGGTGGTCAGAGGCCCGCCCCGCCCTTTGTCTCCCCGCTTCCACGGGCCTGGCGCCTCACTCACAGATCTGTCACTCTTCTCCGGCCCACAGGCCTGAGCGGTTCTCACCTGTGGAGCCGGTGAGCCTCTGAGCCCAGGCCGAGCTCCACTGACCATGCCCCCGACTGGCCCCGCCCCTCAACTGTTACGCCCAACTCCAACTTGTTACGAATGCCACGCCCCCAGGGCAAAGCCACGCCCCAACTCCGGAAGCCCTGGTTTCTTCTGTAGTGTCCAATTTTTCGGTTGTTTAGCATGAGATTAAATCTGTTTCCTGTTACTGCATCTTCGAAGGCACAGCTGTACTGTCTCTGTTCCCACTCCACAGCCTTTGCTCACAAGTCAGCGATTCAATGGCCGTTCACCAGTCTGGAAGGAACTATAAGGGTTTTGAGTTATTCAATATGAACCAGAGTTTATTTTTTATCTTGATTACCTGTGGTGACTGGGGAGTCATCTTTTTCCCTTACGGCCTCATATAACTTAACTTGGGAAACCTGTGACATTATCACCACGTACCATGTGTCCCCTCTAAACGGCTCAGATGGTTGGACAACAAACCTGGACATAATTTGGGATGGAATAAGGATATGCTGGTAAATTTTTGCCCTCAGGTGTAAGTGGTCTTGCTTTAAGGTCTTTTGACCTACTTAAGAGAATTTAGAGATAAAGTCTGGAGTTAACGGGCTCCAAGTTGAACATGGGTAAATATAGGAAGTGGGCTTATGATGCAAGGGGTGGGCGTGACCCAGCTTGACCACATACCTAGTGCTTGAGCCCAGGAGACAGAGTGAACAGTGAGCCAATGTGAGGGTCACACCTAACTCGGTCACGCCTCCACCAGCAAGCAAGGCACAAATAATATACAGCGCACTCCATCCTGCAATGCGGAAGACCTGGGTTTGATCCCTGGGCCCCTGGAGAAGGAAATGGCAACCCACTCCAGTACTCTTGCCTGGAAAATCCCATGGATGGAGGAGCCTGGTAGGCTACAGCCTATAGGGTTGCAAAGAGTTGGACACGGCAAGCGACTTCTCTCTCACTCCATCTAATGTCCTAATTCTTCATTGCTGTGCCATACTCCCAGCCAACCTCCCCCACTTCCCATGCTGAGGGTTTTTACCTTTTATGCTGCAAGGTCTAAATTAACTATATCCTTCACTCAGTAACATTTGCACAGTTAACCATGTATTTTACGTTCATTGAAAGGATAACCTGAAAACTTAAATTTTTCATCACGTCAAACTCACTATTGTATTTGACCCCAAGGAAAGGCCACCTCTGTGACAAGGAGATGGTTAAGATGCACCCCAAATTAAGAAATATAAAAAATATTTCACCTGAGAAAACTGGAAAGGCTTACACACATCAGTTCTTTATTGAAGAGGTTGTCCAGACCTATTTATATGTTCCAGACCCCATTTACATATGCCAAAGGGGAGCATGACAATGTATGTAATAGCCCTGTTCCTTTCCAAATATTTACTGAAAATATACATTATACTAAGCTTTGAGGTCACAATGTAGGACATCTTAGTAGTGACCCTTAAAACTAAGAGTATTTCCTGCACAGTTATGCAAAATCCACCATTTAGTTCCTGTTATGCAGCATATTCATGTACATCTACAAAAATATGGCTAAAGGGCTGAGCAACAAAAATACGGCTAAAGGGCTGAGCAACAAAAATGGTAGACATCTTTGACTTTTAAAAATGTTTTATGGAAGTGTAATATACATGCAGAAAAACACACATATCTTGAGTGCACCGAACACTCAGATAGTCAGCACCCAGATTTAGAAACCAATTATCACCAGCACCAGATAAATACTCCTTCTCACAAGCCTTTGCTGAAACTGACTGCTATCCTGATTTCTAACTGCATAGACAAGCTTTGCCTGTTCTTATACTTTATATGGATGGGATCATAGTCTGTTTGCTTTTGTGTCTGGATTCCTTCACTCAGCATTAGATGTGAAACTGTTATTACCTGTGCTTATTGCTCATTCTCCTTGCTCCCCGGAGAAGGGAAAGGCTACCCACTCCAGTATTCTGGCCTGGAGAATTCCATGGACTGTATAGTCCGTGGGGTTGCAAAGAGTTGGACATGACTGAGCAACTTTCATTTTTCTCTTTGCTTTATGGTGTTCTCTGGTGGAAACACCACTGACATTTAAGGTTCTATTGCACAGGTGCCTTCAGAGTTGTTTTTCAGTTTTATGCCATGAACATTCCAGGACACGTCCTTTGGTGGACACCTCCATGTGCAATGGACACATGCATGCATGACTGCTAGGCCTGGGTTAAAAGGGTAGACACACAGGTTTGGCTCCAAGTGCCAGCTTTCCCAAATGGCTCTATCAGTGGGCTACAGCACCAGCAGCGTAGATGGGTTTCTGTTACATCCTTGCCAGAGCTTGATGCTTTTTTATGCTTTTCATTTTAACCACTTCAGAGGTGGGCAGCAGTGCCACATGGGGTTTTAAACCTGCCTTCTCCACATTAGGAATACCCTGGTGACCCAGATGGTAGAGTCTGCCTGCAATGAGGGAGAACCAGGTTCAATCCCTGGGTCAGGAAGATCCCCTGAAGGAAATGGCAACCCACTCCAGTATTCTTGCCTGAAAAATCCCATGGATGTAGGAGCCTGGCAGGCTTCGGTCCATGGGGTTGCAAAGAGTCGGACACAACTGAAGCGACTTCACTTCACTTCTCCAGATTACTAGCAAAAGTAACATACCTTTTCATGTGTTTATTCTCAGTGCAGATAGTCTCTTTTGTGGTGTTCAAGTCTTTCGCTCATTTCTTTTTTCTTGTAGATCTGTAGTTCTTTTAATTTTAGATCAGGGGTCAGTAACTACAGCCTGCTGGCCAAATCCAGACCTCCACCAGTGTCTGCAAATAGTCTTACTGGGACATCTCTGTTCAATGTTGAGCAGCCGTAAAGGAAACTGTGTCGCCCACAAAGTCCCAAATACGATCTGATCATCTACCATGCATTCTTCTACACTAGATTCTGCTGCCAGGTATCTGAATTGCAAAGTTTATTAGTTTACATTTCATATGTGACTGCATTTCAACTGGTCTATTTTCTATTAAATTATAAAATTTAATCAATAAACCATTTATTGGAAACAATAGCCTTCCCCACATTACAACACATTATCACCTTTGCCAAAAGTGACTGAATTATGTACGGGTTTTCTGGAATCTCTATTATAGTTTCACTGATCAATTTGTTTATCTTTGTGCCAATACCACAGGATCATAATTCCTATGGCTTTCTAACAGCTCTTGATAGCTGGCACTATAAGTCCTCTATTTCTATCTGTTCTAGAAGATAGCTTTGACTGTTACTGGTCTTTAAATTTTTCACATGAATTTGAGAATGCATTTCCATTTAAAAATGCTAGCATTTTAGGATCTCATTGAATATATGAATTAATTTGCGGAAAACTGACATCTTTTTAACACACCATTGACCAGGGGATTTTTGCAGAAACTAAAGCCTGTGGCATTAATAAGTCTCCAGTCAATAATATGTTAAGACTGTCCTGGAAAGAATTAACAGGTTATATCCCACTGAATCTTCTGGAATTTTTTTTTCTGGACCCAATTATTGAAAATACAGTGTTATATAATTTCCCCCCTCAGGCACTTAAGGATTTCTGTTATTACTGTAAGTGGTATTGCTTTAAACTTTTCATTTTATATTTGTTGCTGGTATATTAAAAACCAATTTTTGCATAATGACCTTGTATGCAGGGATTCTGCTCATTTACTCAATTTTAATTACCTGAATATTCCCTAGAATTTTCCATGTACGAAAAGCATGTCATCTGCAAACAAGTTTTATTTGTAATCCTTATGCCTTTTCCTTCTTTCACTTCCCTTGCTTCCCTGCCTAGATCTTTCTGCACAATAGTGAATAAAACCAGGGACAGCAGATACCACTGTCTTTTTTTTTTTTTTAAATCATCTTGGGAGAAAAGTTCCAATATTTCACCATTCAATATGCTGTTTGTTGTAGCAGAAGATATTCTTTATCCAATAAAGGAAGTTATTTTCTATACATGGTTTGTTAAGAACACAAATGGATGCTAATTTCATGAGTCTCCTGCATACTAGATTACTTTTCTTCAACATGATTAATTACAGTGATTTTTTTTTTTAAATTAACGTATCCTCACATTCCTGGAGTAAGACCCATTTGATCACTGTTTTGTTATCTTTTTTCCAGAACCATCTCTGTTATGTTAGCCCAGGATTCAGTCATGTGACCACTATAAACAAGTTACCAATAATCAGAATGAAATTATCATGACTGGTTTAAATCACTCAGGATTCACCCTCTGTGTCATGTAAAGTAATAGTAGATACCTAACTTCTTCCAGTGAGTAAAGAGGGGAGAAGGGACGCTGCATTAATCAACCAAAAATGACTGCTAGAAAGTTGCATCAATTTGTTTTAAAAATTCTGGAATAAAAGTCAGTACAGAAAGTAATGACACCAGATTCATATCAAATAAAAGCACAGGCAGAATTTCTGGATTACATCATAGTGGCAAACTGCACACTCAAACCTGTGGGTTAAAAAATGAGTGGCAGGAGAGACGGGTGTATTTTATAGAGTGTGAGCAGTATAGCTGTCCTTCACCAAACAGACTAGATTCCAAGTGATCTATGCATGGTTTATGAAAATAGTATTTTTAAGTCTTTTTTGCTCCAGTGCAGTTGGAAGCTGTACAAAAGTCACTGGCTTCTTTGTTGATGAAGTATTCACTAAAAGCCCACTTGAAAATGCCTCAAAATAGAAAATTATGAGTTTTACTATTTAGTACCTGTAAAACACCTCAACAATATGCCTACATTAGTATATTTTGCCAGCTTAATAATCAAATAAGAATACTGCCTTTTCACAAATTATTGAAACCCAAACTTGCATAGGGTTGCATAGAATTAATCACATTTTGGAAATGTGAGAGAAACTGCCAGGTACATATTTAATGCTCGAGTCCTCATTATCAACTCCAGAATATTTTAAAACTTCATTTTCTGCAGTGAAAGTTTATTCAGAGCTGATAGCTTCTGATACTGTTTCTATAAACATTAGATTTTATGTCAGAAATATGGCTTTTAGTGTAACAACTGCCAAGACAATGTATTTTCCACATTCATTGCTTCAACAGATTTTGCCTCAGTATGGTTCCCTGATATGTAAATACAATTGGAATCCAAAATAAATATTAAATATTTATAGAGTTTTACTCTTGTATAAACTGTCTAGTTGTCCAATGAATTGCTGAAAGCTTTGCTTCTTGTGTTTTTAGGGATTGGTCTTTGTGAAAATTCAGGTTAGAATCAACCCAATGCCTAAACGCTTTTCCTCATTCAGAAACAAGAACCCTCAGACAGTGGTATCTAATTCTCAGCTGGACTTTCCACATCCATTATGTGCAGAGGATTTTCTAGAATGAGAACTGACTTCAGAGGAGACTTCCCATGTCAAGTACATTCAAGTTCCCTCTCCTGTGAATTCTCTGATGGCTGTTGAAGGCTGACCTGTGGTGGAATTTTTTCCCACACTCATTACATTCATACGGCTTCTCTCCTGAATGAGTCCTGTAATGCACAGTGAGGTATGACTTCTGAGAGAAGACTTTCCCACATTCATTACATTCGTAGGGCTTCTCTCCCGAATGGCTTCTGTAGTGCACAGTGAGGTTTGACATCCGAGAGAAGACTTTCCCGCACTTGCTACATTCGTAGGGTTTCTCTCCCGAGTGGATCCTGTGATGTATCGTTAGATACGACTTCTGAGAGAAGAACTTCCCACACTCGTAACACTCGTAAGGCTTCTCTCCTGTGTGGACTCTCTGGTGTCGGAAGAGGGACGAGTTATGGGAGAAGGTTTTCCCACACTCGTTACACCCATAGGGTTTCTCTTCCGAATGACTCCTATAATGTATGGTGTAGTACGACAGCTCAGAGAACACCTTCCCGCATATGTTACATTCATACGACTTCTCCCCTGTGGGAAGCGGCTGGTGCCCATTGAAAGCTGAGTTTTCAAGGAAGGTTTTCCCACACTCACTACATTCATAGGGCTTCTCTCCTAGATGAGTTGTGTGAAGGCTGGTGAGGTGTGAGAGCTTCCCACACTCACTGCACTCGTGGGGCTTCTCATCTGTGTGCACTTTCCGATGTCTGATAAAGGCTGAGTTGAGGTTGAAGGTTTTTCCGCATTCATTACATTCATAGGGCTTCTCTTCTAAGTGACTCCTGTAATGGATAGTGAGGTATGACACCCGAGAGAAAAACTTCCCACACTCACTGCACTGGTAGGGCTTCTCTCCTGTGTGTGTTCTCTGGTGTGTGATGAGGGTGGATTTCCGGTAGTAGGATTTCCCGCATTCATTGCATTTGTAAAGCTTCTCTCCTGTGTGGGTTCTCTGGTGGTCGCTAAGAGCTGACTTGCGGGAGAAGGATTTCCCGCATTCGCTACATGGATAGGGTCTTTCTCCTGAATGGTTTCTCTGGTGTAGGGTGAGATGTGTCTTTTGGCAGAAAGTTTTCCCACACTCATTACATTCATAGGGCTTCTCTCCTGAATGAGTCCTCAGGTGTTGTGTGAGGTGCAACTTTTGACAGAAGGTTTTTCCGCATTCATTGCACTTATATGGTTTCTCCTCTAAATGTGATCTCCGATGCACGGTGAGGGTTCCTTTTTGGCTGAAGGATTTCCCACATACGTTACATGCGTAAGGTTTCTCTCCTGTGTGAGCCCTCTGATGTATAATGAATTTTGACTTTTTGCAGAAGGATTTTCCACACTCGCGGCATTCAAAGGGCTTCAAGTCCATCTGTGATCTCCGGTATATATTAAAATTTGACATCTGGATGAAGTCTGGTCTAGAATCATTCCACTCATAGCACTTCTCCCCCATATAAGGGCTCTTATGCGTAATAAAAACGGCTTCATTGTCTAAGGCTTCTGTGCATCCATTATATTCAAAGGGTTTCTCTAAAATACTAATTTTCTGAATACTTTCTTCATTTTGAGAACAGGCTTCTCCATTTTGATGAAATTCATTGAGTTTCTCTCCATACATTTTCCCACATTCATTACACTCATCAGGTTTCTTTCTTGCATAGCTTCCATCACTAATAATTAATTCTGAAGTAGATTCCAAAGTCTTCCCACATGAGATACAATTATAAGACGTTAGATTTAAAGAAGCAAGACTTGTTTCCACATTATATGTTTTATCAAACGCATCCTCTCTCTCCTCAGTCAGGGTTCTGCTGTTGATAGAAACAGCTTGCCTTGAACATTCATCTTCATTTTCTTGGATTCTCTCTATCAGGTCACCAACTTTCCAGACTTTTTCTAAAAAAGAATAAAATTAAACAAATCTTGTGAATCTGAACACACCAAATTATAGGGTTAGAGCAGTACTCAAGGGGCTACTGCAGGCTTGACTCTAGCTTTCGGGTCAATCTCCACACATAAAACTAAGTGACCATTTCCAAACCTCACATCCCACCACCTCACCTGAATGCTGCTGCTGTAGGAACTTGCTGTCTACTACCCATGGCTCTTCTCCTTGCTCCAACTTGATGATCACATTGGGTTTGGTGCTGTCATACCCTGCGAATGAGAAAGAATCAACATGGACCAGCTGCTGGGTTCTGGGTCCCTAAACAGAAGCTGCTGCCTCAGGAGCTGCAGAATAAAGTGTCTATTTTTGCACTTAATCAAAAATAGAGCCTTTCAATGGAGAAGCAAAGATACAAATTATTCTAACTGGTGCCCAAAAGGAATTAAATGGTCTTATTGATTTCCTCAAAGTCAAGCATCAAGTCTTTAAACTGTAAGCCCCCGTAGAGCAGCAACTCAGAAAGCAGTTCTCCTCACCCACAGAGACAAGGTGGCTGTAGTTCTCCAGCATCACGTCCCTGTAGGTCATCTTCTCCTCAGGGTCTAGCTGCTGCCACTCGTCCTGGGTGAAGTCCACAGCCACATCCCTGAACGATACTGACCCCTGTAATGGCACCATGATGGGAACTGGGTGACATGGACCTGACACACAAGGACAGGAGCTCACCCAGCTCACTGGGAAAGGTAACTGTGAAGAGTGAAAGCCTCATTTGTGTTAACAGATGTTGAGAGGAAAACAAGCCATGTTAGAAACACACTACCTTTGAGTTCTTTAATGTGCCAAAAAACAAAACTTTCAAAAAACTCTCAAACCAAAAGAAATAAAAAAGAGTTCCAACTTTGTGTTTAAAGTATCTGAGTTCTCTATCAAAGGATGAAGAAAGATGAAACCCTACTCTGGCTCAAAAAAGCTTACAGCCCATTGGGAGGCCCTGGGTCAGTGAACACATGCATTCCACTCCCTGTCATCCCCTCAGTGGCATCTACGGGCAAGGCCTCTGCCTCCCACCTCGTCATGCTGGTGCAGCCCAGCAGTCAGCCATCCTGGTTCAGTGCTTTCATCCTCTGGCCCCTCTGTTCTCACCAGTTACTTGGAGCCATCTGCTTGGCTAAGTTTTTTACTGCCTTCAAATGATATCTGAAGCATCTCATTCTGGGAACAATAAAATGTGTTGCTTGAATGACTGCTTGAGGTATCATTAGAGTGACACATACAAGGTGGAGAGTGGTCTACCAAGAGAGAAGTGAACCATTTTAATATATGTTGGCAGCAAGGCTTTGCAGGTTCAGCTGAGTTCAGGGGGAATCCTCTGAATCTAGGGAATCCTCTACAGTTCATAAGAGGTGGTGAAAGTGGAACTTTTATGCATTGTTAGTGGGAAGGTAAAATGGTGCAGCTATTATGGAAAACAGCATGGTGGTTCCCCCAAAAATGAAAAACAGAATTAACACATAATTCAGCAATTCCACTTCTGGGTCTCCACCCTCCAAAAAAAAAAACAAAAGCAAGGCCTTGAAGAGATACTGTACACCCAGGTTCATAGCAACATTATTTACAAAAGCTAAAAGCATGGGAGGAAAAAAAAAGGCTAAAACACAGAAATAACCATCCATCGATGGATGAATGGTTAAGCAAAATGTGATAATACACACAATGCAATGTGACCCAGCTTGAAAAACGCAGGAAATTCTGACGCATGGTACTACATGGATGACCTTTAAGGATATTATGCTGAGTGAAATAAGTCAGTCACAAAAGAACAAATACTGCACAATTCCACTTACATGACCTACTTAGAGTAGTCAAAATCCTAGAAATAGAAAATGCTGATCGCCGGGGGCTGGGGAAGGGGAATGGGGAGTCAGTGTTTAATGGGTACAGAGTTTCAGTTTTGTAAGATGAGAAACAGATGGAGATGGGTAGTGGTGATGCCTGCACAACATGACTGCCCTTAAGACCACGATCCTGTGCACGTGGAGACGGGCACCACACTAAATTTTGTTATGTGTATTTTTCCCACGATAAAAAATGTGGAGGAAAAAACGCAGTGATGCCTAAGGACACACCCTCGCCCACTCTCTTCCACAGCTCTGCAGCCACCCCCTCCCTGAAGGAAAGAGGAATGAGGTGTGGTCACTGGTGAAGTGTGTTCACATTGTTGTTGCTGTTTAGTTGTTGTGTCCAGCTCTTTTGGGACCGCATGGACTGTAGCCCACCAGGCTCCAGCGTCCATGGGATTTCCCAGGCAAGAATACTGGAACAGGCTGCCATTTCCTTTCCAGGGGATCTTCATAATCCAGGGATCAAACCTGTGTCTCCTGCACTGGTAGGTAGATACTTTACCACTGAGCCATCACTGATTAGAAATTATTTTCTCAAAAGATGAAATTGTAAAAAAATCAAGAATCATCAGCTGAGGAAAACAATATAAATAAAAAATAAGCATCAGGATAAACAACTCAACAATGATGAAACCAAATTCATAAAGGAAAACAACTCACACTGACTTATATTTTATAATAAATTAAGCAGAATATTGCTTCCAGAAAATGAGAACAGCAACTGGAGATACTTAGAAATTGAAGACTGGATTGTGGAATTAAAAAAAAATCCTGAAGTAAGAAGCTTGATTATCAAATGGGACACAGAATATATAACTTAGAAAATTTCTCTGAAAACAAGAAATTGGAATGATGAAAGATAAATCATAGGTATGAAAGCCAGATCCAACATTTTCAGAAAGAGATTACAGAGGATGAACAATGAAAAATCATCAGAGATTCCTGAACCAAAGATCATAAAAATAAACAAACAAAATAAAACAAAACATCCTTAAAAGGGGCCATATAATCTGCAAAGAACAACACTGGGGGAAATATAGATCAAGAAATATTCAGATAAGATTTCTAAAATTTTATGATTAGAAAAAAAAAATCCTAAAGTTAAATATTAAAAAAAAACAAAAAAAAACAAAAAAAACACTAGTTACCCTAGTTTAACTATAGCCCACTCCAATATTTCTTGCCTGAAAAATCCCATGGACAGAGGAGCCTGGCGGGCTACTGTCCAAATGGGCTCAAACAGTTGGACCTGACTGAGCACACACATAGGAAGTAAAAATCTTCTGGGTTAATTTAGTTCAGAAGACAAGAAGTGGCAGGGGTTAGAAGACTGAGCAATCAAAAATAAATAAATAAATAACTAACTAAATGGGACATTTTCTAAGCATATCGTCTGGTTTAATATTTGGAAATTCATTAATACAATCTGCCATTGTAATACAGCTAAGAGGAAAAGTGTCACATTTCCAAAGGTGCTGAAAAGACCTCTGAAAATATTCAAATGCATCCTAATTTTTAAAAAAAAGACCCTCAAGAAAATACGAATTGATGGATACTTCACTAAGATGAATATGTGTATGTGGTGGTGGTGTTCAGTTGCTAAGTTGTGTGGGTCTTTTGTGAACCCATGGACTGTAACCCACCAGCTCCTCTGTCCATGGGATTTCCAGGCAAGAATACTGGAGTGGATTGCCAATTCCTTCTCCAGGGGATCTTCCCAACTCATGTTGAACCCGAATCTCCTGAGTTGGCAGGCAGGTTCTTTACCACTGAGCCATTAGAGAAGCCCTGTGTATATATATACTCATACCCTACCATGCACAGTATGTGTGATATATACACATACAATCACATGTATACACTTTAAGTTTATAAACACATATTTATGCTTCAGTTCTCTGAGTTCTACAGTCAGGACTAATTTAATGGGGAAACAATAGACACATTCCCACTAAGATTATACTAAGATTAGAAACAAGGCAAAACACTCATCATCTCCAATGAGAGAAAACAATTACAGGCCTAACAAAAGGTCAGTAAAAGTATTTCTATTCACAGATAATATATTATACCTAGAAAACTCAGAAAATCAACAATGGAACTAAATCAATAAGAGAAATTCCGTTAGGTAACAGAATTTATAGTTAACACACATAAAAACAACAGCTCTCATTACATAAAAAGGAAAAAGATGTAATTTGGGCATACATGCAGTTTACAATAGCAACAGAAATGTACAAAATCTATACTAGAAAAATTTAAAAACATTCCTGAAAGAGAATGAATGGAATGATTCTCTTTGTTCTTGGACAGGCTGTGAAGCATAAAATGGTCACAATCCAATGGCTAAAAACCAGTAATAAAGAGAATAAACACAGCAAGAGGAGGAGGGAAAAAAAAGATTTTATATACAGAAGAACAAAGATAAGGATAACATCAGATTTCTGGTGGAAACCATATAAACAAGAAGCCACTGGAGGAACACATTTAAAGTACTGGAGGAAAAAAACAATAGCAGCAATGATTCCTCTAAAAGGAAAGGTAAAATAAAGACATTTTCAGACATACAGGAGCTAAAAGAATTCATTACCAACTAGAAGAAATACAGGGCTTCCTGGTGGTTCAGACAGTAAGGAGTCCACCTGCAATGCAGGAGACCTGGATTTGATCCCTGGGTCAGAAAGTTCCCTTGAAGAAGGGAATGGCCACCCCCTCTGGCATTGTTGCCTGGAGAATTCCATGGACAGAGGATCCCAGTGAGCTACATTCCCTGAGGTCGCCTAGAGTTGGACATGACTGAGCAACTAACAGTATGGTATGGTCTAGAAGAGATATTAAAGAAAGTCCCCCAGGCAGAAGGAAAATGACAACAGATAAAAATGTGGATCAAAACAATGCACCAGAAATGGGAACTATTCATTTTCTCTCGTCACTTAAAACTCTTTTAAAAAGATAATAAAAATAACAATGTATTATGGGATTGGTACAACCTGCAAAAATAAAATGCAACAACAGTGTAAAGACCAAGATGGGAGAAACGGAACTGAAGCTTCTTATACTCTAAGTGAAACAGTATATAACTTGAGTATAAACTATGATCAAGTTACATATTATAAACCCTAAAGTATCCAGTAAAATAACAAGTGTTCTAACAACCCAACAAAGGGTATAAAATGGAATCATTAAAAAGTCAACTCAAAGGAAGGAAGACAAAGATGGCATGAACAGAAAATAACGACACCAGACTATAACCTAACTGGTTGTATTGATACTTACATTATATGCAAACTGCCTAAACACCCCAATTAATAGGAATTAATTGTCAAATTGGATAAAAAACAAGGCCCAACTATATGCTGTCTTCAAATGCTGTATTTTGCATATAAAGATGCAAATAGGTTAAAAGTTAAAGGACAGCATAAGATATTGCACATCGCATGACTCAAATGAAAACTGGATTGGCTTTATAAATATCAGAGATTCCATTTCACAGCATACATTCTTACCAGGATGGGAGGTCACTGAACAATGACAAAGTGGCTAATTAATCAAGAGAACATAACAATCTTAAGTGTTTAGGCATCTTTTAATGAAATTCATGAAGCAAAAACTGACAGAATGGCAATGACAAACAGAGAAACCACAACCACAGATTTCAGCAGCCCTCGCTCATGGTCGATGGGAAAACTGGCAGCTCAGAGAGGACGCAGTATACCTGCACAACACTAACAACTCGACGTGAACGATATTCACGGAACACTCGGAGAGCACAACAGGCACCCTTAACATGTGCACATGAAATTCTCCAAGAAATGGTTTCTCCTTGTAGTCAACACAAATCACATAAGGGATGGATGGTATTTTCCTTTTTCTATAAAATCGATCATATTTGCAGCTGGATTCCAGGAGTCCTAAAGCATCATACTACTATACATGTGAATTAAACAGAGTCTAGATGCCAGTCTGTCCCTGTAACGTGTATTTTACATGACAGTGTCTTTTATTTATTTCTACCCGCCCATTTTAAAAATGTGGATCCTTATATACTTCCTTAAAGGCATTACAAAACAAAGTGTGAGTATATATAAACAGATAGGAAAACTCACCTGGGATTCATTCATGTTCTGCTGCTCTTGGAAAAAGCTAGACTGTGAACCGGTGTACCTAGAGGAAGGGAAGCAATTACTTGAAGCCGTGAGTAACCTGGCCTACCTAGGCAGGAACCTCCTGGAAACATTCAGAAGAGGCTAAAGGGGTCCTACAGGAGAAACACACATCTGAACCCCTGTAACTCCAACATCATCAGGTTACTCTCACTGGTGAATATAAACAGACTCACTTTTCAAATAGTTTGCCAGCATTAAATAAAAAGTGCAAAAAAACAAACAAAAAAACCCACCAAAAACCCTCCCTGTGGCACTGTTTACTCCGTTGTCTCTTTAAACTGATTAAAATCAAAGATTCCATGGAAATGGGGAATGTGAAGCTCTCAAAAGTGGGATAAATGCGCATGAAGGCATGGCATTATAAATGATCTGACTCAACCTGGTTACCGCTGTAAAGAGTTTTTGTTTGTTTGTTTTTAATTAGGAAAGCTGCAATACAGTCGGACAGAGCACTTGCCCCTGGAGTCTGATCTTGCTAACGATCCCACCTGCAGACCCAGTGACCTGGGACAAATCACCTCCCTTCTCAGGCCCAAGGTCACCTCCTCCCTCAACTGAGGCAGCAGGACAGACGCCTCGAAGACTCATCCCGCACTAACTACACGGTGCGAGTCCACCACGCAGAATCCGCGGAGGAGGGGGGCGTGGCGTGTCACCAGAGGCTTAGATTACAGGACCAAATACTGATGAGTCTTGAGAGACACGTGCAGGATCGCCAGGAGGCGAGAGAAAGAGGAGGGGCGCCGGGGATGGAGAGAGGCGTGGACGCGGCACGTCCGGGCCAAGCCTGGGGCCCCCACTGCCCTAGGACACCCAGAACTCACAAGCCCCAGGGAAGCCCAATCCCCGGCTGGGAGCAGCCGGCCCTGCCCTCTAGCCCGGCCCCTCGACCCCCGCAAAGCGGTCAAATCTTCTCAGTCGCTTTCTCGTGGGGTCCGGAGCGGACTCCCCAAGCCCTGCTCTCCGAGGGGGGCAGGATCAACAGCCGCCTGGAGGCCGCAGACGCACCACCTACCTTGTCGGGACTCGCTGACCGGCCCCGGGCTCCCCAGGCTCCGGCTGGGGGCTGCTGCTTCGGCGCGCTCTTCTCTCCGAGTCCTTCCTCTCCGCCTCCCGAGGCCGCTGCGGGCGAGGAGATGGCTTTGGGCCTACGGGACAAGCTCCCCTCAGGCCAACGTCCCTCCCAGGGCTTCACAGTTCAGTGCGCAGCAGACGATCGGGCCCGAGCCCCGCCGCTCCTTAGCCGCCGCCGCCACCTGTCCGGCCTCTCCGACCCAGCCCGAGGGCTCCGGGGCTCGAGCTTGAAGGTCTCCGCTCCAGCCTCCGCCCGGCCCGCGAGAATCCTCGCGCGCACAGCCCGCGCCCGCTGGATGCCGGCACGGCCGGACGGCGTTCCAGCCCCGCAGACCCCTGAATGCCCGCCTGCCGGAGGCCAGAGCCTGGGAACGAGGGTGAGTGGTGACCCGGGCAGCGACAGGAAGCGACAGAGGCGCCGAGGCAGTACGCGTGCGCGAACACGCACGCCGGACGAGACGCTCCAGCGCAGGAGGACGCCGGAAGTCCGCCTGCCAGAGCCCGCCCTCGGGAACCCAGCAAATACCAGGACTCTATTTCCCAGAAGTCTCCACGCCCCATGAAGTTAAGGGAACGTCTTAAGTGTCTTCACCTCATCAGGTTGTGAAGCGGTGCTGTGTTGAGAAGATGGGCCTCTTGCACGCGGGAATCAAATTTCCTTTTAATTTAAGGGAATGTCTGTAATGTCACCGCTTCTTCAGGCATCTTGCCTTTTATGTCATGGTGCCCTAATATTTTCCTTGTGCGTGCTCAGTCGTTCAATCGTGTCTGACTCTTTGCGACCCCATGGACTGTAGCGGGACAGGTTCCTCTGTCCATCGAATTTTCCAGGCAAGAATACTGGAGTGGGTTGCCATTTCCTCCTCCAGAGGGTCTTCCCCAACCCAGGAATTAAATCCACCTCTCTTGTATTGGCAGGCAGATTCTTTACCACAAAGCCATAATATTTTCCTTACCTTGAGTGTTTCAAGTCTTAGAATCAGTGTTCACAGACAGACAACTGTGATAAATAAGAGAACGGGGTTTATCATGTCTGCTTCTGATCGTTTGTGAGATATCTAATTAAAGTACTAATAAACAGAGCTTAGCAATAACAGAGTATTAGCCTAGGATACCTTCCTTTCCCTTCTAGGGATAAAGAAATCTAGCTTTTCCAAGCCATTAAAATATATATATATATTTAGTCAGCTGCCCTGGGTATTAGTTGCAGCACACAGGACTTTCAGTCTTGGGTGTGGTATGCAGACTTAGTTGTAGCATGTGGGATCTAGTTCTCTGACCGGGGATTAAACCCCAGGCCTCTTGCATTGAGAGAGCAAAGTCTCCTGGTCTCCTGCCTGGAGATTGATGGTGTTCATTTCAAATTACCAACAGATGAAAAGAATGTCATAAACTGATCACTCACCCCATAACCTGCTCTTCGGTATGTAGCCCCTTCCTCTACTCCCTTTACAATCCTCAAGCAAAACCTGGGGACGGGAGAGTTGGTTTTTTGGGACATGAAGCCAACTTCTCTGCAGGGTTGCCGGCTTCCTCAATAAAGCTGTTTTTCCTTTTACCCAACACTTGTCTCTCAGTATTGAATTTTTGAATGATGTGAGATCTGCCTCATCTTTGATTGCTTTTTCTACATGGAAAATAATTCAGGATTATTTTTCAGAGTTAAGAAATGTGGTTGGATAATCACGACGCCATTAAGCAACATAACATCTAGTTTGACCACAAACAGGCAAACCAAACTGGTAATGACCACACACATAATGAGTGTGAAAAGAGTTTCATCTTTATTATATTTCCCTAAAAGCTACACAGCATTATCCTCTTTAATAATCTAAAATTACATACAAACATCTCAAGACAAGTTAAAAAAATTACAACTGAATTTTCACAATTCAATAATAAGAACTTTAGAAGTTAAAATTTATGTTTACAAAAATTAGGAGGAATGACCCACCTAGCTATAAGTAGAATCGATATATTATGTAAATATAATAGATTAAAAATACAGAAACCTCTTGAAAATGTATACAAAATTGTATTTACCTACACACAACAGCTATAATATCCATCACAAAATTTTCTAGGAATAACATGTTTTCAAAACAAAGACTATTTTGAAACTATTTAAAGTAGATATATAAAAATAAAATATAAAAATAAATACAATAATTTTACAGGCAACATTCTCAAAATAAGCCAGTGATGATGGAAAACTTTGAGTCATCTATCATGATGCTATGGCTCTAATTTTATATTTTAAAGTAATTCCTTCCTATTCCAAGCCCCTACATTTCACCTTCACATGAATCTAGATTAGAGCAAACTAGTGTATAAAAACGGGGCCTCCAACATCTAACTCGGGGGAGATGTGAATTAATCTGAAAATTGGGGTGGTGCCTTATGAAAGAAGAGAATCTGAAAAAAACCTTGATTTCTTATTGTCCCACCAAAGACTCCTGGAAGCACACTCTGCTCCTAGGAGTACGACCAAAAACTCTCTTCAGTTCAGTCTAGAAGATGCTGGGTTCTTTCCCATTATCTGCACAGAGGCTTCTCTTGTCCTTCCTTGTGGCTGTCATCAGTGTCTGGATTGACTTTCCCTTGAAAATCCACATCTCCTCTGGTGATCTGGAAGTGAGAGAGTTAGGGTGTCAGATTTTGAAGTGGCAACTCTCCAGATATAAAGATCATTTATGAGCTTTCCCGCTGGCTCAGTAGTAAAGAATCCACCTGCCAATGCAGGGGACATGGGTTTGATCCCTGATCTGGGAAGATCCCATGTGCCAAGGAGCAACGAAGCCCATGTGCCACAACTACTGAAGCCGGAGCACCTTAGAGCCTGTGCTCCACAGCAAGAGAAGTCACTGCGGTGAGAAGCCGCACACCGCAACCAGAGGAAAGCCCTCACAGCAACAAAGAACCAGCACAGACAAAAGCGAATAACGAAATAAAATGATTACAAAAAGATTATTTACATTCCCAGTCAATTCTAACCAGAGTTCAGGCTAATTAATAATCCCAGTTTTACCTCAAATTCTCCATTCTAAACCACAATCCTGAACCAGGGTTTTCAAGTGTGATTCTTGGACTTTGGTAACCCCAACTCCAGAAATGACTGAATACACCTAAGGTCAGGCCCTGGAATTTGCTTTATGGCCAAGATTCTAGGTGATTCTGCTCAGGGAGCTGGCACTCAGAGAATGCTGCTGTAGTTTTAACTCACCTCCATCCTTTTGCACCACTCAGAATCTGAACTTTCAACCATGCTACAAATATTACTAAAAAGTCAACATTATGAATCATAAGACCGGATGCCTGATCCCTAATCCTAAGCCTGGATCCTAGTATTTAAATAATACTCACTCCTAAACTTGGTTAGTGTTATGGTCTGAATGTTGTGTCCCCCTAAAATTCTTATGTTGAAATCATAAATCTTAAGGTGATGGTATTGGGCTTCCCCAGTGGCTCAGACGGTAAAGAATCTGCCTGCAATGCAGGAAACCCAGGTTCCATCCCTGGATCAAGAAGATCCCCTGGAGAAGGGAATGGCTACCCACTCCAGTGTTCTTGCCTGGGAAATCCTATGGACAAAAGAACCTGGTGGGCTATAGTCCACAGGGTCTCAAAGAGTTGGACATGACAGAGAGATTAACTACAGCAAGGTGATGGTTTTTGCAGGTGGGGTCTTTGAGAGGTTATTAAGTCATGGGGTAGAGTCCCCATGAATGAGATTACTGCCATAATAAAAGGGCCCATGGTTTTTGTTGTTTTTAACCCACTCTGCTGCTGCTGCTGCTAAGTCACTTCAGTCGTGTCCGACTCTGGGCGACCCCATAGACGGCAGCCCACCAGGCTCCCCCGTCCCTGGGATTCTCCAGGCAAGAACACTAGAGTGGATTGCCATTTCCTTCTCTAATGCATGACAGTGAAAAGTGAAAGTGAAGTTGCTCAGTCGTGTCCGACTCTTAGCGACCTCATGGACTGCAGCCTACCAGACTCCTCCGTCCATGGGATTTTCCAGGCAAGAGTACTGGAGTGGGTTGCCATTGCCTTCTCCGTAACCCCTCAGGCTGTAGTATTTTTCTTTTTTCTTTTTTTGTCACACTGCACAGTATGCGGAACTTCCCAACCTGGGACTGAACTCATGTGCCCTGTATTGAAAGCAGAGTCTTAACCACTAGACCTCCAGGGACTATCTCCAGTCTGTAGTATTTTGTTAGGGAAACTCGAATGGACTAAGACAGTTTACAATTTAAACCAAACCTTTGCTTAATTTTCTGCCCACATCTATAACTCCATTGGTAGATCATAATAAGCCAGGTTGAAGATCGCCTTTCTTAACCTTCACTGGTTCTGATAAACTCCCTTGACCAAAAACTTGAGATGGGAAACATGTCATTGTACAAGAGGAGTGACTGGTCCAGGAGTGGTGAGTCAGAGGAAATAACCACAGGTGATCTGGCGATAAGGAATTTGAAAGTGAATTTGGATGAAAATAAAGCTAGTCATAATTTCTCTTTTATCATTGACCGTGTAGGTTGTTCTGTCTAACATCCTATTTGTAGACATTGACTTCATGGAAGATAAATTCTAAGAGTCGCTATCCCGAGGGATGAAAGGCCACAGATGAATTAAAAAGAGAAACTCAAAACACAATATATGGAAAAAATTAGAAGTATTCACTTTTCACAAAAACCAACATCCCATCAAAGCTGTTATTTGGACCCCATTGTTTTGGGTGAAATGATTGCAGCCAAACCCATGCCTCTGTGACAAGTAGTTTTCCCCGAGGCCTGGCACCCACGGACCCCACTGTACTTGCATCTGTATGTGGTGGTCAGTCTGTGGCTGGGAACTGAGTCAGCATCTGGCTGTGTGCCCAGCTGGCCTAAGTCACAGGATGGAAGGTGATGGTGGTCCACAGTTGGAATCCTCAATGAACAACACATCATTCTGCCCACATCTGCGAGGACACAGACCTACCTTTCCTTAGGCTGGTGATCTCAGGCCCTCGTGGTCCTGGGGGGCCCCTAGGGCAAGAGGGCACGATCTCGATCCCACACCCAGAGCCTCGGGTGAAAAGCTTGGATCTGCAAAGATGAACAGTCCCTTGAAATGATGATGCCTCTCCAAGTCGACCCCTCACCTCCCCTTGTCCAGCTTCCAATTCTTTCCCCCAATCCCCATGATCCCTCCTCTCCTCACCACCCTCACTTCCAAGCCCCCACAGCCCACCCACCTTCTCACACTCTTCCTGTGTGACCCTCATCTTCCAGTTCATGGAACAGATGAATTGGAAAACCAGTTTGTGGAACAAGGGACGCTGGGAGTGGTTCCTTCCATAGAGGAACGAAAAGATCTGTTTGGGGGCCTGGTTGTCCTCTTCCATCTTACTGGCCAGGTAGCTGAAAAGACATCAGGTGGCTGTCAGGAGCAGGACAGGAAGGGCCTCTGCCTGAGGTCAGCTTTCTAGAAAGGATGCAGGCTGAGCATCTTCACACAACCTTCCCAGCCCTCCCCAGCATCCTTGGTCATCAAAGAGCCACTGCTGGGCGGGACCTTCAGAAGGGCATCTCTAACACCTTGTTGATGAGGATGAAATCCCAACCTCTGTTCTTTTCCTTTGGTTTTATGTGCACACACCTGACTCCCTAGGTTGTAGGTACATGTACAGTTCCTAAGGGCTGGAACTGATCTATTTCTGCATTCATCCCTTTCCTACTAAATGATATGTTTAGGGCTTGGCTCTTATTGATGCATTAATTCAGCAGCCCTTCTTGAGTCTCTCTTCCCATCACCTCATATCCCCCAGCACATTGTTGTTGTTTAGTCATTAAGCTGTGTCTGACTTTCTGTGACCCCATGGACTGTAGCCTCTCAGGCTTCTCTGTTTAGGAGATTTCCCAGGCAAGAACACTGGAGTGGGTTGCCATTTCCTTCTCCAGGGGATCTTCCTGACCCAGGGATCAAACCCAAATCTCCTGCATTGCAGGTGGATTCTTTACCACTGTGCCATTAGGGAAGCCCCAACCACATAGGGTGCCCTTTATAAGGTTTCACTGAATGAATGGAAGAATGTTTTATAGCCAAATGCAATACAGATTACCTTGGAGATTCACTATAACAAACCGTTGCAAAATGAAAAGAATTGTGCTGAGGGAAATACCAATGCATTGGTATTTTGACAAGACCTACCTTCTCCAGTGGTTAGTGTAACAGGATTGGGGAAGGGGGAGGGGAGAGAAGAAATGACTATAATGCAAAACATCACATTATAATAGGATTTTAAGGAAAGTGTTAGTAGGATGCAGAAATTAGGGAGCTCAGGCATTATGAAGGTTTTGGTGTTTGAACTCAAGGATAAGGTCATTTTCTTCGGATAAATGTGTGTGGGAAAGATATCTGGAAAGAAAGCATAAGGATATAAAATATAAAATAGAGGGAAGGGCATTTGGAGGGAACAGTGAAACAAAGGAATAAAGAATCCGGACATTAAGCAAGGGTGATGGCAACTGTCAGGAGGGCTGACTTCCAGCCCTGAATTCTGGCCTTGACTTTGGAGAGTAATTAGCCAACGAACACAGGTCATACCCGTGTCTTTGGAAGAATATTCAGGCAAATAAAGCCGACTGGCTTGGGGGAGAAACTTGGAAGAAACATAAGTGGGAGGGTTTTACACCGGATTTCAGCTGTGTAATGAGGACCCCAGTCGTGGCCTTTGTCATGGGA
This sequence comes from Bubalus bubalis, assembly GCF_019923935.1. Classification (NCBI taxonomy): domain Eukaryota; kingdom Metazoa; phylum Chordata; class Mammalia; order Artiodactyla; family Bovidae; genus Bubalus; species Bubalus bubalis. The sequence goes on from NC_059180.1 coordinate 3,757,352, forward strand.
ACCCAGAAATGGAACATGGCGACACTTGGTACTGATGTGGGAAGGAGTGCGACAGAAGAATTCAAGCTGGAAACTCTCAAGCCTGTTCACTTGGGGGCAGGATGGTGTCAGTTCTTTCTTCCTCTCCTCTTAGCAGGATTTCTTTGTTTCCTTCAGTCTTTTGACTGATATTAGGGTTTGTTTTGACAACAATATAAAAAACATACTTCATATATATATATATGGATCATATATATACATGATTTTTTACTTTTATCTAGTTTTTTTTTCACTTTTTCTATTTGATATTCAGTCTTCCCATTTCATTTGGTTTGTGTTTTCTAATTTCTCCATTTCGTTTTTTTTTGATGTTCTGTCTCAAGACTTTATCAAGTGTAGTAGAAAATCTTTTGCATACATACATGTATGTATATATATAAATCATATGTATATATAGCTTAGAAAACTTATGAATTTTGGCCTAACTAAAAAATTTATGACATTTTGACTATATTTGTTTGACTTAGTATGAATAGAATGCTAGATTTCTAATTAAAAAAATAGACAAGCAACAAAAACCAAAGATTTACTGTATAGCACAGGGATTGACACGGGAGCCTGGTGGGCTCCAGCCCTTGGGGTCACAGAGTTGGACACAACTGAGTGACTAACACAGGGAACTATAGTCAAAATACCTTGTAATAACCTATAATGGAAAATAATTTGAAAAAAAATGTGTATATGTATAACTGAATAAACTTGCTGTGTACCTGAAACACCGTAAGTCAACCGTACTTCAATTACTATAAGGAAAAAAACATACTTCAAAAAGAAAGCACTCCACCATAAACAGTACAAATAGGTGTTTTTTAAAAAAAAAAAAAGATGAAAGGGACGAGCCCCATACCTCTCCCTCCACCCTCCCAGGGTGCTGAGCATTGATGGGGAGATAGAGCAAGCTACTCACAGAGCTATGAAGAAATGGATCCTCCAGTATTGCCAGAAGAGGAGGCTGGCTCGGCTGAAATAAGCGATCACCATCGCCAGGAGATACTGATGGACAGAAAGAAAAAACAGAGAGAGGTCACATCCCAGAAGAGGAAAAACAGAGAAGGGAATGGTAGGACTTTCCAGGTGGTGCAGTGGTAAAGAACCCATGTGCCAATGCAGGGGACTCAGGTTCCATCCCTGGGTTGGGAAGATCCCCGAGAGATGGAAATGGCAACCCAGTCCAGTATTCTTATCTGGAAAATCCCCTGGACAGAGGAGCCTAGTGGGCTACAGTCCGTGGGATCTCAAAAGAGTCAACATGTCTTAGTGACTAAACGGCGGCCACAAAGAGAAGGAGGTGGGGACTGGGTGGTGCCCCTCGGAGAAGAGCCCCCGCCCCATTTTGGGTGAGCTTGATTATTCGGAGGAGGAGAGGACGCAAAGTCCATGATGCTCCCAGAACAGGGGCTGTGGATTTGAGGGCAGCCAGCCCTGGATGGTTTTTGATGAGCTGGAGCAAAGATGAGTCTCCTCTGAGCAGAGCAGGGGATTTAGGTGACCACCACCAAGTGACTCGCCTGGGGCTCAGACCCCAGAGGACACCTCCAGGCCCCCGGAGGGGGTTGCTGACAAGGCATCAGGTTGGAAAGGGGAGTGGAAATCTGGGTTTAGAGAGTACCCCCACCCCACCCAACCCCGGACAGGTGCTGGAGCAGAAATCCCTCTCAGTGGATGATTCACCTTGTCGGATACCTTCAGGTTTCTGTCCCAGGCCAGGAATCTCTTAACGACATGATCCTCTGTGAAAAGAGGGCAGATGTTAGACAATAGCAACAGGGCTGCCAGGAGAACATTCCAGAACAAAGAGGGAGAACGATACCTCCAATGGGGAAATTCTGGAATGTGACTCAGGGCGGGGGGAGGGAAGACCTTTCACTGGATGAGGAAAGGGGGTGACTCCCCTTCTAGGGCTGGCAAATGAGAGGGACCGGTGCCCCTTCGTTCTGCATGCACGTAGCCCTGCAGAAGCCGTCAAGTTATCACAATTTCTCACCTGACAGTCATGTCAGGCATGTAGATTCAAACAGCCTAGATTCAGTCAGGGCTAAGAATTCTCAGGGGTGCAGCTACCAAGTTACCCTAATCTTACAAGATGATCATTTCCAAGACTGATCTCTGCTGTGCTGTGCTGTGCTCTGTTGCTTCAGTCATGTCCGACTCTTTGCCACCCCATGGACCATAGCCCACCATGCTCTGTCCATGCGATTCTCCAGGCAAGAATACTGGGGTGGGTAGCTTTTCTCTTCTCCAGGGGAATCTTCCCACCCAGGGATCGAACCTGCGTCTCTTACACTGCAGGTGGAGTCTTCCCCACTGAGCCGTCAGTATCATTTCTAAATCTAATCTAATCCTGCCTCATTCCTAAGTGTCCCTGGTGAGTGATCAGTCCCGAGTCCCCCAGGGACTGAGAGCTCATCAGCTAGCAGGGAATTCCTCTCCCTTGGAAAAATGTAGTTGTTAGAAGTTTTTTTTTTTTTTTTAATTATAGAACAGGAGGTTGTGGGGCTGATGGGGAAGGGTCCTTACCAAGCATCTTGTTGAAGATCACGTGGTGTTCAGGCAGCATCAAGAACACGTGCTGTTTCTTCAACTTCATCCTGAGCCCACTCAGCGACTTCACGATCCAGCTGTCCTGGGCCTCGTCCTCCGCCTCTGCTCCAAATGCCGCTGACCACTTCCTCTTATAGCCAGGTCGCCAAGGCAGGGAGCTGGAGCCGGCCCAGAGTGCTGAGAAAGGAAAAGAGGGTTATGAAGCTTTTTGATATGAAGCTTTTGTCTTTGGAATTCAGCCACTGGTTCCCCAACCCCTAAACCATTCCCACTCCCATCCCCAACTCTCCCCATCCAGTCTCTCCAGTCTCATAGATTGTTGTCCTTTCCATCTTTCTCTGTCAATATCCACTTACCCCTCCCCCCATTTTGGGGGCCATTTTTCCAGTTTCCCATCCTGAAAATCTCTTCCTCATGGCAGATAATTTCTCCCACTGTGTTGTTCTAGTCGCCAAGTCATGTTTCTCTGTGACCCCATGGACTGTAGTCCATGAGGCTGCTCTGCCCATGGGATTTTCAGACAAGAACACAGGAGTAGACCCAAGTCTCTTGCATTGGCAGGTGAATTCTTTACCACCGACTCACCAGAGAAGCAATTTCTCCCACTCAGGAAAAAAAAAGGAACCCTCCCTTTGTTTCCCCTGCTCCTTTCTCTCATCCTTGGATCTCAGGTCCTAACCTCCTTTCTTGCTTCCCAGGTTTTCTGTGTCTCCAGCTCCTGTCCTCTCCTCCCCAAGCCTCTGACTTTCTGAATATCTCCTTCCTTCCACACTCACCTTATACAGGAGCTCCTTCCTGACCTCTGTACCCCTTCCTCCCCAGTGTTAACCCCCTGAAATTCCTTCTCGTGTCCAGCTCCCTCACCTGAGGGTCCTGGGCTTTCTTCACATCTCCATGGGGAGCCCCAAGAAACTGGACTGAGGGCTCAGGTCCTCAAACTGGGAATTCAGGCAACAACTGGCCGTGATTTCTCCCGAACTCTTCTTCCACACAACCTAGACTCTGTTCTGTCTCAGCTCTTCTGGATCCTGGCCAAATGCAAGCGTGATGTCCCTTCTTCAAGCCGAGGATGAACTGGGAGTGGAGGATGATCCGGGGAGATGCTGTTGTCCACCTCTGCTGTTGAGCACTATGGGAGTCTGCTCTTCCAATCAGGAAGGTCAGAAGCCTCTGATGTCACTGGTCATTCCAATCTGGCAACCAGCTTGAAGAAAAACACAAGTTAACTGTTTGACCGAGGTGTCCACTTCTCCTGGAGATTAAGGGGAAATTGTATCTCCTGCTACTGACCCAACTCCTGACCATCCCCCAAAACCATCCTTCAGGTGCTGGATTCCCTGTTTATCCCTTCCCAGCAGGCTTGCCCTTTTTCAGGGTACAATTGAGTATCAAACACTTATGTTGTTGTACACCCATTGCCACTGTCATCTCCAAAATGTGTTAATCTTCCCAAGCTGAAACTTTGTCCCCATTAAACACTAACTCCCCATCCTCCTGCCCCAGCTCCTGGCACCCATCCTTCTACTTTCTATCTCTTTGAATCTGACCCCTCTAGGGAGTTCATAGAAGTGGAATTGTATAACATTTGTCCATTTATATCTGGCTGATTCACTTAGTGTAACATCGTCAAGGTTCACCCTTGTGGTAGCCTAAATCAAAATTTACTCCTTAGACCTCCAAAGGTGGTGTGGATGGTACACAATAGGCAAGAAGGAAAGAAAACCCTGGATCTGAGGTCATTCTGATGTATCCTAAGTGCAATAGGAAACCAGTGAAGGAGAGGAGCCACAATCCAATTTGCATCGAAAGGGAAAAAAATTAATGTCGCCTGCTGTGTTAATGGGTGGGGTGGAGGGAAGCCCCTGGTTGTCCAGTGGTTAGGACTCTGTGCTCTCACTGCTGAGGCCCTGGGTTCAACCCCTCGACGGGGAACTAAGACCCCACAAGATGTGAAAATGGGGTGGAGACTCAGCAGGAGTTGGAACTAGGGAGACCCAGATGTGGTTAGGAGTTCGGGGGTGGGTAAAAGATGGAGAGAAGTCATCAGGTTCCAGGCATCTGGAGGAAGAGCCAGCAGGTCTCTTTGGGGGATCAGACATGGGGAAGGCTGGAGGGCTATAGTCCTGTGTCCTCTGTGTTCTTGTGCATGCGTATGCCTCTTCTGCATGCGGGCATTCTAAGTCACTTCAGTTGTGTCTGACTCTTTGCAACACTATGGACTGCAGCCCACCAGGCTCCTTTGTCCATGGGATTCTCCAGGCAAGAATACTGGAGTGGGTTGCCATTCTCTCCTTCCTGACCCAGGGATTGAACCCGCATCTCTTACATCTCCTAGTTTGGCAGGCAGGTTCTTTACCGCTAGCACCACCTGGGGAGCCCCTTATGCCTCTACTGCTGAAACTTGTTTCTACAGAGAAATACTAACTTTTCCTCTTAAAAGTGGAATTATCAAATTTTCACTGTGTATAAAAAGAAATATCAAATAACCATTAAATAAATAAATAAATGCTCTCTGTATAGATTTTTAAAGTTTCCTTCCCTTTTATGGATTAATTGTATCAACATACACACTACATTTTCTTTATCCATTCATCTGTCAACGAACACTTGGGTTGTTTCACAACTTTGGCTCTGAGCCCTGCTTTTGAATTATTGTTTGGACTTTGATGAGAAGTACCTCTGCTGTTCAGGGTGTGCCCAAAGTTTTATTTTGTATTTTGATCACTTACGTGTTTCTAGCTGGTCATCTAGAGTCAGAGCAGTTCATCGAAGGTGCGGACGGAGACCATCTCTCTGGGTTGCTCTCCATGACTTTCTGAGATGGACTAGGTCTCAGAGGCCCTGCAAACCTCATCTGATGTCCTCCCCAGCTGCCACTGGACTGGTTCTCCTCGCATGGGCACTGCTGGGAAAAGCACTGCTGCTTGAGGACCTGTGTCCTTCTGCTGTGGACGATGTTCAATTGTTAGGAGGCAAATGAGTTCAGGTTTGCAATCATTAGGCTTTCAACCATCAACGCTGATTAGGTCTCTCCATAACAAAACAGAAGTTCACTCTCTCTCCCGGTTAACAAGCTTTCAAATATTAGAAGATTGGTTTTCTGTCTTCCTGAAAGTTTCTCTTATGAACAGCAAAATGCCTTGATTGTTTAATCTAATCTTCAAATCTAGGTTTGCATAATCCAATCTTCCCCTGCCCACCTTGCTCAATCAGGCTACAATTGTGTGGGGTCTGTTGCTATGTTGACCAAAAATGGCATAAACAACCCAGATTGAATCTGCTGCTGTAACTAAGCAGGACCTCAGGATTTTTTGGGATGAATTCTCCTCCTGTCTTCCCCTTCATCTTGTCTTTAGGAAATTTTAGCTTCCTAGGCCTTCTCCAAGTTCCAAAGAGTAAATCTAATCAAAGAAGTGAGAACATGCATAAAGAAAGAAAAACAGCCAAAAAGAGATAAAATAATAATAGTTTAACCATTAAACAAAGTCAGTGTCCTTTAGTCCCTCCACAAGGGGTATAGATAAGATTCTGGGCCAAGCCCTGTGAGCTGTTTCACAGATACTGAAAACCCCATCAGGTGGAAGAAGTCACAAGCATGTAGACCCCAGACCAGTAGGAACCAGAAGGTTAATGACGTTGACTCCTGGTTACCTCAACACCAGCCAATCAGAGGAAGGTCCACAAGCTGATCACACAACCCCACAACCACCCCTCCCCGACTCTTTTTCCTTCACTTAAAATTTTTTTAAATTTTATATTGGAGTATAGTTGATTTATAATGTTATCTTAGTTTCAGTTATACATTTATATATATCTATTCTTTTTTTCAGATTCTTTTCCCCTTTAGGTTAATACAGAATTTTTTTTTCCCCTATGTTGTACAGCTTGTGGAATCTCAGTTCTCTGACCAGGGATTGAACCTGGGCCACAGTGGTGAAAGCCTGGACTCCTAACCACTAGGCCACCAAGAAACTCCTTAGGTTATTACAGAATATTGTGTAGAGTTCCCTGTGCTATACAGTAGGTCCTTGAGGATTGTCTATTTTTTTGGCCTTACCATGTGGCACGTGGGAATTGTAGTTCCCTGACCAGGGATCAAACCCACGCCTCCTGCATTGGGAGTGAAGAGTCTTAACCACTGGACTACTGGGAAAGTCCTGATTGTCCATTTTATATGTAGTAGTGTGTATATGTTAACCCCGAACTCCGAATTTCTCTCTCCACCCCTCACATTTCTCCTTTGGTAACCATAAATTTGTTTTCTATGTCTGTGAGTCCATTTCTGTTTTGTAAATAAGTTCATTTGTATCATTTTTTAAGATTCTACATAGAAGTGATATCATATTGTATTTGTCTTTCTCTTTCTGACTTACCTCCCTTAGTATTATGATATCTAGCTCCACCCATGGTGCTGCAAGCGGCACTGTTTCGTTCTTTTTTAAGGTTTTGTAACATTTCATTGTGTATATGGACTACATCAACTTTATCCATTCACCTGTTGACGGACATGTAAGTTGCTTCTGTGTCTTGGCTAGCGTAAATAATACTGCTATGAACATAGAGGTGCATGGATCATTTTGAGTTGTGGGTTTCTCCTGATACATGCCCAGGAGTGGGATGGCTGGATGACATAGTAGCTCTATTTTCAGTTTTTTAAGGGCCTTCCATGCTATCCTCCATAGTGGCTGCACCTTATATTCCTACCAACAGCCACACCCCATCTTTAAAAACTCTTCCCTGAAAGTCATTGGGGGAGTTGGGGCCTAATGACCACTAGCTGCCTGGACTCCTTGCTTGTCACCTTGTTCCCTTTCCTTCCTCATGACTCGGTGTCAGGAGACTGGCTTTACTGTGTGCATGTGAGCAGACTCAAGTTTGGTTCAGTAACAGTGTATTCAGTGGGGAAAGCAGAACTATCACTTCTCCTCTTCTCTCTCCCTCTTATGAATGCAGCTTAAGATAACTGTACTGCAGAAATATCAGCAGTGTGAAATTAAAGTGCTTTGTCAATACAATCCTTTCAGCTGAGGATCACATGGAGAAAATAATAAACAGATGCCAGGACCTAGGCTCACAGATTCTAATTCCACAGCACTGAGATAGAGCCTAATTTGAACTTTCTTGTTGACACGCTTCTGATGGAAATCTCTGGGTGAGATGGGCTGCCCAGGCTGGTGCAATTGCTGTTATTCAGTTCCTAAGTTGTGTCCGGCTCTTTGTGACCCCAAGAACTGTAGCTCACCAGGTTCCACTGTCCATGAGATTCTCCAGGCAAGAATACTGGAATGGCTTGCCATTTTCTTCTCTAGAGGATCTTCCCAGATCAGGGATAGAACCCACATCTCCTGCATTGGCAGGAGGGTTCTTTACTAGTAAGCCACCGTGGAAGCCCCGCTGGTGCAGTTCAGTTCAGTTCAGTTCAGTCACTCAGTCGTGTCCGACTCTTTGCGACCCCATGAATCGCAGCATGCCCCCTGTCCATCACCAACCCCTGGAGTTCACTCAGACTCACGTCCATCGAGTCAGTGATGCCATCCAGCCATCTCATCCTCTGTTGTCCCCTTCTCCTCCTGCCCCCAATCCCTCCCAGCATCAGAGTCTTTTCCAATGAGTCAACTTTTCGCATGAGGTGGCCAAAGTACTGGAGTCTCAGCTTTAGCATCAGTCCTTCCAAAGAAATCCCAGGGCTGATCTCTTTCAGAATGGACTGGTTGGATCTCCTTGCAGTCCAAGGGACTCTCAAGAGTCTTCTCCAACACCACAGTTCAAAAGCATCAATTCTTCGGCGCTCAGCCTTCTTCACAGTCCAACTCTCACATGCATACATGACCACAGGAAAAACCATAGCCTTGACTAGACAGACCTTTGTTGGCAAAGTAATGTCTCTGCATTTGAATATGGTATCTAGGTTGGTCATAACTTCCTTCCAAGGAGTAAGCGTCTTTTAATTTCATAGCTGCAGCACCATCTGCAGTGATTTTGGAGCCCAGAAAAATAAAGTCTGACACTGTTTCCACTGTTTCCCCATCTATTTCCCATGAAGTGATGGGACCGGATGCCATGATCTTCGTTTTCTGAATGTTGAGCTTTAAGCCAACTTTTTCACTCTCCACTTTCACTTTCATGAAGAGGCTTTTGAGTTCCTCTTCACTTTCTGCCATAAGGGTGGTGTCATCTGCATATCTGAGGTTATTGAGATTTCTCCCTACAATCTTGATTCCAGCTTGTGCTTCCTCCAGCCCAGTGTTTCTCATGATGTACTCTGCATATAAGTTAAATAAGCAGGGTGGCAATATACAGTCTTGACGAACTCCTTTTCCTATTTGGAACCAGTCTGTTGTTCCATGTCCAGTTCTAACTGTTGCTTCCTGACCTGCATACAGATTTCTCAAGAGGCAGGTCAGGTGGTCTGGTAGTCCCATCTCTTTCAGAATTTCCCACAGTTTATTGTGATCCACCCAGTCAAAGGCTTTGGCATAGTCAATAAAGCAGAAATAGATGTTTTTCTCGAACTCTCTTGCTTTTTCCACGATCCAGCAGATGTTAGCAATTTGATCCCTGGTTCCTCTGCCTTTTCTAAAACCAGCTTGAACATCAGGAAGTTCACGGTTCACATATTGCTGAAGCCTGGCTTGGAGAATTTTAAGCATTACTTTACTAGCATGTGAGATGAGTGCAGTTGTGTGGTAGTTTGAGCATTCTTTGGCATTGCCTTTCTTTGGGATTGGAATGAAAACTGACCTTTCCCAGTCCTGTGGCTACTGCTGAGTTTTCCAGATTTGTTGGCATATTGAGTGCAGTACTTTCACAGCATCATCTTTCAGGACTTGAAAGAGCTCAACTGGAATTCCATCACCTCCACTAGCTTTGTTCGTAGTGATGCTTTCTAAGGCCCACTTGACTTCACATTCCAGGATGTCTGGCTCTAGGTCAGTGATCACACCATCATGATTATCTGGGTCGTGAAGATCTTTTTTGTACAGTTCTTCTGTGTATTCTTGCCACCTCTTCTTAATATCTTCTGCTTCTGTTAGGTCCATACCATTTCTGTCCTTTATCGAGCCCATCTTTGCATGAAGTGTTCCCTTGGTATCTCTAATTTTCTTGAAGAGATCTCTAGTCTTTCCCATTCTGTTGTTTTTCTCTATTTCTTGGTGCAGCAGGAAATCCTAAAGAAAGTATGTCACCATTGAATGAAATAAGGAGGAAGGGGTGAACCATGACCTAGACCCTAACATGGAAGGGTTGTGGCCAAGCTGTGGGTCCAGGGCTGAGCAAATATGTGAACCAGCTTCTAGTCCTCCTGCCGACAGGTCCATGACAACCCGTCAAGCTGCCTCGTGCTGCTGTGGATAAGCAGAGCTGGGATCGGAGTTCCTGACAAGCACCTACCTGGTACCTACCTAGTGTATATGTAGTGAAGAAATTGCCCCCTCCACCTGCAACAGATCTTCCCCTACAGCTGTTGGAGAGACCCACTCCTGCCGACACCTCAATTTGGACTTGCAACCTGCGGAACTGTCAGACAATTCATTTCTGTTGTTTAAGCTCGCTGGTTTGGCATACTTTGTGACGCAGCCCAAGACAACTGCCACAACCAGGATTTTGTTGTTGTTGTTGTTTTTGTCTTGTTTTCACTTTGGCTGTGCTGGGTCTTCACTGCAGCTCTATGGGGTTTTAGTTGTGGCACACAGGCTGGAAGTTTGCCAGGCTCAAGCGCAGAGCACTCAACTACACCACTGTTGACGTCATCTATGATGTCGTTGGGGTGGCAGCCATCAACATGGCAGCCCACAGACTGGGCAATCCCCAGGATCTCTTTAATGGTTCCAGAGAGTTCTCTAGCTAGAGGTCGATGATGCATCTGCCTGGCAATGTTGACCATCTCATTAAAACTGATGTTTCCACTGTATCTAGTGTTCTTCTGCTTCTTCCTGTCTCTTGGCAGTTCCTTGAGGGCTTCAGCAGTTCCATAAGAAGTAGAAGGTACCACTCAATCTGGGCCTGTCTGCTCTGAATGATCAGTTTCACTGTATCCTCAGACCCTTCCAATCACCAGTTGCCTTGGTGATGTCATCACCAGCCTCTTTTGGAGACAGACCCTGGGGCCAGTCTTGGGGGCCAGGGCAGACATGGTACCGACCTCCCCACTATGCACCTCACTGTATGACTCTGGTCTCATTGGTGTTGAATTTAGGTGGCATGGAGGAGGCAGATGGTGTTGAATCAACCCGGATTCCTGATAACCCAAGAAAGTAGCATCTTTGCCTCCTCAAAGCTGAAAATGTTGTCAAGTTTTTTCACAGAAGACAAATTACTGTTATCTTAAACATGTATGCAATGGATTCTATCTCTTGAGCTATATAAAAAGATGAGGTTCATCTCATTTGCACAAATAGTGGTTCCCTTGTGATGCACAGCACAGCCTGCTTTTTTTTTTTTGGCCAGTCCCACAGCATGCCAGATCTTAATTCCTGCTGGAGGGACTGAACCTGAGCCCCCTGTGTTTGAAGGGCAGAGTCTTAACTACTGGCCCACCGGGGAAGTCCCACAGCCTGCTTTCATAGTTATTCAACAATAAAACTGTTTTCTTTATTTCTACATCTGGGAAGAGGATTTTCTGGATTGGCAGAAGATTTTATTTTTAATTTTACCCATACCAGCTTTTGAGAAGTAACTGGTCGAGAACACGGTTACATGATTTCATCCCCAAAATAGTGATAAATCATTGTCCTTATGATTCTATTTTTGAAAAATTACATTTTTATCTAACATAAACAATATCCTGTTAAAAAGGTAAGATTCCAGGTATCCATTTTCTTTTTTCAATTTGTATGTACCTTCTGATTTTTCTACTGTTTTTTTTCTTTTAGTACTTTATTTATTTATTTTTTGATTTTTCTACTGTTTTTAATGCATTGATTGTGTAATCTAGAAAAGCTACAATTCCTATTCTCTTTTCCTTCCTTGGAGAAACCATATGCCCATGATTGAACATTTTTTATCATGGCTGAACATTCATTATATCCTAGCATTTTAATGAAACATAGTATTTCAACAGTTAAAACTGGACATGGAACAACAGACTGGTTCCAAATAGGGAAAGGAGTACATCAAGGTTGTATATTGTCACCCTGCTTATTTAACTTATATGCAGAGTATATCATGCAAAATGCTGGGCTGGATTAAGCACAAGCTGGAATCAAGATTGCTGGGAGAAATATCAATAATCTCAGATACGCAGATGACACCAGCCTTATAGCAGAAAATGAAAAAGAACTAAAAGCCTCTTGATGAAAGTGAAAGAAGAGTGAAAAAGTTGGCTTAAAACTCAACATTCAGAAAACTAAAATCATGGCATCTGGTCCCATCACTTCATGGCAAATAGATGGGGAAACAATGGAAACAGTGACAGACTTTATTTTGGGGGGCTCCAAAATCACTGCAAATGGTGACAGCAGCCATGAAATTAAAAGACACTTGCTCCTTGGAAAAAAGCTATGACCAACCTAGACAGAATATTAAGAAGCAGAGACATTACTTTACCAACAAAGATCAGTCAAGTAAAAACTATGGTTTTTCCAGTAGTCATGTATGGATGTGAGAGTTGGACTATAATGAAAGCTGAGTGCCAAAGAATTGATGCTTTTTGAACTGTGGTGTTGGAGAAGACTCTTGAGAGTCCCTTGGACTGCAAGAAGATCCAACCAGTCAATCCTAGGGAAAATCAGTCCTGAATATTCATTGGAAGGACTGATGCTGAAGCTGAAACTCCAATACTTTGACCACCTGATGTGAAGAACTGATTCATTGGAAAAGACCCTAATGCAGGGAAAGATTGAAGGCAGGAGGAAAAGGGGACGACAGAGGATGAGATGCTGCTGCTGCTGCTAAGTCTCTTCCATTGTATCTGACTCTGTGTGACCCCATAGACGGCGGCCCACCAGGCTCCTCTGTCCCTGGGATTCTCCAGGCAAGAATACTGGAATGGGTTGCCATTTCCTTCTCCCAAGGATGAGATGGTTGGATGGCATCACCGACTCAATGGACATGAGTTTGAGCAAGCTCCGGAAGTTGGTGATGGACAGGGAAGCCTGGCATGCTGCTGTCTGTGGGGTGGCAAAGAGTCAGACAGGACTGAGCTATTGAACTGAACTGAACTGTTAGTATTTCAGTTAAGGAAACGGCAACCTAGTCCAGTATTCTTGCCTGGAGAATCTCGTGGACAGACACGACTTAGCCAATAAACCACCACCACCACCGAACAGGATACACTCCTTCCCCTCTCTGGTTTGTCAGAGATCCTCAGATCTAACCTAAAATACCTCTGGGCAGGGAAAGGACCAGGGATCCAGGAGGCAATCACACAGGACCCCACCTGAGGCCCTATCTTTCCTTGACCCCTAACAGGAGTTAACAAATGGGATATTGATTACGGCCTGGCGTGCTGCGATTCATGGGGTCGCAAAGAGTCGGACACGACTGAGCGACTGATCTGATCTGATCTGATCTGATATTGATTCCCTGGTTCAGAGGGTCCATCCTCTCAGCACAGCATTGCTTCACCTCCAGATGAGGTGGAGACATTTAAGAGGTTCCCTAACTTCATGGCGCGGAGAGTTCTGGGAAATAGAGTCTTGCTATTTGTCCTGCTCCCGGGGGCGGGCCCGGGTGCCCGGACTTCCGTCGTCCTCCGGCGTTGGGGCTCCGCTTTCTGTGTGCGTGTTCGCGCACGCGTACCGGCGCTTTTGCTTCCTGTCGTTGGCCAGGTCACCGCTCGCCCTCGTTCCCAGGCTTTGGCCTCCGGCGGGCGGGGATTCCGGGGCCTGCGGGACTGGATCGCCGTCCGGCAGGGCTGGCATCCAGCGGACGCGGGCTGTGCACGCGAGGGTTCTCGCGGGCCGGGCGGAGGCTGGAGCCGAGACCCCGGAGCTCGAGCCCCGGAGCCCTCGGGCTGGGTCGGAGAGGCCGGGCGAGCGGCGGCGACGCTAAGGAGCGGCGGGGCCCGGTCCCGACCGTCTGCAGCGCACGACACGGTGAAGCCTCGGGAACGACGTTGGCCCGAAGGGAGCTTGTCCCGTAGGCCCAGAGCTGGCTCCTCGGGCCTAGAGGCCTGGGAGGCGGAGAGGAGGGACTCGGGGAGAGGAGCGCGCCGCAGGAGCAGCCCCCGGCCGGAGCCTGGGGAGCCCGGAGCCGGTCAGCGAGTCCCGACGAGGTAGGTGGTGCGTCTGCGGCCTCCAGGCGGCTGTTGATCCTGCGCCCCTCGGAGAGCAGGTCTTGGGGAGCCCGCTCCGGACCCCACGAGACAGCGACTGAGAAGGTTTGACCGCTTTGCCGGGGTCGAGAGGCCGGGCTGGAGGGCAGGACCGGCTGCTCCGATGGGGCTCAGCTGGCGCTTGTGAGTTCTGGGTGTCCTGAGGCAGTGGGGGCCCCAGGCTTGGCCCGAACGTGCCGCGTCCTCCTCTCCCTCCATCCCCGAGGCCCCTCCTCCTCTTTCTCTCGCCTTCTTGCAATCCTGCAAGTGTCTCTCAAGACTCATCCGCACTTGGTTTTGTAATCTAAGCCTCCGCTGACACGCCACGCCCCCCTCCTCCGCGGGTTCTGCCCGGTGGACTGGCACCGTGTAGTTAGTGCGGGATGAGTCTTCGAGGCGTCTGTCCCGCTGCCTCAGTTGAGGGAGGAGGTGATTGGGCCTGAGAAGGGAGATGACTTGTCCCAGGTTACTGGGTCTACAGATGGGATCGTTAGCAATATCAAACTTCTAGGGCAAGTGCTCTGTTAGTTTCTTAATAAGAGATCTTTTTTGAGCATTGCTTTTAAGTTTGTATAAATAATTGAAAGACTGAGCCACACCTGAGTGTATCGCGTTACTCAGAGCATCTTGTGAATTTTCTGATCTTAACAGTTTAGTAAAACTGTAATTGTTTATTTTTATTATTTTATATTTAATGATGGAAGTTTATTTTAATAGGCTTCGATGTTCATCCACTGATGAAAAAGTGTTTTCCCCGCAGTACCATAATCATGTGGGAGTTACAGGCCTGTGGGTGTGTACTCAGTCTTTGTTCTTCTAAGCCCTACTGGAAAGTGAAAGGGCGGGTGAAGTGCTGGGCAGGGCTCGTTCACACTAGCTGTTCCTGGTTCGCTTCACTACCTGCGTTTCCTCCTTCAGGTCCGCCTCTGCTTTCACAGTCCTGCAGGTTATTCCGAGAGCAGGGGAAAATGAATCAATCTCTGGTGAGTTTTGCTGTTTACTTATTTACTCCCTGCTCCATTTTGTAGGCTTCCCTCGTGGCTCAGATTGTAATGAATCTGCCTGCAATGTAGGAGACCTGGGTTGGATCCTTGGGTCAGGAAGATCCCCTGGAGAAGGGAATGGCAACCCACTCCAGTATTCTTGCCTGGAGAATTCCATGGATAGAGGAGCCTGGGTTGACTCCACACAGCGGCTAGCACTTTCACTGATTTGTAATAACACTTTAGGAGGCCCAATAGTTCAGAATTTAAAATGGAAAAGTAGGAATAGGTAAAAGATAGGGTTAGACAAAGCATAGAGAGCAGGTCAGCACCAAGTGTTTCTGGCAAGTTCTATGTGTAGATTCCAGGATCCTCCAGAGGTCTTAAAAGTCACAGAACAAGCCTTGAGTTCTTGACATTCATTGCAAAAAGTGACAAACACCATCTATTGCTTGCCTTACATTGTCCTTTCCAAACACTTATCCTTGGGTGTTAAAGGTTTCCTTGATGTGATATGTGATGGGAAATGGGTGGGGGAATCAAGTCAGGGGAACTTGGGGCTCCAGCTGGATGGCAGACAGGCAAGGGGGAGGCCTCAGTGAGTTCCCACTGCTGCTGGTCCTGGGCCCCAGTACGTAGTGCACGTCCATGCCCTTGGGTTTTTTCTCAGTCGTGAGTGAGGTTGAGAATATTTTCATAGGTTTAGAAGCTGTTTCTTCTTTTTTAATTAATAGACTTTTTAGAACAGTTTTAGATTTATGGGGAAATTGAGCTGACAGTACAGAGTTCCCTATAATTGTCCCTCTTGGTTTCCTCCTGTTATCATCTCACACTTGTGCGGTGCATCCTATCAATTGTTGATACCTTATTGTCACCTGGAGTCCATAGTTTATATTAGGGGTCACTCTCTGTGTTCAGGTCTTGACAAGTGTGTAGTGAATGACCTTCAGCCACCAAAGAAGTACAGTATAGAACTGCTTTGCCACCAGAAACAACCCAGGGCACCTCCTGTTTGTCTCTCTCTCTGCCCCCAGCAGCTGCTCATCTTATTACCGTCAATGTATTTTTGTCTTTTACAGAATGTCACGTAGTTGAAATCGTACAGTATGAGGTCTTTTCAGACTGGTGTGTTTCTCTTTTTATATGAAGGGCCTGTTCATGTCCACAGTCCATCTTCCTGTCTCAGTACTGATTTGTTTTGCTTGTCTTATTGACTAACAGAGTAGCCTTAAGTATTTATAAATGTTTCCAGTTGGAGTCATGTTAGTGAACATTGTTTTCCAAGTTTTTTTGTCTTTTTACTTGATTTTCCAGCAATAGCATATAATTCTTTAATTTTCTTCATTTTGAGAGGTTGAATACTATTCATTTAAAAAAATTTCTCAAAATCACAAGATTTTTAGGCTTATCCACACAAGTGAATAAGAGCACCCTCCTTGGTCAGTACTGAAGTACAACAACTTCTTTCAAGGAGGTGAGTGGAGGTGAGGAGGGAGGAATTCATTGGTCTCGTGCTTCTCTTCTGGTTCTTACTTTCTGGTTCTGGGCACTGCATCAACCAGTCTCTTGCACTTGGTAAAGGCTTTTAATGTGTGAACGTGTGGACCCCCCAGTCCTCAGGGGTCGGACACAGGTATGTCTGGTGATGTCTGGTTGGAGTATGGGCTGAGTTCTGGAAGATTTGCTGTTGCTCTCTGAGACAGGTTTCTCCAGGCTAGACCAGGGCAGTGCTGTACATATCTCTGTCTGCCTTGGGCAGTGACTACTTCTACTGGTGTGTCTCATCAGCAGCAGGGCACCCTCAGCCTTCCCAGGCCAACAAAGTCTGGGTCCCAGTCATCTCAGCATGTAGAGCTTGGGGTCAGGGGACATGAGCCATTCTGCCTCTTCGATTGTTTCACAATCAAGAACTTTGATTTTCAGTCAACATCAGGAGTTCATCATTGTCTCTGATAGACCCTGAGCTTGACGAGGTCGTTTCCTTAACCTCCTCCTAACCACTCCTGTCTCCATGTTCTGTTGAGAGCTGCTGCTGCTAAGTCACTTCAGTCGTGTCCAACTCTGTGCGACCCCATAGACGGCAGCCCACCAGGCTCCCCCGTCCCTGGGATTTTCCAGGCAAGAGTACTGGAGTGGGTTGCCATTGCCTTCTCTGTCTTTTGAGAGCACCTGAACCTTATTGGTTTTAACACACAGGCACTGTTTTGTAAATTTTTCTGGGCAATTGCATAAATTTAACAGACCCATTATGTTTAGTTATTTAAGTTTACTTCTATGTTTTCTGATTCGTTCTGATTTGCAGAGTGATGAGATACACAGTAGATAATCAACAATAATAGCAGGTATTGAAAAGCATGTTTTGTCCAAAGCACTGTGTTAAGTGCTTTCCATGAAAGAGCCTGTTTGGTACTGATCTGTATCATGTGACAGGCACCATCATTGTCTGTATTCTAGAGGTGATGGTACAGGAGGAAACAGGCTGTAATGACTGTGTGAGTGTGAGTGTTTGTGAATTAACTCAGAAGATCCGCACTCACAGGTCTGGGTATGGCAGTTTCCAGTTCTGTTGTGCGCTCTGTGCCCCTCATCAGGAGTAAGTGAGCTCCTTCCCTGGAATGTGTTGGGGGATGAAGGGATTCCAAATACCCTGCTGGGCATTAGGGTGGGACGAACCAAGCTGTTTCCAATAGCTTGTGGGCAGGCCAGGGTCAGGTCGAGGCAGGCTTATCTCTGTAGTAAAATACGGAACTGGGATGTGCTGCCTGGCTTGCTCATCGCCTTGGTAACTGGTGAATACTACAACTCGGTTCCTTCTGTGAGTTGTAGGAGGAGCTCAGGGCAGGAGCAGAAGAGAAGCTTGGGCTGGTGATAAACACTGGGAAATGTTGAAGTGTAGAAGGTTATTAATGCCTGGAGAATCCCCATGTACAGAGGAACCTGGGAGTCTACAATCCATGGGGTGGCAAAGAGTTGGACACAACTGAGTGACTAAGCACAACATGGCACAGCACAGGTTATTGAAGCCCTGAGGCAAGATGGGATCACCATCAAAGCCAAGGGTACAAGAAAAGAACTGAGCCCCAGGGCCCTATGATGACTTGAGGATGACTCAGAGGCGAGGAGGAGCCAGTGAAGGAGTGGGCTGGGAGGACAAAGGAGAACCAACTGGCATTATTAATGTTCTGTAAGCAGAATGAAGGATCACAGTGCCTCTTGGGTTTGCACACTGCCCTCAGGCCTGTGCTTCTTGAGGGCACAGGCTCTTGTCTGCTGGTCTTGTCCTCAGGACTGTTGCTGGCTCATAGTGTAAAGCTGTATTTTCCTTTTTTTCCTATACATTGAGCAAACTCATGGCAGTATATTATATTTATTTTCCTTCCATAAGGCCCATAATATAGAAAAGGTACACAGTGTAAACTTGACCAGTGAGCTGGGTGAGCGCTTGTCCCCATGTATCTGCTCCATGTCACCCAGTTCCCACTATGGTGCCATTACAGGGGTCAGTGTCATTCAGGGATGTGGCCGTGGACTTCACACAGGAGGAGTGGCAGCACCTAGACCCTGAGCAGAAGACGACCTACAGGGACGTGATGCTGGAGAACTACAGCCACCTCATCTCTGTGGGTGAGGAGAGAGATAAATTAGATTTCCCTCTAACTTAATGGTTTTAACTTTGAACTTATGGGCTTCCCAGGTGGCACAGTGGTAAAAGAATCCACCTGCCAATGCAGGAGATGTAAGAGATTCAGGTTCGATCTTATAAAACTGAATTGGGTTGGGAAGATCCCCTGGAGAAATGGAAACCCACTGCAGTATTCTTGCTTGGAAAATCCCATGGAGAGAGGAACCTGGCAATCTGCAGTCCGTGGGGTTGCCTAGAGTCAGCTGACCAAGCATACACACACAGACACACACACTTTAACTTTGAACTTGACAGAACAACTCGAATCATCTGGGGTACCAGGTAGGGCATGTGGTCTCTACCTCAAGGTAGGTTCTGATTCTGGCACAGCACCAATGGCACTTCTCTCCTGTAGCTCATAAGCCAGCCTTTTGCTTACATGACAGATCTGGAAGCCCAGCAGCCAAGTTCAAGTTCTCTCTTGTATCTATTAACAGGGTGTCACATTATCAAACCAGAAGTCATCACCAAATTGGAGCAAGGAGAAGAGCCGTGGGTGGTGGAAGGAGAATTCCTGCTTCAGAGTCACCCAGGTGTGTGAGGGGGGTGGCAGTAAGGAGGGTGGTCACTCAGGAGTGTTTTTCCCTGGAGCTTTTTAATGGTGCCACACCTGAGAAGTGATTGAAGAGAGTTGTTCTTGCACTCCGGCAGCTCGAATCTCTCTCCCTAAGGCTTTTTCCTTCCCCACAGCAGCTTGTGTTGGTAGAGCTTCCCACTCTGGTTTCTGCTCTGAATCAAAACCTGCTCGCTTCCTTCCTCCTCTTAAACCTCAGAACTTCTTATGGCATTTTGTTGGCAGGCATATATATCGTCTGTCATTAGAGATAACTCCTGACTCTCCATGTTCTCACTAGTTTCTTTCTTCTTTCCCAAGAAATGCCTCAGGCTTGTTTCTGTCCCTGACTTTACTTCTCACTTCTCTTTCTTTGAGGTCAGAGTTCACGCCCCCATCCTATGCATAAACCAGTGAACTCAGTTCACCTGTGCTGTCCTGATCATGGGCGCTGGTCATTCCTGCTGGAGTTTGGTGATAGCATAACAGGGTCTCCCTATTCCACCAGATGCTCACTTTCATCTTGTCTCTTACTTTCTGTTCTGTCGGCAGTATCTTGAATCATGTTGTGTCTGAGCAGGTGCTCGGTCAAGTAGGAGACAGAGAAATGAGTCCTGATTCATTTACCACCCCCACCCTGTCCCCTCCAGAAACATCCCTGAAGGGTCTGCCTCACCCTCTG
Source organism: Bubalus bubalis (assembly GCF_019923935.1). Classification (NCBI taxonomy): domain Eukaryota; kingdom Metazoa; phylum Chordata; class Mammalia; order Artiodactyla; family Bovidae; genus Bubalus; species Bubalus bubalis. The sequence goes on from NC_059180.1 coordinate 3,777,086, forward strand.
GTGGTTTATTCCACAAGCTCTTCAGAAGGTCCTCCTATCTCAGGTATTTAAGGCTTTTATGTGTTTCATGCTGCTCTGTCTACCTGTTCCTGGTTCAGTGTTTCCTGAGAGAGTGGTAGGCGCTCCTGCATTCTCATTGGATTTGCAAGATGTGTTCCCCTGACTTTTGAATCCATCTTATCACTAGTCTCACAGGATGAGCCTACAGCCATTCCCTGTTGATTCCTAAAGGCAGTTTAAATTCCTCTTCCTTTTAGAATCATACAATATTGTCCCTATGTTGCCCAGAAATTATAATTTTGTATTGTTTCCTAAACTTCATTTGGTCCACACTTCTAAAGGTCTCTTCTGTTTCACTGAGGTGTGGGTTATTTGTCCAGATTACACATTCTTTAAGTCTGAACTCAAATATTCAACCCCTCCTTAGAGTTTTCACTTTCAGCTCTAATACCAGTTTCTTCCTTCCTTCGACTTCAACTCCATCTCAAGGTGATGCTTTAGGAAAAAAATCTAGGTCTGATCAAGAAATCTGTTGACTGTGTTTTTTGCTTGGGCTTCTCCGCCCACCTTCCTCAAGTTTTGATAGATTCTGAGGAAACCTATCTTTTCTCAGGTTTTTGCCTCAGGAAAGATAGATTTTGAGTAGATCAAAGGCTGGAAGTCAGGCAAATTTAGTAAAACAACAGGAGCAGAGACTTGCAATTGAATATAAACTGGGGCATAGTTGGTACCAAACCATCTCAGTGTAGGTGGTAGCACCTTAGACTGTGCTCTGTATCTCCACGTGATATGAAACGGCTTGGTGTGAAGTGGAGACCTGCCTCTCGCACAGTCCTCCTGGCCCTTGTGCAACAGCTAAACTCATTGTTCCCCCATCAGTTGACCTGTTTGCTGTGAGCCCTTTCATATCTAAGAATCAGGCATTTATCCAGCATCCTCTGTCTTCAGATCATTGTTCCACGTTTTATTTTACCTTCTGTACTCAGCTTTGAACAAAATTTTGAAATATTAATGTGTGCATGTACTCAGTCATGTCTGACTCTTTGCAACCCCATGGACTGTAGCCTGCCAGGCTCCTCTGTCCATGGCATTTCCCAGGTAAGTGTACTGGAGTGGGTTGCCATTTCCTCCTCCAGGGCATCTTCCTGACCCAGGGATCAGACCTGTATCTCCTGCACGGCAGGTGGATTCTTTACCACTTGTTTTTATCAGCTTTCTTCACCACTGGAGATCATGGAGCTTGTGTGTGTGCATGTGCAAGTTTATTCCAAACCAAAATAATAAGGGGGAGAAATACACTTGGAATGGTTTTCACCTGTCCAAGAAGCTAGGACCTGTGCCACAATGAAATGCTTGTGTACAAGTCACATGTCATTTCTTACCTAGGAAGTTGCATAAAAATTGGTTAATCTTGCCTCTTTTTAGAAGAAGTCTGGAAAGTTCATGATCTGATGGAGGGAAGCCAGGAAAAGGAAGACAAACATTCAAGGCAAACTGAATCCATTAACAACAAAACCCTGCCTGAAGGGAGAGGTAATGGTCTTGGTAAGACTTGTAATGTGGAAACAAGCCCTGTTTCTTCAAGAAAAATATCCTATCAGTGTGATTCATGTGAAAAGAGTTTAAAGTGTATTTCAGAATATATTAGTAGTGATGGCAGCTATGCAAGAATGAAACCTGATGAATGTAGTGCTTGTGGGAGATCACCTCTCCATGTGAAGCTTGAAAAAACTCATCTCGGAGATAAACCTTATGAATTTAACCAAAACAGGGAGGCTTATGCTCTAAATGGAGAAAGTATTTACCAGAACATTCGCATTTTGGAGAAACCCTTTGAATATATCGAATGCCAGAAAGCCTTTCAGAAGGATACCGTGTTTGTTAACCATATAGAGGAGAAACCCTACAAGTGGAACGAATCTGAAATAGCCTTTCTCCAAATGTCAAACCTCAGTGTGCACCCAACAACTCATTTGGAAATGAAACCCTATGAGTGCAATGCATGTGGGAAATCCTTCTGTAAAAAGTCCAAGTTTATTATCCACCAGAGGACTCACACAGGAGAGAAACCTTATGAATGTAATCAGTGTGGGAAATCCTTCTGCCAGAAGGGCACCCTCACTGTCCATCAGCGAACACACACAGGGGAGAAGCCCTATGAATGTACTGAATGCGGGAAAACCTTCTACCAGAAGTTACACCTCATTCAACACCAGAGAACTCACTCAGGAGAGAAGCCCTATGAATGTAGCTACTGTGGAAAAGCCTTTTGCCAGAAGACACACCTCACACAGCACCAGAGAACACATTCAGGAGAGAGACCCTATGTTTGTCATGACTGTGGAAAAACCTTCTCCCAGAAGTCAGCCCTTAATGACCACCAGAAAATTCACACAGGCGTGAAACTCTACAAGTGCAACGAGTGTGGGAAGTGCTTCTGCCGCAAGTCTACCCTCACCACACACCAGAGGACACACACGGGAGAGAAGCCCTATGAGTGCAACGAGTGTGGGAAGTTCTTCTCTCGGCTGTCATATCTCACTGTGCATTACAGAACTCATTCAGGAGAGAAGCCCTATGAATGTAACGAGTGTGGGAAAACCTTCTACCTTAACTCAGCCCTCATGAGACACCAGAGAGTCCACACAGGAGAGAAGCCCTATGAGTGCAGTGAGTGTGGAAAGTTATTCTCCCAGTTGTCGTACCTCACCATACATCACAGAACTCACTCAGGAGTGAAGCCCTACGAATGTAACGAATGTGGGAAGACCTTCTACCAGAATTCCGCCCTTTGTAGACACCGGAGGATACATAAAGGAGAGAAGCCCTATGAATGTTACATATGTGGGAAGTTCTTCTCGCAAATGTCATACCTCACAATACATCACAGAATTCATTCAGGAGAGAAGCCCTACGAATGTAACGAATGTGGGAAAACCTTCTGCCAGAATTCAGCCCTCAACAGACACCAGAGGACACACACAGGAGAGAAAGCCTATGAGTGTTACGAGTGTGGCAAATTCTTCTCTCAGATGTCGTATCTCACTATACATCATCGAATTCATTCAGGAGAGAAACCTTTTGAATGTAACGAATGTGGAAAAGCCTTCTCTCGGATGTCATACCTCACTGTACATTACAGAACTCACTCAGGAGAGAAGCCATATGAATGTACTGAATGTGGGAAAAAATTCTACCACAAATCAGCCTTCAACAGCCATCAGAGAATTCACAGGAGAGGGAACATGAATGTACTTGATGTGGGAAGGCTTCTCTGAAGTCAGATCTCTTATAACGTCGCAGAACCCTCTCCATATAATGAATAAGGAACTCCTACCATCCCGAGTTGGAGAGTTCATACAGGTGGGTGTGAACAAACCTGTGAGTATTTGTCAGACTTGGAACCTGAAAGTTTGCAGGTTGGAAACCGCAGCTGTAACTAGGCCACATGACATGCTGACAGGAGTAAAAATCTATCAGTATTTAAATTGGACATAGTTTCACTATGAATTCAAACTTTTACATATCAGGGAATTCAGACCAAGGGGATATCTTTCAAGGAACGTGGAAAACATTGTTGGAAATTATGAAACTAAAATTTATGTTTCTGATAAAATGTCAAGCTTTTGTAAAAAAAAAAAAAAAGAAAGAAACCACAGAGGATGGCTGTTTTGAATAAACATGCTCCTTATGTACATAGAAGCTGTAAAATCGCTGGGTAGCTAATTAAGATGGCAGCATGGCAACATTAAGCTCACACTGAGTGGATCCTGAGGGTGTTTGGGTGTTTCTGTTTGCTTTTTAGGATGCTGCATTACAGGAGTTGTATGTTCGGCTTGAATCATGTTTGAAAAGGCATTGTATCCTTATTAGAATAATTTCTAAGGTATTTTAAATAGCACCACTATGTTAGCATCTAAATATGTATAGATAATGAACTAATATTTGAAAGATATGAAGTATACTTCTCTTTGTGCTCTTCCCTAGCATTTATAAATGGATTTTATCATTGTTAATGAATTAAGTCTTCCATAAGGAAACCAATGTTTTTAATAGTATTTTAACTGTATCTGAATCAGCAAGAGATAAAAATCTGCATAAAGTAGAAAATTGCATAGATAATTTAAAATGGTTAATGCCACAAGTCTCTGTAGTAAGGGACAGCTGTAGGACTCATTGCAATCAGTATGGTTTAAAAAATGTACTTAAAATAGTCTCATTTTAATCTGTTTTTTTCACTTACTGTTTTTTATTTAGATGCCTTTGTAAGTGTGCAGAGCACATGTACTATGTAACCTAGAAATTAACTGTATTTTTATTTGATACGGTGGTGTTTTTAAGCACCATGGTTTGCTCCTTCCTGAATGGATTGAGAGAGCAGGTTCGTATGGGTTGTAGCTAGTGTTGCTGAGTGGCCAACCTAGTCACTCATTCCTTGTTTTTGGCTGCCCGAGTCTGGGTATCCATTCCTCTTGATGGAACAGGGGATAAATCCTGATTAGTTTCAACCAATAACGATAATCCCTTTCTCATAACCAGTAATTGGTTTAGATTATTCAGAGGACCCCATGCTAGACAGGTAAAGGAAATATCTTGAGCAGGTTATTTCTGGAAAAGGTTTCTTCAAAGCTTCAAGGAATCATGCCAGGTGAAGTGGGATCCTGTTCAACGTTTCCTTATCTGGCTGTGTCTTTCAACGATGGTTATAATTTGTGCATGGCAGAGCAGAAAGCCTGGAAGAACCTGGGACCTGGATGATGCTCTTGAGCTACTGAACCAGCCAGCCGTGTAGCCACTCTATCTCTGGACTGTTTCTTTTGTGAAAAACTGAATTGTAGATTGATTTAGGTTGCTTCTAGTGATAACTAAAGATATAGAGCAATTGAGAAGTGGGCTTTAGGCAAATCACTTTTTTTGAGGTGTTGATATAGAAATGATCTTATTTTCTGTAAATTTTGGTGTAAATACTACTCAAATATTTGAGTATTAGAAAACTTGAAACAATTCAATGTGTATGTTTTCCTCTATTTTTACATCACTGACCTAAGAACTTTTGGAGCCTGATATGATGTCAGGTATATCTTTCTTTCCATAATGCATGACATAAATTTTGTTTAGGTTAATTTGTTATTCATGGGTCATTGCTACCGTGTTGTTGATGATATATGGCGTAAGGTAAGGACTCACTTCTGTTTCTTTTCCAGTGATTAGCCTGATAGCCTGTATTATTTGAGTCATCCACCCCTTTCTGCAGAGATGAGATGCTATGTTTCTCATGTTTTTCTGTCACTCATGGCTCCCATTTTTCTTGCTCATCACTTTTCCATCAGATTTGTCTAGATGATCTTGAGTCTGCTGTGTAACAGGTACTAAGATTCTGGTACAGTGTATAGTTTTATGTAGGAACTATATATTCATAGTATACTTGTTGAAGGTTTCCCACACTAATGGGAAGTAGCTTAAATACTCAGTATGCATTTTAAGTAAAATATTTGGAAAGCTTATAAATGATTTACCACGTTCTTTTTCTGTTACGAAGTGCCTGATACCAAAGGGCCCTATACATGTGTATGTGGCCCTCAACTGCCTCTTCAGTAATACGGTTGTAGAATTTCTCTATTGTTTCAGAGACACCAGTGTTTTCATACTATTACATCTCTGAAATAGTGTAGCACATTCTAATTTAACTGGTGTTTTTTCTTCCTTAGAGGTACTTAAAATAATGGTCTGTCTTATATTTGATGGATGAAATGCAATATTTGAAAAGTTTTTAACTATTCCTGGCAAGACCTGCATTCATGAAAGAAGGCACCATGGGAGATGGCCCACTCACCCATCTGGCAGCAAGGAGTGAATGTGGAATTGTGGCAGAGCGCAAATGCTTGCTTTTTATATGCACAGTGACTTCATCCTGTGGAGCATGAGCAGATTAGGAACTCCCAGTGGATTTCCAGGGGCTAAGCCAGGGGTTGACCCCTCCCAGCACCTACAGGTGAGAGATTCTCCAAGGTTCTCACCCACCCACCCCCACCCCCCCGGCCCCAGTCATCCTAGTGTTAGTGAAATGGTGGTTCATTGGTTGGCCTCTCAAACAGGTCAAAATGAAGACCATTGTTAACACCAGGGCAATATTCCGAGGCCATGGAGTGACCCTCTCTTCTTTATTCCACTGCAGTGACTGGTAATGTTTCTATCCTGGTGACTGGTAATGTTTGTATCCTGCAGAAGTGTGTAAAATGATACTGACCTGGACATACCTTTTAAATTTAATGCTGTATCGTGCAGTAGTCCCTGTGTTTATAAACCCCTGAGAAGTTCTATACACGAGAGAATGTGTACACAGGGAGTTTCACCACAGCAAGATTTTGAGGTATTCTAGGTGACCGTCACTAGAATAGGTGGGTAAAAGGTGGATCATGCACTGGGGTGGTGTCTAGCAGTCAGAGTGTGTGTTGTACTTACATGTAGCACATCCAATTAGCAGTTTTAGATATGAATAGAAAAAATGGATGGAATGAGATGTCATACAAGTAAACAATGCTTATTTCAGTTAAAGTTACACACAAACCCTTACAGAAGTTACAATGGTGAGTGCTAAAGGTCCTACCTTTATCAGTGAGTGCCTGTGGGGGAAGGGATGGAACTGGGGTTTGGCATGAAGAAAGAATGGGGTCTATACAGAAACCAACACTGATAATATGTTTTGAGCTGAGTAGTACAGTTAACATTGTGCCCAGGACTTCTCCAGAAATACTGAAGACATACACACAGGAAAATTAAAGACCCACACTTAAAATCCTCAATAATGTTTTATTCTGTTCAGTTTTAGCCAGAATTTTATGGCTCAGTTGCCTAAATGATACCTGTGCCTTTTCTGGCAGAGCTGCTCAGCCAACATCCCCCTACACCTCAGGTCAGCAGCCAGTGGGTGACAACTGGTGCTCCAGGTACAGGCTTCTAGGGCAGGCAAGAATCAGACTTCATTCCCATAGAACTGGGCTGTGCATCTCACCTCTTGGCCACTGTCTATAATAAGGGAGCAGGGCTTCCCTTTGTTATCTCCTGGGCTCAGAGCAGTCTTCCCAGAGGGCTGGTGCCAAAAGCATTTAAAGGCACAAGTACTGGGTGTGGCAACCTGGGACAGGATAACAGTCAAGGTGAGCAACAGACATACCAAGAAACCGGGGAAGGAAGAGGTTGGGAAGCTGACGTGTGTGGGGATAAGAGCTTTTAAAAGCTTCCATGCGCACACTGTATGTGTGCAGGGTGGGACATGACTCAGAAAAGATGTGGAAAGTCCCTGTGCACTCACCTAGCAACTCTGTAAGCTGGAAGTGAAGACTAAGGCAGAGTGGAACCAGCCTGGTCAAGCACTAAAGACGTACCCAACACAGAGCCAGCCTGCAAAACTAGGGGAGTGCCGTCACATTGCCTCATGTTTGATTCACATTTGACCTCTGACACATTCCTATTGATTAGTGCTTCCTTCATTTTTGACCAAGGAGGCCCAGGCTTACCTTGCACACACTGGGTGTGACCTAGACTCAGCTCTTTCTCCAAGGAGTCCTGGTTCTTCGTAGGGGCCAATGTTGGGAACTGACTTTGCTCACCACTCTGGGAGGTGTTACTCAGTGGACAGAGCTATGAAATATGTAATTTTTTTAAATGAATAATATTTTTTGATTCATATTTATCATCATAGGGAGGTCACATGAATTCTTTGATTTCTATGGTTGTCTTATCTCTTAAACTGGAAGGTTTGATTCCTAGTAACTTTTATAATTTCTTTTAGCTTTCTCCTACAATGTACACAAAATAGATTCAAATAAACAGTAATATTATCAGGAAGAAAACTGATGAGTGATTTTATAATTTTTGGCTGTCATTTTTGTCCTCAAACATGTTCCATTAAGGATGTATAATATCATAACATAGAGTGCAGAGTTTCTTCAAAGAATCACTTCTTTTGTGTGGTCAAGTTGCCAATTTGATATTAAGTTGATTTCAATTTTAGAATCTTTTTACTTTTGAATATGTAAATCACTCATTTGTTCAAAGTTTAAAAATTCATAAAAAGGTAAAATCAAAGCAACCTTGCTTCCACCCCATCTCCACAAATAACATTCTTGGAGACCCTCTCTCCTAATGAGCTCTCTGATGTACATGAGCTCAAGTTTTCTCCCATGAAATCACATATGACTCTACACAGGAATATTTTTCACATCTGCTGCCATTCAGGATACTTCTTGTGTGTGAATCACTTCATATTTAGAGTTGACTTCTTGTAGAAGGATTTCCCATATTATTATATTCATAAGGCTTCTCCCCTGTGGTGTTTGCTGGTGTACTGTGAGGGTTGACTTCATACAGAAGGACTTCCTGCATCTCTTATATTCATAGGGCTTCTCCCCTGTGTGGATTCTCTGATGATTAATGAGGTTTGACTTCACATAAAACCTTTTCCCACATTTCATTACATTTGAAAGGGTTCTTGCCTGAGTGAGTTCTCTGATGCACAGTGAGGTATGATTTCAGAAAGGTTTCTCACATTCACTACATTTATAAGCCTTCTCTTCTGTGTGAGTCCTCTGATGCATGGTTAGGGCTGACTTAAAACAGAAAGATTTTACACATTTACTACACCCATGGAGTTTTTCTCCAGTGTGTGTGCTCTGATGTTCAATGAGATGTGATTTCTGGAGGAAATTTTTCCCACATTCTTCACATTGATAAGGTTTCTCCCTGTGTGTGTTCACTGATGTTAAGTGTAGTGTGACTCCTGAAAGTTTTACTACATTCTTTACATTTTTAAGGTTTCTGCTATTTGTATTCTCTGGTGCTGAGGGTTGACTTCTCACATTCATTACATTCGAAGTATTTCTCTTCTGAGTGTGTCCTCTGATAAACCAGTTAGGCTTGACTTCATAGAGAAGGCTTTCCCACATACTTTACACACATGGGATTTCTTTCCTGTGTGATATCTCTGATGACTATTAAGAAGCAACTTCACATAGAATGACTTCTCGCATTCACTGCATTTAAAGGATTTGTCTACACTGTGAGTCCACTGGTATATAATGAGAGTTGATTTCATACAGAAGGCTTTCCCACATTCATTATATTTGTGTGGTTTCTCCCGTGTGTTTTCTGATGTTTTGTGAGGTCTGACTTTTTGTAGGAGTTCTCACATTCACTGCACCCATGGGGTCTCTGCCTGGTATGAGTTCTTTGATGGACAGTGAGAGTCAAATTCATAGAGAAGGATTTGCCACACTGATTACATTCATATGGTTTCAACCCTGAGTGAATTTTATGATGTTTAGTGAGATTAGACTTCACACAGAAGGTTTTTCCACACTCATTAGTCATAGGGTTACTTTGCTGTATGAGAGACTTGATGAATAATTTAGGGCTGACTTAGAGCAGAAGGATGTCCCACATTTAGTACCTTTATAGGGTTTCTTCTCTGTATGTTTCCCCTGGTGGAAGTGCTATGCTGATTTACACAGAATAGAAGGATTTTCCACATTCATCACATTTGCAGGGCTTCTCCCCTATGTGTGTTCTCTGGTGATCAGCAAATTGTGACCTGAGTAAGTTTTCCCTTGTCATTGCACTTGAAAAGTTTCTCCTCTGTATGCATCTTCTAATGTTTAGTTAGATTTGATTTCACACAGAAAGATTTCCCACAATCCTTACACTCCTGTTTTCCTCCCCTGTGGGAATTCTCTGGTGATGGTTGAAGTTTGATTTTGTGTAAGATTTCCCACAATCCTTACACTGGTAGGGGTTCTCTTATGTGTGAGTACTCTGGCTTAGCTTTAGGGCTGAGATCTGATGGAAGGATTTCTTGCAATCATCACACACATTAAGCTTCTTTTGCTGGTCGGTAATGGCTTAAGCTTCTTTTGCTGGTCGGTAATGGCTGACTTCCCAAGGGCTTTGTTACATTCACAGGTTTTCTTTCCTGCATCATTTCTTTGCTGGATGGTGTCTTGTGCTTTCTGGAAGGTTTTCCCACATTTATTATTGTCACATGGCTCCTCTTGTGTGTTTTCTGATGTTCAGTGAGGTGGGATTCCTGGTAAAAAGATTTCTTGCACTGACTACATTCAAGTATTTTCTCTTGTGAGTTTTATGAGGTTAAGTAAGATGGGACTTCTTGCTGAAATTATTCTCATTTCCATGAGATTTGTGGGTTTTCTCTACATTAATTTCCTGATGTTGAAAGAGGGTTGATGTCTCATGCTCATTAACTTCAGAGTGATTCTCCTTTGTGCATTTCCTGCTGGATTTGGAGAGCTGACTTGTCACTGGTATCTTGCCCCTCCCTGTTGCTCATAATCCTGGGTACTCTCTTCTGTTTGAGTCTTCTGTGGTGGGATGGTGGCTGCCTCACTGGAGGTGGCTACTCTGCACTCATGACCTTCCACAGGTGGTGCCAAAGGCCAAATCTTCTGTTGCCCACAAGGGTCCTCATTATGACTCAGGGGTCTCCCATCTTGGTTATGGTTGTCGGATGCTTCCCAGGATGAGTATCCTCTTGATTATTACCAAGAAGCAACTTCCCACATATGTTAATTTCATCAGAGTTCTTATCTGAAACATTTTATTATGCCAGGCTTCCCTGTCCATCACCAACTCCTGGAGCTTACTCAAACTCATGTCCATAGAGTCAGTGATGCCATCCAACCATCTCATGCTCTTCGTTCCCTTCTCCTCCTGTCCTCAATCTTTCCCAGCATCAGGGTCTTTTCCAGTGAGTCAGCTCTTCGCATCAGGTGGCCAAAGTATTGAAGCTTCAGCCTCAGCATCAGTCCTTCCAATGAATATTCAGGACTGATATCCTTTAGGAGTGACTGGTTGGATCCCCTTGCAGTCCAAGGGGCTCTCAAGAGTATTCTCCAACACCACAGTTCAAAAGTATCAATTGTTTGGCATTCAGCTTATTTTATAATCCAACTCTCCTATCCATATATGACTACTGAAAAAACCATAGCTTTGACTAGATGGACCTTTGTCAGCAAAGAAATATCTCTACTTTAATTTAATATGCTGTCTAGATTGGTCATAGCTTTTCTTCCAAGGAGCAAGTGTCTTTTAAGTTCATGGCTGCAGTCACCATCTGCAGTGATTTTCGAGCCCCCCAAATTAAAGTCTCACGCTGTTTCCATTGTTTCCCCATCTATTTGCCATGAAGTGATGGGACCGGATGCCGTGATCTTAGTTTTCCAAATGTTGAGTTTTAAGCCAACTTTTTCACTCTCCTCTTTCACTTTCATCAAGAGGCTCTTTAGTTCTTCTTTGCTTTCTGCCATAAGGGTGGTGTCATCTGCATATCTGAGGTTATTGATATTTCTCCCGGCAATCTTGATTCCAGCTTGTGCTTCATCCAGCCCAGCATTTCACACGATGTACTCTGCATGGAAGTTAAATAAGCAGGGTGACAATGTACAACCTTGACGTACTCCTTTCCCGATTTCAAACCAGTCTGTTGTTCCTTGTCCAATTCTAACTATTGCTTCTTGACCTGCATACAGATTTCTCAGGAGGCAGGTCAGGAGCTCTAGTATTCCCATCTCTTCAAGAATTTTCCACAGTTTGTTGTGATCCACACAGTCAAAGGCTTTGGTGTAGTCAATAAAGCAGATGTTTTTCTGGAACTTGCTTGCTTTTTCGATAATCCAGTGAATGTTGGCAATTTGATCTCTGGTTCCTCTGCCTTTTCTAAATCCAGCTTGAACATTTGGAAGTTCACAGTTGACATATTGTTAACGCCTGGCTTGGAGCATTTTGAGCATTACTTTGCTAGCGTGTGAGATGAGTGCAGTTGTGCAATCATTTGAACATTCTTTGGCACTGCCTTTCTTTGGGATTGGAATGAAAACTGACCTTTTCCAGTCCTGTGGCCACTATTGAGTTTTCCAAATTTGCTGGCATACTGAGTGTAGCACTTTCACAGTATCATCTTTTAGGATTTGAGATAGCCCAAATGGAATTCCATCCCCTCCACTAGCTTTTTCATAGTGATGCTTCCTAAGGCCCACTTCACATTCCAGGATGTCTGACTCTAGGTGAATGATCACACCACTGTGGTTATCTGGGTCATGAAGATCTTTTTTGTATAGTTCTTCTGTATATTCTTGCCACCTCTTAACATCTTCTGTTTCTTTTAGGTCCATACCATTTCTGTCTTTTATTGTGCCCATCTTTGCATGAAATGTTCCCTTGATATCTCTAATTTTCTTGAAGAGACCTCTAGTCTTTTCTATTTTTTCCTCTTATTTCTTTGCATTGATCACTGAGGAAGGCTTTCTTACCTCTCCTTGCTATTCTTTGGAGCTCTGCATTCAAAGAATAGCAAGATATAGCAAGGGTATGGGAGAAGGCAATGGCACCCCACTCCAGTAATGTTGCCCGGAAAATCCCATGGGTGGAGGAGCCTGGTGGGCTACAGTCCATGGGGTCGCTAAGAGTCAGGCACGACTGAGTGACTTCACTTTCACTTTTCACTTTCATGCATTGGAGAAGGAAATGGCAGCCCACTCCAGTGTTCTTGCCTGGAGAATCCCATGGACGGAGAAGCCTGGTAGGCCGCAGTCCATGGGGTCGCACAGAGTCGGACACGACTAAAGCAACTTGGCAGCAGCAAGGGTATATCTTTCTTTTTCTTCTTTGCCTTTTGCTTCTCTTCTTTTCTCAGCTATTTGTAAGGCCTCCTCAGACAACCATTCTGCCTTTTTGCATTTCTTTTTCTTGGGGGTGGTCTTGATCCCTGCCTCCTGTACAATGTCACGAACCTCCATCCATAGTTCATCAGGCACTCTATCAGATCTAATCCCTTGAATCTATTTGTCACTTCCACTGTATAATCATAAGGGATTTGATTTAGGTCGTACCTGAATGGTCTAGTGGTTTTCCCTACTTTCTTCAATTGAAGTCTGAATTTGGCAATAAAGAGTTCATGATCTGAGCCACAGTCAGCTCACAGTCTTGTTTTTGCTGACTGTATAGATCTTCATCTTTGGCTGCTAAGAATATAATCAGTCTGACCTGGTGATGTGTAGTCTTCTCTTGTGTTTTTGGAAGAGGGTGTTTGCTATGACCAATGCGTTCTCTTCACAAAACTCTGTTAGCCTTTGCCCTGCTTCATTCTGTATTCCAAAGCCAAATTTGACTGTTATTCCAGGTATCTCTTGACTTCCTACTTTTGCATTCCAGTCCCCTATAATGAAAAGGACATCTTTTTTGGGTGTTAGTTCTAAAAGGTCTTGTAGGTCTTCATAGAACTGTTCAAATTCAGCTTCTTCAGCATTATTGGTTGGGGCATAGACTTGGATTCATGTGATATTGAATGGTTTGCCTTGGAAGCGAACAGAGATCATTCTGTCTACCCAGCGATGGTGGGATGAGATTTGGCACTTTCCTGTAGCTCAAACGGTAAAGAATCTGTCTGCACTGCAGGAGATCAGGGTTCAATCCCTGGGTTGGGAAGATCCTCTGGAGAAGGTTATAGCAATCCACTCCAGAATTCTTGCCTGGAGAATCTCATGGACAGGAATCTGGCACACTAGTCAGTGGGGTTGCAAAGAGCCAGACACGACTGAGTGGCCTTTGTCTATAAGGTCATAAATAAGAAAAGTTAGGTGTACTTGAAAAAGCTAACACATTTCTTATGTAAATATAATTTATTACATCAGTGATTCTCATTTTTTAGTCCCAAGCTCCTACGATGAAATCCTGAGCATATACTTTCTCTTTTGATCAGAAAAAGGAAAAATAGAAAATATCTGCTATATTGGAAAAGGGAGCATAAAACTATAATGAACACACATAGATTTGCTGTTTTACAAAGAAGACCCATCAGAACTTAAAAGAAGAAACTATAGCTGAAGGAAACACACAGATAACTGGTTGATTACGCCAACAAAAACCATGAATAGGAAGTAGAACAAGGAATATGAGTATACATGGATGTCAGAAGACATAGCAGGGGAAATCTTAGGTACGGGATAAAACATTGTATGTATTCAGATAGAGCCCACTACCTATAAGCCAATGGGAAAATATGACATAGTACTTGTTCAACATATCCTTACAAAAATACATGATAAAATATTTATTAAAATATTCACTCCCAATCACAAGTCACAGTCTGACAGGTTTTTACACTCAGTAGTCTGCTTTTCAGCTTTGCTTCCACAAAAATTTAGAAGTCCTCCAGGAAATGTATCTCCCTTTCCCTCTCCCTCTGCTTTTCTCTCTCTCCTTTCCTCACATACTTTGAAAAAATGATGCCTCTTAAACTCCATTTTCTCCAACACTGAAGTAGTTACTGCCTATATTTTTTTTTATTAACACTATGGAAAGAACTTTATCCAATAATACTTGATAACACTGAATTTCAATATATATCACATCATTTTGTTCTTCTCTCCCAACTACATCCTATGCTCCTAGCAGGGTTTATTGTATCTCTACTTGCCTTTGAGTCCCTTTGAGTAGATGTATAGTATCTCACATAGTATCAGAATTATCTGGAAATTTTTATTTCATACTGCAGTTCAGTTGACTTACAATGTGGCGTCAGTTTGAGGCAGATAACAAAGTGATTCAGCTATACATAAACACATATCTATTCTTTTTCAGAGTCTGTCTTCATATAGGTTGTTACAGAGTATTGAGCAGAGTTCCCTGTACTATATAGTAGGTCCTTGTTGGTTATCTGTTTTACATACAGTACTGTGTGTATATTAATCCCAACCTCCTAAATTATCCCTCCCCCATTCCAGAATTACCTGGAAATTTTTATTCAAAACATGGAGGATAAACTGTCATAGCCCAGTATCAATCTATATGCCTTATGAATCAGAATCTGCAAGTAAGTGCCATAGGCCTGTGTACTTAGGAAATGCTTTCTGAATAGTCAAACCTATGAGTATTAATAGATGAGCATATCTGTATGTATTACCCATCAAATGAAGAAAAAGTTAAAAAAAAAAAAGAGGCCCCACATGCTCTCCGGTGTCACAGTGTATGGTGAGGTCTGAGTCCTTGTCGCTCAGCCACTAACTAAAATGCAAATTCTAAGAGGGGAGAGAGTACAAAGCACTTCAGAACAGGTGTGAACTTGAGCTCAAACATCAACTAGTGTAAAACACACAAGCGTTAACTACACACCGCGCACAGTCCTAAACCCTTTCTTCAGGGTCTGGAAAGGCAAACCTCAAAAACGGGTGTAGGTGTGGGTAAGACATATATATGAACTTAACCTCAAGTGTTTGGACAACATCAGCAAAAAAGGATGAATATGGCTTAACGTGTTTAAGAAGAGGAGTCTTAAGTAATAGAGGGCAGCCCTAGGTTTATATAAGGCCAGCAACAAGACAAAACAGATGCTTTAGATTTTAAAATATATACTTAGAATTAGGAATGAAATAAGGCCTCAGAGAATAAGGTTCTGGTTTTGAGTGAGGTCACTGGAAGGTAAGAATATAAGGTATAGAAGACAGTTTTCAAAAGAAAAGTAAAAAGTAAGAGAAACTAGGGAGAGATCAGTACTACATGTGCTTTTTGTGGTCGTCAGATACAGGAGAAGAAAAGTGTTAGAGCCTAAGTAAGTGGAAACAAGGAATGTGAGATTTACATTTTGGAAGAAAAGATTTCAGGGTTAGTCTCTGCCATACTGACAATGAAGAACTGTAACACCTCAGGTAAAATGCAGCATAGAGGGCGGATAAGGCTGAGATGGAGGAGGTGGAATTTTTCAGTCACTGGGTAAAGCAAAAAGCTTATCTCTGAGTAACAGATGAGTACTGAGGAAGCGTTAAAGGGAAGGGACATAGGAAGCCTAGTCAGACTTCCCAGGAGACAGTGATCGAATGATCAGAACTGTTTGCTAAAACATCTTAATTACAATGTCATAATTTTTGGCAAATTTGAGGATAGAAAATGCTATTTCACTGTGATACTTTTTCTCTCTCTGATTACCAATGGAGTTGTAGATATTCTTATCATTTGTGTTTTTGTTTCCCATTTGTGTCTCCTTTTCATGTATCTTGTTCACTTCTTTCTTGGGCTGTTGGACTTTTTCTTATGAATGGTAGGAATTCATTATTGGACAAACTTTTATTAAATGCTAAACACACTATATGAGACAGTGGAAACAGACATGAAAGAAAAAAGACCTTGTTCCCATGAAGTTTACATCCTAGTGAAAGTAAATAAAAATTAAGTAGAATAATGTAAAAAGACTTGTTTATATTTCTATTTGAGAAAAGTGTGTAAGCTCCAGAAGCTCAGGGAAAGTGTTGGTTTATCAGTGTATCTTCAACTCCAAGAGCATGGGTGGCACAGGATAGGAATATTTGCAGGATGAATAAACGAATGCCTGGGCAGGGGCAGGAACTGAAAAGAAAATAGTCCATGAAAATGGAGGGAAATGAATACTAGAAAAGGAGAAACCAAGAACAAAGGTCTAAGAAGAGGCAGGCAGGTGGTCAATGCTGGGAACAAGAATGGTCACCTTCCTTAAAAGTCAGGCAGGAAAGGAAAGCACTGATGTTTTAAGAGGGATGGAAGTATAGTTTGGGTTATCTGAGGCAGGCTGGCTTGCCATTCAGTTACTTTCAAAGGTCTGAGGCCCCTGAAGAGTATTACTGACACAGAGACCAAAGGTCCCAGTTTCTGAACCAAGCTACCTTGTCTACATTTCCACTGGCTTCTTTTTTTCCACCTGATAATGGTTAACTCACCGGGACCACTCCAGCCTGGGAATTCTAATGGCCACAGCTCTTCTCCTTGCTCCAGCTTGATGATCACCTCTGGTTTGGCAATGCAGTACCCTGTGAGTGAGACATGGGGTTAGACTTCTGACAAGCCTCTTGGACATCAGAGCCCCTGAAGGATGAGGAAGGTGCAGGTTCAGGAGTCACGTGAGAAAGGTGCCCACTTGAACCTTTCTTTTGGAAGGTGAGAACAGCAAGCTTTCTGTGCCCAAGCAAACATGTCTGACCCATAAGATGAACACACTAATACCATAAAGCTTAACCAAGGACTCATAAGTTTTGGCAGCTAATGAAAGAAACACAGTGAGGTATTACACAGAGAAGACATCTCACCCACAGAGACCAAGTGGCTGTAGCTGTCCAGCATCACATCCCAGTATAGGGTCCTCTGATACCTGTCAGTTGTCACCACTCATCCTGGGTGAAGCCCACAGTCATGTCTTTGAATGACATGGGTCCTTGGCCAGCACACTTCTATTCAAACCAAAGAGATCAGTACTGAGTGACATGAAAGATATGCAAAATAATTCTTAACATGTTTTAAATTTACCATAAATACTATACAGGCTGCCAATCTGCACGCTGCTCTGTGGTTATAGATTGAAGTGGTATTGTGATAGGAAAATCCAGATGGTGTATTAACTTATTAATTCCAACAAAAACTCTGAAGTTCCTACCATGCATCTGAAATTGTCCCAGCTTGCCAAGACTGTTGAGTTAAATCAGTCCTTTTTGTTTGGCCTTCAAGGAGCTTAAAGGAGACAAATTATATCTGCGAATACTCTTCCTGTAGTAAGGTATTATTCAGTTCAGTTTAGTCGCTCAGTCGTGTCCAACTCTTTTCGACCCCATGAATTGCAGCACGCCAGGCCTCCCTGTCCATCACCAACTCCTGGAGTTCGCTCAAACTCATGTGCATCAAGTCACCCCATGGTCTGTAGCCCACCAGGCTCCTCTGTCCTCCACTATCTCCCGGAATTTGCTCAAATTCATGTTCATTGAATCAGTGATGCTATCTAACCATCTCATCCTCTGCCACCCCCTTCTCCTTTTGCCTTCTTTTCTAGCATTGAAGTAATATATACATTCTCTTAATCCACACAATAATGATAAGCTTAACTTATCTTTCTTTCATTAAATGTTTAAATGTAACCAATCTACTGTCTTCTTCCCAGCAGAGAGGAAAGCACTGGGGTATCTTGTGCCTCCACAGGTGGGAGGTGTGGCCACTGAAGACAATGTGGAGCCAGTGAAGACACGCATGCAATCTCTGTCGCAGCCGTAACATTTACATTTAACAGCAACAAGGAGCTTCCCTGGTGCTCACAGGTGGAGAGTCCACTTGCCAATGCAGAGGATACGGGTTTGATCCCTGATCTGGAAGGATCCCACATGCCATGAAGCAGCTGAGCTCATGCACCACAACTATTGAGTCTATGCTCTGGAGCCCAGAAGCTGCAACTATTGAACCCACGTGCCCTAGGGCCCATGCTCTGAAACAAGAGAAGCCACCGTAATGCACACCTCGACTAGAGTAGCTCCCACTTGCTGCAACTAAAGAAAAAGCCTGTGCAGCAATGAAGACCCAACACAGCCAAAAATAAATGCATGAATAAAATATTAAAAAATGAAATTAAAAAAAAAAATGATGACATCTTAAAGGTAGTAGAGTCTAGATGCCACCCAGGATGAGGTGAGGGGCAGGAAGGACAGGATGAACCCCATTCTGGTAGCTTTTTATCTGTTTCTACTTTTCCATCTTAATATATGAACACACTAATAAAACGCCAGGAAATCCACTGGAAAACAAAATAGGGAACAGAGAAGAGAAACACTTCACCTGGCATTTGCTCATTTTCTGTTGTTCTTGGAAGACTGTCAAAACCTAGGAAGGCATTCCTGGAAGAGGAGGAAGAGGCAACAGGATGATGAGAGCTCCTTGATGCTCCACACGCCAGCTGGGTAGCTGTGATCCTGGAGAAGGAGAGCAAGGCTAACAGCTACCCCTTAGTGACTTCTTAAATCCGCAACGTTCCCTTACTGCTTTAATTACTTACAACCCTGCCCACTAACACAGAAACATCTCAAGTCCCTTACTGCTTTAACTACTTACAACCCTGCCCACTAACACAGAAACATCTAAAGCAGAATTATTAAGCAAATGATAGTGTCTCAAAATATGATGCCTTCATTAAAACATATTGCAGAGGAGAAAACCTAAAGGCTATTTTGTGTAACTGTTTTACTACCGAGATATTAACCCCTTGAGTCTGAGAATCCTCATAGTTTTGAAAAAAGGGATAGGGCCCTTAAACTTAGGTGTTTTGTTTAAAACAAAACAAAACAAAACTGTTTCTTCTTCTTTTTTTTTTTAAGGAAACATGCTTCTGTGTGATCGTGTGGAAAGCACAAGCCAGGACTTCCATGTGCCTCTTACTGATTCTTCACCGGTCAATTCCCCCTTCAGGTTTGTTTCCCTTCTGTTAAATGAGACAAAAATACACAATCATGGCAAACCCTCCAGGAACTACTGCTACTCTTGATTGAGAATAGTAACAACAGAAAAGCAACAACTTTTCTAAGAACAGGAACAACAGAAAAACAACTCCAGATGCCGGACTTGGTTACAAAGCTGACCAGCTTCTGGATAGGAATAGTGGAGAATGAAGGGAGGGGAGACTCGCCCAGCACCCCACCACACCGGCCACATTTCTCATGCCTTCCGTCCCTGTCCCCAGCTCCCTTCTCTCTTCCCCTGAGCGACACACTCCTTTTCTGTGTTTCTGCCGCTGCTTTCCTGGAGCTCGCATGGGGTTCGGATCCGAGGGTGGAAGGCAGGGGGTTTTTCCCGGTGAGGTTCGCCGAGCGCCCTCCTGACCTCGGTAGAGATGCCTTATTCCAACAGAGCCTTGGAGACTGATTCACTTCAGCGGGAAGCTATCTCGGGGCCAGCCTCTCTGAGAACACACAGCTACCGGAGGCTCCAGCCGCGCCTCTACAACGGCGGGCCATCCGCGGCTGGAGTGCCCCCGGCCCCGGACAGCTGCGCCGGATAGCGCAGCGAGAAGCAATAGACCACAAATCTAAGAAAACTTGGGAAACCGCCTGGCGTGCTGCAGTTCGTGGGGTCCTAAAGAGTCGGATACGACTTAGCGACTGAACAAGGGAAACCCGGGATTCAAACCACCGCCGCCTCCAGTCTAGGGCACACGAATCCGTATTTGGGCCTAAAGGACGCGCGCCGCGAAGGGGCCACGCCGGGCAGCGTCAGAGCTCGTCTCACCTCGCTGGGATGAGGGGCCCGGCAGTGAGTCAGTCGCTCTGCCCTCTGGGCCGCGCTCGGGCAGCCTCGGCGGTTAGGAGGATGGAGACGCCGCAGCCGGCGCGGCATCTTTCCCGAACGCGGCCCTCAGGGGGTCTCCCGAGTCAGGGACGCATCCCAGGCGGCAGTGCCTAATGTCCCCGCCCCGCACCCCTTCTCGCGGCCTCCGGCCACCCACGCTCACCAGGCAGCCGACCTCAACGCGCGATCGCACGGGCACAGGCAGGAGACCACAGGTACACCCCGCCCGCAACCGACGCGCGCTTGCGCGCAGAGCCCAACGCGGTGAGCAGGAGGCCTTCGGGAGGCTCAGCCCGTTGTGGGCGGGGCCTGTGAGGGCCCGGCCCGGCCCGCGCCCCCGCAACATCCCCCTCACTCACAAGTAGCCAGTCCCTCCTCACCTCACCCTCGCCTCTCCTCACCTCCTTCACCTGCCCCTACCCCTCTAACCGCCCCCTGGATCGCCCCAGCCCCAACTCCTCTGCGTCACCCTTCAGCCCCACCTGAAGGTGAGGGGCCTCCTCGCAGCGGCCAGCGAGGGAGAGATTTAACAACACAGGTGAAAAAGTTAAATTAGCCCAGCCAAGCAATTTTTAAAAACATGAATGAAAAAGAAGGGAGGGGGCAAATTTTAAGACGCAATACACGACAATCGAAGGTAAGTACAAATGCACACAAATGAAAGAAGGGGAAAGAGCATCTCACACATTCTTCCAGAGATGACCGTCCTGAACCGTTCAGTTCAGTTCAGTCCCTCAGTGTCTGACTCTTTGCGACCCCAGCACACCAGGCTCTCTGTCCATCACCAACCCCCAGAGTGCACCCAACCCATGTCCATTGTGTCAGTGATGCCATCCAACCATCTCATCCTCTGTTGTCACCTTCTCCTGCCCTCAATCTTTCCCAGCATCAGGGTCTTTTCCAGTGAGTCAGCTCTTCACATCAGGTGGCCAAAGTATTAGAGTTTCAGCTTCAACATTAGTCCTTCCAATGAGCACCCAGGACTGATGTCCTTTACGATGGAGTGGTTGGATCTCCTTGCAGTCCAAGGGACTCTCAAGAGTCTTCTTCAACATCACAGTTCAAAAGCATCAATTCTTCTGCACTATGATTTTTCCAGTAGTCATGTATGGATGCGAGAGTTGGACTGTGAAGAAAGCTGAGCGCCGAAGAATTGATGCTTTTGAACTGTGGTGTTGGAGAAGACTCTTGAGAGTCCCTTGGACTGCAAGGAGATCCAACCAGTCCATTCTGAAGGAGATCAGCCCTGGGATTTCTTTGGAAGGAATGATGCTAAAGCTGAAACTCCAATACTTTGGCCACCTCATGTGAAGAGTTGACTTATTGGAAAAGACTGATGCTGGGAGGGATTGGGGGCAGAAGGAAAAGGGGATGACAGAAGATGAGATGGCTGGATGGCATCACTGACTTGATGGACGTGAGTTTGAGTGAACTCCGGGAATTGGTGATGGACAGGGAGGTCTGGCGTGCTGCAATTCATGGGGTCACAAAGAGTCGGATACAACTGAGTGACTGAACTGAACTGAAGCTTTCTTTATAGTCCAACTCTCATATCCATACATGATTACTGGAAAAAAACATAGCTTTGACTAGATGCACCTTTTTTGGTAAAGTAATTGTCTCTGCTTTTCAATATGCTGTCTAGGTTGGTCATAACTTTCCTTCCAAGGAGTAAGGGTCTTTTAATTTCATGGCTGCAATCACCATCTGCAGTGATTTTGGAGCCCAGAAAAATAAAGTCAGACACTGTTTCCCCATCTATTTCCCATGAAGTGATGGGACCAGATGTCATGATCTTAGTGTTCTGAATGTTGAGCTTTAAGCCAACTTTTTCACTCTCTTCTTTCACTTTTCATCAAGAGGCTCTTTAGTTCTTTTTTACTTTCTGCCATAAGGGTTGTGTCATCTGCATATCTGAGGTTATTGATATTTCTCCCGGCAATCTTGATTCTAGCTTGTGCTTCATCCAGCCTAGTGTTTCTCATGATGTACTCTGCATATAAGTTAAATAAGTAGGGTGACAATATACAGCCTTGACGTACTCCTTTTCCTATTTGGAATCAGTCTTTTATTCCATGTCCAGTTCTAACTGTTGCTTCCTGACCTGCATACAGATTTCTCAAGAGGCAGGTCAGGTGGTCTGGTATTCCCATCTCTTTCAGTTTATTGTGATCCACACAGTCAAAGGCTTTGGCATAGTCAATAAACCGTTAGGCGTGTGTATTTCTGACAGTTTTACTATAAAGAAAAAATTCTAAAGGATCATGAGGAGTCAGAGAACCGACCTAAGACAGAGGGCATTTAACACTTTACCACATGGTAAAAGGGCTTGAAGATTGGTGGGAAGTAGTCTATGTACTGTGTTTTCTGGGGTTGCAGGAATTGGGTTATCGCTCAGACACGAGCTTATCTAAGGAAATATAAGTACCTAATCATTAACGTTGAACAGTAATATCCTCTGTGCCAAGAAAAGCTACTTACTTGGTTCTCTCTCTCTCACACAAACTTGTTTTCCTGGGAAAATTTCCCAGGCAATTCCAAAGGATTTGAAGGTGAAAGTGAGCGTGCTAGTCACTCAGTCGTGTCCGACTCTTTGGGACCCCACTAGGATCCTCTGTCCATGGAATTCTCCAGGCAATTTAAACCAATGCAAAATGGGAATTATAGGGAATTTGGAGAAATTATCATGCAAGCATCCTATTTAACACTGAAATTAGAATTGGCTTGGCTGTCAATAGGATTTTTGGACTATTTTTTAAGATAAAAATTCACTTTTAAAGAACAGAAAAAACAGATTTCAGAAAAACTAAGAAATTTTACTTTTACTTGCAAGTCATTTGATTCCTATACTTTTCCCCTTTCTATGTAGGTGATAACATTGCCTGCTTAGTAAGAAATTCCTTTCTTAAAACTTTCCTCTGAGCCTCCATGTTTGTATTGATAACAACAGTAAGAAATAACACATTTTGAGCCCTTACCACTAACAGGCCAAGAGCTGTTTTAAGTTTCCCCTTATTTGATACTAACAACAAAGCTGGGAGGTAGCCATTCTGCTGAGGCAACAGAGGTACAGTTTTGTTGAGGTAGAAGTGACATACAGTGTATTGAATGTGTACAAACTATACAATTTCATAAGTTTGGGCACATGATATATCTATAAAACCATCACCACATCAAGATATCTCAGTTGGAAAAGAATCCACTTGCAATGCAATAGACCCCGGTTCGATTCCTGGGTTGGGAAGATCTGCTGGAGAAGGGATAGGCTACCCACTCCAGTATTCTTGGGCTTCCCTTGTGGCTCAGCTGGTAAAGAATGCACCTGCAATGCGGGAGACCAGGTTCGATCTCTGGGTTGGGAAGATCCCTTGGAAAAGGGAAAGGCTACCCACTCCAGTATTCTGTCCTAGAGAATTCCATGGACTGTATAGCCCATGGGGTCACAAAAAGTAGGACACATCTGAGTGACTTTCATTCATCGCTTATATCACATCAAGATAATGAACAGATCAGAGCCCCCAAAGTTTCCTCATGCTCCTTTATAATCCATGCTGCTAAGTCGCTTCAGTCGTGTCCGACTCTGTGCGACCCCATAGACTGCAGCCCACCAGGCTCCCCTGTCCCTGGGATTCTCCAGGCAAGAACACTGGAGTGGGTTGCCATTTCCTTCTCTAATGCATGAAAGTGAAAAGTGAAAGTGAAGTCGCTCAGCGTGTCCAACTCTTAGCGACCCCCTGGACTGCAGCCTGCCAGGATCCTCTGTCCATGGGATTTTCCAGGCAAGAGTACTGGAGTGGGGTGCCATTGCCTTCTCCGTTATAATCCATACTTCTTACTTATCCCTAGCGCCCCCTCCCACAAATTCCCAAGCAATCATTAATCTTTCAGTTGCTATAGATGAGTCTGCATTTTCTAGAACCTTTGAATTTTACATGGAATCATATGCCTTTTTTAATGGCATCTTGAAGGCAACAGAATTATTTTAAGGTCCATCAGTGTTGTTGAATGTATCAATATTATATTCCATTTTTATTCCCAAGATGTATTCCACCACATGAACAAACCATTCCCTGTTTACTCATCCACCTGTTACTGGACATTTGAGTGGGTTTCAGTTCATTTATCTTATGTAAATACCTAGAAGTTGAAGAACTGAGTTATATGGTAGATGTATGTTTAACATTTTAAGATTAATTAGGTCCCATTTGTTTATTTTTGCTTTTATTTCCAATATTCTGGGCGGTGAGTCATAGAGGATCCTGCTGTGATGTATGTCAGAGAGTGTTTTGCCTATGTTCTCCTCTAGGAGTTTTATAGTTTCTGGTCTTACGTTTAGATCTTTAATCCATTTTGAGTTTATTTTTGTGTATGGTGTTAGAAAGTGTTCTAGTTTCATTCTTTTACAAGTGGTTGACCAGAGTTCCCAGCACCACTTGTTAAAGAGATTGTCTTTAATCCATTGTATATTCTTGCCTCCTTTGTCGAAGATAAGGTGTCCATATGTGCGTGGATTTATCTCTGGGCTTTCTATTTTGTTCCATTGATCTATATTTCTGTCTTTGTGCCAGTACCATACTGTCTTGATAACTGTGGCTTTGTAGTAGAGCCTGAAGTCAGGTAGGTTGATTCCTCCAGTTCCATTCTTCTTTCTCAAGATCGCTTTGGCTATTCGAGGTTTTTTGTTTTTCCATACAAATTGTGAAATTGTTTGTTCTAGCTCTGTGAAGAATGCTGTTGGTAGCTTGATAGGGATTGCATTGAATCTATAGATTGCTTTGGGTAGTATACTCATTTTCACTACATTGATTCTTCCAATCCATGAACATGGTATATTTCTCCATCTGTTAGTGTTCTCTTTGATTTCTTTCACCAGTGTTTTATAGTTCTCTATATATAGGTCTTTAGATTCTTTAGGTAGATATATTCCTAAGTATTTTATTCTTTCCGTTGCAATGGTGAATGGAATTGTTTCCTTAATTTCTCTTTCTGTTTTCTCATTATTAGTGTATAGGAATGCAAGGGATTTCTGTGTGTTGATTTTATATCCTGCAAAAAGCTTCTGCACATCAAAGGAAACTATTAGCAAGGTGAAAAGACAGCCTTCAGAATGGGAGAAGATAATAGCAAATGAAGCAACTGACAAACAACTAATCTCGAGGATATACAAGCAACTCCTACAGCTCAACTCCAGAAAAATAAATGACCCAATCAAAAAATGGGCCAAAGAACTAAATAGACATTTCTCCAAAGAAGACATACAGATGGCTAACAAACACATGAAAAGATGCTCAACATCACTCATTATCAGAGAAATGCAAATCAAAACCACTATGAGGTACCATTTCACACCAGTCAGAATGGCTGCGATCCAAAAGTCTACAAGTAATAAATGCTGGAGAGGGTGTGGAGAAAAGGGAACCCTCTTACACTGTTGGTGGGAATGCAAACTAGTACAGCCACTATGGAGAACAGTGTGGAGATTCCTTAAAAAACTGGAAATAGACATGCCTTATGATCCAGCAATCCCACTGCTGGGCATACACACTGAGAAAACCAGAAGGGAAAGAGACACGAGTACCCCAATGTTCATCGCAGCACTGTTTATAATAGCCAGGACATGGAAGCAACCTAGATGTCCATCAGCAGATGAATGGATAAGAAAGCTGTGGTACATATACACAATGGAGTATTATTCAGCCATTAAAAAGAATACATTTGAATCAGTTCTAATGAGGTGGATGAAACTGGAGCCTATTATACAGAGTGAAGTAAGCCAGAAAGAAAAACACCAATACAGTATACTAACGCATATATATGGAATTTAGAAAGATGGTAACAATAACCCTGTGTACGAGACAGCAAAAGAGACACTGATGTATAGAACAGTCTTATGGACTCTGTGGGAGAGGGAGAGGGTGGGAAGATTTGGGAGAATGGCATTGAAACATGTAAAATATCAAGTATGAAATGAGTTGCCAGTCCAGGTTCGATGCACGATACTGGATGCTTGGGGCTGGTGCACTGGGACGACCCAGAGGGATGGAATGGGGAGGGAGGAGGGAGGAAGGTTCAGGATGGGGAACACATGTATACCTGTGGCGGATTCATTTTGATATTTGGCAAATCTAATACAGTTATGTTAAGTTTAAAAATAAAATAAAATTTAAAAAAAAAAAAAAAAAAACAACATTTTAAGAAACTGCCAAACAGACTGCTTTGCATTCCCGCCATTGATGTGTGAGAGTTTAAGCAGCTCCACGTGCTTGCCAGCATTGGCTACAGTCAGTTTGTTTAGTTACAGCCATTTTCGTAGGTGTGTAGTAGTATCCTATCATGGGTTAAATTTGTATTTTCCTGGGAACTCACAGGTGCTCCAGTGGTTAAGATGCCATGCTTCCATTGCAGGGGGGCTCATAGCATTGCAGGAGGGGGTCACAGATTCAGTCCTTGGTTGGGGAACAGGGATGCTGCATGGCACAGCCAAAAAAAAATTTTGTATTTTCCTAATGATTGGTAATGCTGAGCTTCTTAATTACATTCATGTAACTAATTACCATCCATATAACTGCTTGAGTGAAGTGCCCAAATCTTTTGCCCATTTTTTAAAATCAGGGTTCTTTGTTTTCTTATTATTGAACTTTCTGAGTTCTTTTTTTAAAAGTTGAAATGCATAATTAAATTATTAGAGATAATCAGTAAACCTTTACATCCCCTACTGGAATATACACAGTCAGCAGAATTCAGTGCTTACAGGCTGTGAATATAGTGCAAAACAGTAAAGAACAGCTGCTGAGTTAATTAAATATTTCCATTTTTATTAATTGTAATTTAAATTGAAAAGGACTGTATTTGGTGTATAATACATTTAATTAGTTCATATATTTATGAACTGAAATATTTATTATCATTCTGCTGTCAGATTATTTTTATTGTTGGGGCTTTTTATTTAATTGAACTATGTTTCTGGATATAACTCCTGTATCAGATATGGGACTTGTAAATATTTTCTCCCAGTTTTATCATCCTCTTAACAATGTCTTTTGAATTTCTTGGTTTTACTAAAGCTTAATTTATCATTTTTTCTTTTATGGATCTTCTTTCTAAAAAGACATTTGCCTAACCAATTGTTCAGAAAATTTTCTCCTCTGGGGACTTCCCTGACAGTCCAGTGGTTGAAAAGCTCTGTGTTTCCACTGCAGGGGGAATGGGTTTTATTCCTGGTTGGGGAACTAAGATCCTGCGTGCATTGTGCTGTAGCCAAAAAGGAAAAAAAAAAAAGAAAAATTTCTCCTGTGTTTTATCAGAAGCTTCATGGTTTTAGGTTTTATATTAAGTATATGATCTATTTGGGTGGATTTTTGTACCTTGAGGGAGGTATAGATCAAAATACAATTTAATCCAAGATTCTATAGGAATTCAGAAGAAGAAAACAGAATGATGGAAAGGCAAAGTTATACAGTATTGTCTAAGAATTTTCCAGACTTTATGAAATGTGTCATCAAGCCAGAAAACAAAATCGGTTCTGTAAATTTTCAAAATCCATACTTCCTCATTAGACTACTGTCTTTTATTATTATTATTATTTGCGGGAGTTCCTCAAATACTTTAGATATTGCAAATATTTTTCCCCTCTGATATCTAAGTTTATCTCTAGAATGCTTCATAATACAAATTTATAAATTTTGAAGCAATCAAATTCATCTCTCTTTTTTTTTGTCTCATGGCTATGATATTGGAGTTTTGTTATTTCCTACCCTGAGGTCACAAAGATATCGCCTACATTTTGTTCTGCTAATATTATGGCTTTACTTTTATATTCAGGTCTTTAATTATTTGGCATGCACTTCTTGATATGAGGTTAAGCAGGGATCCAGTTTCATCAGCCAACTGCCTTAACATCATCTGCTTCCTCCTGTTGGTAAGGTAAGTTGCTCCCTCTTTACTATTCCTCTCCCACAGAAATTTATCAAGGCTCTCAAAAACCTCAGCTGAAAATTGTATTAAAATTGCATTGAATTTGCAGATGAATTTGGGGAGAATTGACATCATTCCTTCCAAGTGAATCGAAATACCACTTACTAGGATTGCTGGATTACAATAACAAATGCAACCGCAGAGAAACACTGCTGATATTTGTAGGTTGTATGACCTCTTCTATAAGTTCTAGTATTTTACCAATGGGTTCTTATATTTTTCCAGATCATGTTATCTAAGAATAATGATATTTTTATCTCTTCCATTGAAAACCTTATATCACCTTTTCCCTTGCATGGGCACTCCAGCACTGTGTTAAATTATAGCAGGATGGTGAACACACTTGTTTCCAGTTCATATACCCAAAGCAAAGGGCTTCCTATCTTGGAGAAATAGTTTAAGTCAAGCAGGTTGACGAGCACTAAGGAAGACTTTCTGTCTCAGAAAATTCTTAAGCCTTCTAATCTAAATGATGGGTTCCAGCCTTTGCCAAGGGCAAGGTTCTGCTTGGTCAGAATTAGGGAAAGAAAAAAATCAAATCCTTATTTCCCTTAGTCACAAACCTATTCGTTCACTGGGCATTTCATCCGAAATGTGTACCATTTTTTCCCTTGTCACACTGGCATCAAGGCAGAGGTAGGTCTTAGATAATAATCTTCAGATCAGAGGGATACAATTTAGTCCCATGGAGAAATGTATCCCAAAAATGTGGATTGATTCATGACCCAGGTCAAATTTTCCTCATTTGTTTTGCTTTGTGGACAGGAAACTCTTAGGCCTACACTCTGTTTATCAATGCTTATTAAGAATCTGCCCACACCTACTAGGATAGCTATAGTTTTTTAAAGGAAAAGAACAAGTGTTGATGAAGATATGGAGAAATTAGAACCTGCATGTGTTGCTGGTGGGAATGTAAAATGGTGCAGCTGTGTTGGAATACAGTTTGGTGGTTCTGCAACAAGTTAAACAGAATTACCATGTGAATTCCAGCAATTCCACTCCTAGACTTTACCCAAAAGATCTGAAACAGGGACTTACATAAATACTTGTACTTGAGTGTCCACAGCGGCACTACTGACAATAGTCAAAAGGTGGAAACAGTCCACATCAATGGATGAATGGATAACTAAAGTATGGTCTATACACACAATGGAATATTACCCTGCCTCAGCAAGGAAGAAGGTGCTGATACACACTACAATGTGGATGAGCTTTGAGAACATTGTACTAAGTAACATGACCAAACGACTGTGGTCACATGTTTAATTCCGTTTATATGGAATTAATTTAAATATTTAAACAGTTATTAAATTCCATTTAAATATCCAGAATAGGCAAATCTATGGAGAGAGGGTAGATTGGTGTTTGCTGCGGTTTGGGAGGGGGAACCAGGAGTGACAGCTTAACAGGTATGGGGTTTCCTTTCCAAGTGATAAAGATGCTTAAAACTGAATGGAGGGGGTTGTGCACAATATGGTGAATGTGCTGAATGCTGCTGAGCTCTTCACTTCAAAATGGTTAATGTGATGTAAATTTTACCTCAATTAAAACAAAAAAAAGAAGAAGAAAGAATCTATATGTGACTACATGTGATTTCTACTGCAAGGGTCCAGAACATTAGGAGGAATGTCTGGATGAAGTATATATGGTCCAGTGGGAGAAGAATAGATGTGTTCTGACCTCTCTAGGGCTCCTTAGTTTTCCAATGACACTCCCAGAAGAGATATTCCAAGTGTCTCAGATACACAAACAGATCCAGAACCTTCTATGTATGGAAACTGCAGTATTTGCTGGTCTTTGGCATAGAACTTCACACATGGTCTCAGCAGGGCTAACATATTTCAACATTGTGGACCAGTCACACCCCATAAATTCTGGGATTCACAAGCAACTTTTTAGGGGGTTCCCCATTGATGACCAAGGGTAAGGATATGGTGAGTGGGCATATATGCCCCTTCTCACTCTGTCTAGTGTGTTTTTCCATACCACTGAAGCTGGAAAGCTAAAAACTTCATTTCCCAGACTTCCTTGCTGCTAGGGTTCTCGATTCAAGCTAGGCTCTACCAGTTAGATGTGCTTGTGTGCGATTTGGTGATGGAAAAAGTAGAGTGGTTTTCCTATTGCTTCAAGCACTGTGCTGGGAAACACACTCAAAGTGGGAGCAAGATCCTGGTTCCTCCCTGATCCAATTTGTGCCTTAAGACCATTCACTTCATGCCTAAAGTTGTCTGTTCCCAGTCAGTGTTCATTTTTACATTCTGACCTGCCTTTCCCCCCAGCCCTGCTCTTCCATGCCTGACTACTTGGTCATGATTACCACTCTGTCAGTTTCCCCCTGTTCCACAGAAACCTCCTTCCTGAAGCTGTCCATCCTCTAGCTCAAATCGGACTGGTGTGTAGCTGTTGGTCTGGGGAGCTCTTTCTCATGGACTTGCTCTGCTATTTCCTACATTCCAAATCTTTTTCTTTCTTCAGTGATTCTTTTCATTTCTGACATGGCTCTGACAGGGTAATAGGCAGGAAGGCCAGGGGTCTCCAAACGGAGGAAATAGGCTGCAAGTATCAGACATTTTTTATCTCTCTCTTAAGCTGCAGGAGGAAACAAACTACTAGTGTTAGATTTTTTCCTCCTTCTCTATACAAATTTAAAAAGAGATTTCTTTTTAAAATTATGTGTTGCCATGACAACACCTGGTTCCACCTGAATTTAACTTTCTCAGACCTTGAGATGGCATCACTGACTCAATGGACATGAGTCTGAGTAAGCTCCAGGAGTTGGTGATGGACAGGGAAGCCTGGCATACTACAGTCCATGGGGTCACAAAGAGTCGGACGTGACTGAGTGACTGAACTGAACTGATGACAACACCTGGTTCTACCTGAACTTAACTTTTCTCAAACTTTGAGATAACCAATGCATTTTTCTTATGGAAATGTTTGTCTTAAGCTATGTTAATTAACTATGTATTTACCCTAGACTCTGTCTTCAAGTCTGTTCACCTAAGACTCAGAACCGACTTGACAAATCAGTATGTTTTACTCATGAAAATGTTCTCTTAAGCCATGTTAATCAGACTGTATTTGCTTGGAAACCTGCCTTTCTTTAAGATTCATGTCAATCATTTTATGGCCCCGGACAACTCACCTTGTGCCAATGTTATCTCAAAATGTATGTTGTGGGTGAGGGAACTGATGCCAATCTGAGTTTTGAGACATTTCCTTTCTTTAATTAGAAGACTGCTAGCAGCTATATAACATCCAGCTGAAGACTAGCAGGGAGGCACTCTTTCTGCCACCTTCTGATGTCTATGTCAGAAGCTTTCTCTATCTCTCTTATACTTTAATAAAACTTTATTACACAAAAGCTCTGAGTGATCAAGCCTTGTCACTGGCTCCAAATAGAATTCTTCTACTCCAGAGGCCAAGAATCCTGGCGTCTTTCATGGCTCAGCAATAACCTTTCAGTTCCCAACCATAGTGAATGGATGGTAAATTTTCTGAATTCTTGCATGTCAAAAAATATCATTATTTGTCCTCATAAGTAAAAGAGCTTGTCTGGATATTGAATTCCAGGTAGAAAATTATTTTTTCCTTAGGGGAAAAAAAATCAACCTAGTAGCACTGAACACCCCAGCACCCAAACTGTGGTCCCTAAATATCACTTCCCTCTAAAGGAATCAGGGCTTTTGGAGATAAGGCTAACTAGAGGTTTTGGGTAGGAAATTTTCAAGGTAAGCCTGGGACATCCTGTCATATAAGGAAGTAAGGAAGCTATTAATGATTGTTACTATTGAGTAAAAGGACATTGGAGCCAACTTCAAGAGGCTCCAGTTAGCTATAGATGAAACAATTTGAGCATTAATAAGAACAGTAAAAAATGAAAAAAGTACTAAAGTTTAGATAACTCAAAAGGAAAACAATAGTAACTGCAATGGATTAAAACGATTCTCAAAAAATCATCTCTTTGAAACCTGTGGAGGATGCTAAAGAATCAAGTTTTTTTTTAAAACTGATACGAAATCCACTCAGAGTAGAATAGTGGTTGCCAGAAATGGGGAAGGGGGAAATGGGGAGATATTGGTCAAAGGGTAAAAACTTTCAGTTATAAGTTCTGGGGATCTAATGTATACATGGTGATCATAGTTAATGACACTGTAGTGTAGACTGGAAAGTTGCTAACAGAGTAGATCTTACATGTTTTCATCACAAAAAATAATAATGGTAACTATGTGAGGTGATTGATGTGTTAATATTGTTAACCTTGTGGTAACAATTTTGAAATATATATGTGGATCACATGATCACGTTGTGCACTGTGAACTTACACAATGCTATATGTCAATTATATCCCAGTGGAACTGGGAAAAATGAAAATGCACTAACTTATTTTAAAAAGAAAGAGTCAAGCTTCTTCTTTTTTCTGCCTTTCCTACACAAATTGTTCCTCGAGTTACAAAATAGTTGATAGAGGAAAGCTTCTATTTGAGGAAGCAAGCAGCTAATACCTGAGAAAGAAGTGGTCAATTATTGCCATTGTAACCCCTAGTGAATTATCAGATCTGAGCACTAATCATCAATAGTGCTAATGTCACACTAGGAGAGACATCCAGACCTGTGTGTGCTTCCTGGTGGAAGTACACACCACCAGTGAAGTAGTCTTTGGATGGGGCACGGTAAGGAACATGAATCGGATTCATTTTCAAAAATGTAGGGTAAACATATCAATGACATGACACATCCACATGCAGTAAAGTCCAGACTGTGGAACCACCACAGGACAAAAGAGCTAATCTTCCCAACAAATAAACTCCAGGAGGAAAAAAATAAAATTTGGGGACCCTAAAGATTAAGAGAGACATAAGAAACATATCAACAAGTTGCGATATACGAACCTTATCTAGATCCTGACTCAGACGAATTATTAAAACACACAGACACACTTACAAGACGGTTAGCAACATCTGAACACTGCATGATATTGAACAATTATTGTCAGCAACTTTAGGCATTAAAATGGTATTGTGGTTTGTGTTTCTTCAAGAATCCTTACCTTTTTGATTTAAGGTAATCCTTACCTTACCTTCCTTACCTAGACTCAAATAGCTAACAGATGACATGATAAGGTGGCATCCCAGGTGGCACGAGTGGTAAAGAACCCACCTGCTAATGCAGGAGATGTAAGAGACGTGGGTTTGATCCCTGGGTGGGGAAGATCCTCTGGCTGAGGGCATGGCATCCCACTCCAGTATTCTTGCCTGGAGAATCCCATGGACAGAGGAGCCTGGTGGGTGACAATCTATAGGGTCACAAAGAGTCAGACACGACTGAAGTGACTTAGCACTCACTCACAAGCAGCAGCAGCAGCACAACATGGTAAGATGTCAAGAATTTGTCTTAAGACAATCAAGGCGCTGGAAGGGAGAGCGGTCAGTAGGAGTGTAGGTGAAGCAAGTTTGGCCATAAGTTAACAATGACTTAAGGTAGGTGATGGGCACAATGCATTCAGTATACTGTTCTTTCAAGTTTTGTATATATTTGAAATCTTCCAGAATAAATCTCAAAATAAAAGGAGTAATTCCCAGAAGATGGTTGCAGGATTTACTTCAGTTATGTTAATGAGAAATCTGTATGTCAGTGTATTTCTGTTTTTCTACAGGGGACTGAATTTTTTCCTCTCTAGAAAATTTTGAAATCAGTATTTGTTAGAAGTCTATATTTGTTGTCCTGGATTTTCACAAGAAAGCATCTAGCAGTCGAGTCCCTTCACTCTGCTCAGCACTTGGTGTACCCTTTCATTCTGAAGACCCAGGTCCATGACCACTAGGAAATTATTGTCTGTTATTTCTGTTAATTTGTTCAATTACCATTTTTTTTTCTTTCCTTATGGAAGTTCTACTAGTTTGGTGTGGAGACTCTTGGTGGGTTTGCTTCATGTGGCAGGATTCTTTCAAATGTCTGGTGGCCCTTGGTTGTCCCTTCCTGGTTGAATAATGTTGATAGAAATGCAGGAATATCTCTGCACATCTAAGGATTTCTAGAGATACACAAATGTTTCACACATGACAAGTTTCCCTTTAGGAAGAGTAGGGGGTGGGTGGCCACCCTGCTGAGGGTCTCCTAAACAGCCAAATAAAGATGGCCTTACTCTGGGACTCAGCAGTGGCCACAGGACTGGAAAAGGTCAGTTTTCATTCCAATCCCAAAGAAAGGCAATGCCAAAGAATGCTCAAACGACCGCACAATTGCACTCATCTCACACGCTAATAAAGTAATGCTCAAAATTCTCCAAGCCAGGCTTCAGCAATACGTGAACCGTGAACTTCCTGATGTTCAAGCTGGCTTTAGAAAAGGCAGAGGAACAAGGGATCAAATTGCCAACATCCGCTGGATCATGGAAAAAGCAAGAAAGTTCCAGAAAAACATATTTCTGCTTTATTGACTATGCCAAAGCCTTTGACTGTGTGGATCACAATAAACTGTGGAAAATTCTGAAAGAGATGGGACTACCAGACCACCTGACCTGCCTCTTGAGAAATTTGTATGCAAGTCAGGAAGCAACAGTTAGAACTGGACATGGAACAACAGACTGGTTCCAAATAGGAAAAGGAGTACGTCAAGGCTGTATATTGCCACCCTGCTTATTTAACTTATATGCAGAGTACATCATGAGAAACACTGGGCTGGAGGAAGCACAAGCTGGAATCAAGATTGTAGGGAGAAATCTCAGTAACCTCAGATATGCAGATGACACCACCCTTATGGCAGAAAGTGAAGAGGAACTAAAAAGCCTCTTCATGAAAGTGAAAGTGGAGAGTGAAAAAGTTGGCTTAAAGCTCAACATTCAGAAAACTAAGATCATGGCATCCGGTCCCATCACTTCATGGGAAATAGATGGGGAAACAGTGTCAGACTTTATTTTTGGGGGCTCCAAGATCACTGCAGATGGTGACTGCAACCATGAAATTAAAAGACACTTACTCCTTGGAAGGAAGTTATGACCAACCTAGATAGCATATTCAAACGCAGAGACATTACTTTGCCAACAAAGGTTCGTCTAGTCAAGGCTATGGTTTTTCCTGTGGTCATGTATGGATGTGAGAGTTGGACTGTGAAGAAAGCTGAGTGCCAAAGAATTGATGCTTTTGAACTGTGGTGTTGGAGAAGACTCTTGAGAGTCCCTTGGACTTCAAGGAGATCCAACCAGTCCATTCTGAAGGAGATCAGCCCTGGGATTTCTTTGGAAGGGATGATGCTAAAGCTGAAACTCCAGTACTTTGGCCACTTCATGCGAAGAGTTGACTCACTGGAAAAGACTCTGATGCTGGGAGGGATTGGGAGCAGGAGAAGGGGACAACAGAGGATGAGATGGCTGGATGGCATCACTGACTTGATGGACATGAGTCTGGGTGAACTCCGGGAGTTGGTGATGGACAGGGAGGCCTGACATGCTGCGATTCATGGGGTCACAAAGAGTTGGACACGACTGAGTGACTGAACTGAACTGAACACCAATAAGAGGAAGGTTACATGCGACTGTTAAAAATGACCGTAAAACTCTCTGACATCCCTGCTACTGAGAATTGGGGTTCTATGCCCCTCCCCTCAAAAGAGCTTTGGCCAATGGAGTATGGTAGAAGTGACACAATGTGACTTCTCAGCTGAGGTCATGAAAGGCCACACAGATCCTGCCTTGTGTGTAGAATGTGCTCAGACCTGTGGTATCCAGTTATTTGAAGACAACCAGGCCACACTGGGGTGGAGGGCACTGGGCAGCATGCTAGCCCAAGTCCAGGTGTACGATTCCAGCTGCCCAGTCTGCCCCAGCAGAGGTCCCAGACCTCACGAAGCAGAGAAAAGCCAGCCCCACTACGCCTGTCTGAAGTCCTGACCCACAGAGCCCGTGCACATGGTCAAATGGTGGTTGTGTTAAATCACTAAGTCTGGGGTTGTTTTTGACATGGCAGAAGTCACCAAAACATCAGACAGGAAACAGCTTCTACTCTTCTCCTCCATGACCACCCACGTATCTGCAGCAAATACGAATGCATTCTGGTTGCCCGGCGCCCTGTGACCATCACACGTGCGGTAACCTGGTTTCTGCACAGCCACCTCCGAGGGCACCTTCAGAAGGGCATGTAGGCCCCCTGGGATCCCATGCCATGCAGTCCAGGATAGATGTCCTAGTCAGGGTCCCATGCCTCCCTGAGAGCTTGAGCCCTCCAAATGCAGGAAGTCAGGAAGGTAAGCATCTAATCTCTGTAACCTCTACTAAAATTTTGAAAGTTCCCAGGCTCCCCCATACTGGTCAGGTCTCTACCTGCTGCAGGTTATGGAAACCCACCTCCAACTGTCCTTAGAGCAAAACATTATCCCTGTAGGACTTGGGTAACAGCTCTCTCCAGGAGTATCATCAGCCTTCTCTGCAAATCCAAGCCAGGCTCTCCCCACAAGACAAACACAGCATCTGCTTGCAACATGAAGCACATCCCACCAACCTAGCAAACAACACCCCCTCTAACTTGAAAGAGGACTTCTTCTCCCTTTACAATGAAGAATGATGCAAAGAGCCGACTCATTGGAAAAGACCCTGATTCTGGGAAAGATTTGAGGGCAAGAGAAGGGGCCGAGAAAGGATGAGATGGTTGGATGGCATCACCAGCTCAATGGACATGAGTTTGAGTAAACTCTGGAAGATAGTGGAGGACAGGAAAGCCTGGCATGCTGCAGAGCACGAGGTCGCAAAGAGTCGGACACAACTTGGCAACTGAACAACAACAACGATGAAGGAACCAAGCCAATTGCTTACTTAGGTCCTCTGCTCTCCCCTGAGCCATTGTCATGGGGTCAGCCCACCCAGGATGGGGGGGTTGGGTTGCCCCCAGAAAGATGTTTTCCATTCAAGGAGGTGGCTTTTCTATCAGCTCCAGTTTCCAAAAGTGTCAGGCACACACTGGAGAACCACTGTTTGGGCTTGAATCATGGCAGACCTTGGGCAGGAGACTTTTCTGTGTCTCAATTTCCTCATGTGCAAAATGGGACTAAAAATAATGTGTTGTATCCAATTTATTCACATAAAGTGCTCAGAACAGCATCTAGGACACAGATGCTGTAGAGGTGTGAGCAGCTATTACGCCAGCCAGCTCTGGCATCTCCTTCTCTGAGAGGGAACAGGAGGAAGAGGACAGAAGGGAGGAAAGAAAGGCTCTGGGCTTCCAAAAAGGTACACTGTCCTGGCTTCCCACACCCCACCCACTGCCTAGGTCACCAAGGTCCACCCGAGTTCCCTCATGACCTTAGACACAGGGGCTCAGACAGAGGTGCATGTGAACAGAAGTCTTGCAGAGTCCCAGCCCAGTCTCTTGTCTTCGCTTGCCTGGACACTGGGAAAGCACCCCCTCCCATAGCTCAGAAGGGGGCCGGAGTGTAGGGGAATTCCAACCATGGTTTCCACACTGCAGGTCATGACTCATTATGGGGTGAGGTATGTGTGTGTGTGTGTGTTTAATGAAATAAATATGGTGGGATAAAAAAATGCAAGGATTTCGTAGTGGCTCATTAAAATGTGTGTGTGTTCACATGCACACATGCACTGTGTAAGACGGATTTCTCACTGTGGGTTAGAATCCAGTTTTCAAAGTGCTGAGTTAGCAACGTAGAATGTTTTAAGGAGCTTAAGGACTGAACATGCCCCCAGCATAGCCAGAGGGAGCCCCCAGTAGGGGGTTCTGCTCAAGGATTCTGCTGAATGAATGAATGAACAGAAAGAAAGGAGACTTCCTATTG
Organism: Bubalus bubalis; assembly: GCF_019923935.1. NCBI lineage: Eukaryota > Metazoa > Chordata > Mammalia > Artiodactyla > Bovidae > Bubalus > Bubalus bubalis. The sequence goes on from NC_059180.1 coordinate 3,814,973, forward strand.
GCCCCTGCTTCAGGGCCCTCTGGGAACCACAGGAAAGGCTGTAGCTGGAAACACAGGACACAAGCACCAATAGTGAAGGAGCCGTAATCCAAGAGAAGCCAGCTCGGTCTGGGTAGAGATACTTTCTATCCACAGCCACAGAAATACTTAGCAGAGGCCACAAGGTTTTGTTTTTGCTTTTAAAAAACCTGTTTATGTGTTTAAAAGAAATAAATGCAAGCCATTCAGCACTCTGTAAAATGCAGAACCAAGTTAAATGGAATGCTGATGGCATGTGTTGAAGCGGCCACGGACTGCCAGCACTTTCTCGCTGCCCTGGGCGAACATGGCACCAGGCTGGAGTTGGCCGTGTTAATTTCTCAGTCGTGTCTGACTCTTTGTGACCCCACGGACTGTAGCCCTCCAGGCTCCTCCATCCATGGAATTCTCCAGGCAAGAATACTGGAGTGGGTTGCTATTCCCTTCTCCAGGGGATCTTCCCGACCTATGAACCCAAGTCTCTACATTGCAGGCAGATTCTTTACCATCTGAGCCACCACGGAAGCTGTCCTCCATGGCCATTTAGCTGCATCTCAAAATTTAAGTATGAATGCCCTTTGACCCAGCATCAGCACTTCCAGGGTTTTATCTCGTATCAACTGGTACCTTAAAAATCTACATAACTGCACAGACACACGTACAGGAATCTATGTTGCAGCACTGTTTGCAACAGTGAGAAGTTGGAAACAGCCATTGATGGAGGAGCTCCACAGGTGATGATGGTATATCCACAAAATGAAGATGCTACGATGGGGCACTTCAGAGTGAGGAAACTCTGTCAGGTAAGAAAGCGTGTATCATGGCTAGATGAAAAAAGCAAGTGGTATAGAGCATGTAAAGCATGTCCTGAGTTTTAAAACATTTCCATGTGAAGAAATGCACTCCCACACCTGCAGCAACCGTGGTATCTGATGGCTGGATGTGGTGGGACTACAGGAAGAGCGTGTACTTAACTCATTTTTGTACTGTTGGAAATTTTACAACTAGCATGGGTTTTGAAATCAGGGGGAAAAATTAAATAATGAACAAGGATCATAAAGCTTTATTTAATAAATATAATCCAAAACTTCAAAATATTTTTATTCCATATGTAGCCAATTAGGAAAAGAAAAAAAAAAGTTATAAGGAAATGTTTGAAGGGTTTACGTGGAAGGGTGTCAGGAGAAAAGGAGGAGGATGGGAAGATTCAAGTGATAAAGGTTAAGTGGAGACCAGAGGGTGCTCAGGACCTCACAATTCTCAAAGCGCCGCCTTCACGGGCCATGTCTCACAGGGCCCTGGGGGCTTCCGATCCTCCTTGGCCTTGATGCGAGATGCTAAACTGACATTTGTGGAATGAATCAGGACTCCAGAAATTTGGAAATCCTCTCAAAACCAGGGAGGTGGTCTACCTTTTCTTTTCTATAACCATCAGGATTGCCTTATTTCCCCCCTAAAATCAAGTATCTGGCTGGACAACTGTACGCTCTATCAGGGAATAACTTTTCTGAAGAGCCTTTAAGCTCCTCAGGGCCATCCAGTTTACACTAGGTCTTAATGTCCATCTGCTACTGAAATACTGGGTTCTGTTCTGATGCTTCCAAACCACATTTGAAAAGAGAATTGACTTCATAGTTCATACTTTTCAATTCCCTGGGGAAAGGATGGGAGGGTCAGGTCTGGTTGCAGGGACACCGTGTGGTGAGAAGTCAACGAATCAGTTCAAAGGAAGGTGTCTGAGGTGCAGGGAGGTGAGCCCTGGCCTGGCACAGAGCAAGCGAGCCTGGATAAACCTGTGTGGTGCTGGGGCCTCAGGAGAGAGGTCTGGACCACCAGGAATGGGGCCTGGCCAAAAAACACTGAACGAGGCTATATCCCAACACAGGTGTGCGTATTACAAGGAGTAGGTGGCAGTGTGGAGGCCCGCTGGGGACTCCTGAAAAGGCCTGGTGGACACGGGCAGCAGGGGTTGAAGCTCTCTTGGGCTGACTCCGCACAGGCCAATTCTAGATTCTGAAAAGAGACACTCCTAAGATCATCTGCAGAAACAAGACGGGCCTGAAGCCCTGCAGTGCCTCCCTGAGGGGCCAGAGAAGGGGCAACAACACGGAGTCCAGGCACAAGGCTCGTTTGTCCACTCTTTATTAAAGCTAGGTCCTTCCTCCTGCCAACAGCTGCGGGGCGGGGCTGCAGGTCTGTGCTCAAGGGCTGGGCCATGCAGAATGGGCATGGACCGGACCCCGGCCAAGCAGGGCTGGCCCACCTTGCCCTGGGCCCTTCCTGAGGTGCCTTCCCACAGCGGGAGAGAGAGGCCAGGGACAGAGGGCACCAGCCAACACTGCCGGCGCCTCCCTGGGAACCCCTGTCCTCCTCACCACCCACCCCACCCACTCCACCCCCATCAGCCAGGCTAATAATTCTCACCACCACCATCTGGCAGTCCAGGCCCTCCTCCCACCCACCGACTACGGTGACTACGCTGCCTCCTACCGCCCAGCCTCTAGCAGCCTGGCTGCCGGCTCTCAGACCCCACGGCCACATCTACACTAACACAAAAGGAACTAGGTCTAGAAGGGAATAAGGTTGCTTCAAAATTTCGGTTTTCTGGCCCCACTCACATTGGCCAAAAAAACATCAAGGGGGGGTGGGGCAGGTGTCTTGCAGGTGACCTGGTGGCTTCAAACGGCCGGCCTGGAAGGTGGGTGCTGGCCGCGGGCCTTGCATAGTTGGATACTTGGTCAGTCACTGAGCCACGGGCTCAGGTGGGAACCCCCCAAGGTGGACGGCTTACCACCCACGCTGTGAAATGGGAATCAAAACGGAAACACTGCTGGCTTCTAGTGTAGAAGGACAACAAAGGCAGAGTAAAAGGAGCCTGGGGGTGGGGGGGGGTGGGCGGTCATAGCCCTAAGTGACCTTGCTACCGACCTCTGTCACTTTACACTGGGTTATTGGATCTAAGTGAGCCACGGGCTCAGAAGAGCAGGGCCCTGTATGTCCCCCCCCCCGTGCGAGCAGAGGAGCCGGGAAGCTGAAGGCAGCACTGTGGGGGAATCTCTGAGTGTGTGCCTCCAGCTGCCAGGGGTAAGGGCACCAAAGAATTCCAAGGGGGAGTTAAGACTAAACCCCACACCACCAGGCTGGATCTCCGCGCTCAAGTGGGATGAGCAGAGTGAGGACCCTGGAGAGTAAGGCTTCAAGGTCCCTGGGGACCCTGTGGACACCTGCTACCCCATCCTACCCCACACGGGGCCACGGCTTGGTTTCTGGCTTTTTTCTCCTCCTTCCAGATTCTTCAGGCCATACAAGCAGTGGAAATAAATATCCGCGGTCACAGAACAAAAGCTTTCCCAGTGCAACTCTGCTTCCCCCGCCCCGGATTAGGGAGGAACACCGTCCTCTGAAAACCCACGAGGTCTCCCCTCGCCACGCACAGTCCTTAACGCTTCCTGGACATACTCTGAAGAGCCAGGAGATCCCTGAAGTCTCCCGCTGAGGAATGGGAAGAAGTCGTCAGCCAAACCCCTCGACCACCCCACCCTCCCTTGACGCAAGGCCTTCCCCTCCCTCGCCGTTATGTTAAACCCCCGTTACTCACTCACATGCCACCTCTCCCCTGGACCACCCAAATCGAACCCGGGTAAAATAAATAACATCGCCGGCCGTCCCCACCGCGTGGCCTCACCGCATCGATCCAGGGATGTCGCAGTCTCCTGTCGGGGTGGCCGCCCCTGCCCCATCGGCTCCGCGCGCGGCTCGCCTCGCCCCCCGCGCCCCCCTCACGGCCATGCGAGCTCGGCGGCCGGTTCTCTAGGGCCGAGCAGGAGGGAAGCCTGAGGCCGGTGCACCGGTGCTGAGGGTAAGGCACCGCACCAGGGATGGGGCCCTCGGCATCCCCCGAGGCCAGAGGAGCAAAGGGCCTGCGGCCTAGCGGCCTGCGCCTCCGTCAGAGGCCCTCACAGGATGGTCTCCTCGTAGGCGCCTGAAGGCCCCGCGAAGGCGGCCGTCGGCTCGGAGCCAAAGCTCGTTCCACCCGCGAACTCCAGCAGGGTACTGCCGTGCTCCCCGGGCCCGGTCCCTGTGCCCGCGCTCGGCGGCCCCTTGGCGGGCGCCTCGGCCTTGGGCACGGGCGCCGCGGGCGCCTGGACCGGTGCGCCCGCCGTGCCGCGGTGCGTCTTCATGTGGGTGAGCAGGTGCGAGCTCTGTGAGAAGCGGCGGCCGCAGTTGGCGCAGGCGTAGGGCCGCTCACCCGTGTGCGTGCGCTGGTGCGTCACGAGCACCGAGCGCTGCGAGAAGCGCTTGCCGCACTCGGGGCACGGGAAGGGCCGCTCGCCCGTGTGGCCGCGCCGGTGCTTGGCCAGGTTGGAGCGCTGCGCGAAGCCGCGGCCGCAGTCGGTGCAGCGGAAGGGCTTCTCGCCCGTGTGCGTGCGCCGGTGCCGCTTGAAGTCCGAGCTGTGGCCGAAGCCCTTGCCGCAGTCGGGGCAGCGGTGCGGCTTCTCCTCGGCGTGCGCCCACTGGTGCCGCGTCAGCGCCGCGCTCTGCCCAAAGCGGCGGCCGCACTCGCCGCACGCGTAGGGCCGCTCTCCTGTGTGCGCGCGCCCGTGCGCCGTCAGGTGCGCGCGCCGGCTGAAGCCCGCGCCGCACACGCCGCAGACGAAGGGCTTCTCCCCCGTGTGGCCGCGCACGTGCGCCGCCAGGTGCGAGCCGCGAGCGAAGCGCGCACCGCACTCCGGGCACGGGAAGGGCCGCTCGCCGGTGTGCGTACGGCGGTGGCGCGCCAGGTGCGAACCGTACACGAAGCTCTTGCCACAATCGGCACAGCGGTGCGGCCGCTCGCCCGCGTGGTAGCGCTGGTGCTTGGCCAGAGCCGCGCGGCGCCCAAACGTCTTGCCGCAGTCGGAGCAGATCCACGGGCTCTCCTCCTCTGCTAGCGCGGCGGGTGCCGGCTCCGCCAGCAGTCCCCCGACTGCAGGCCCGAACGCACGCAGGCCGCTGGCGCCTCCAGGCCCGACCCCACCACCGAAAGGGTCGCAGGCCAGCCCGGCGCCCTCCACCAGGGAGAGCCGGCCCCCCAGGGGTCCGGGCAGGGGGCGCCCGTCGGCCGGCAGCCGCTCCCCGAAGTCCGGGAGGCCGAGGATTGGAAAGCCATCCGGGTGGAGCCAAGACTTGGGGTGCATGGGAAAGTGGAAGCCGAGCGGGTGTGAGGAAGGGCCTTCGCCCTCCCCCAGGCCGTTGCCCAGCCCCAGAAACCGCCTGTCCGGTTCGGGGTCGTCCTTGCTCCGTGGGGTGGGCGCCTCCACCGCCGCCTCTCGCACCTCGGCTTCTCCCTCAGTCTCTCCGTCCGCCTCATCGATCTCGGGCCCCTCCAGCCCCTCCGGCCCCACCTCGGCCTCCTCGGGCCCTGCCGCAGGCCTCGTCTCGCTGCAGGGCTCCCGCCGAGGGCCCTCGCTGCCGGGCTCCGCGCAGCCGCCACCCCGTCGATGGCGCTGGAAGTCAGCACGGAGGCGGAAGGCCTGGCCGCAGTCGGGGCAGCAGTGGGGCCGGTCAGCCGTGTGCACCGCCTGGTGCCGCGCGAGCGCCGAGCTCTGGCTGAAGCTGCGGCCACAGTGCGGGCAGGGGTAGGGCCGCTCCCCCGTGTGCGTGCGCTGGTGCGTGACCAGGTAGGAGCGGCGCCCAAAGCCCGCGCCGCAGAAGGCGCAGCGGTAAGGCCGCTCACCCGTGTGGATGCGACGGTGCGTGACCAGGTGCGACTTGTATACGAAGCGCTTGCCGCAGTCCGGGCATGGGAAGGGCTTCTCGCCGGTGTGCGTGCGCTGGTGGATGGCCAGGTGCGAGCGGTACACGAAGCCCTTGCCGCACTCGTCGCAGCCGAAGGGCTTGACCGCCGCGTGGTAGCGCTGGTGCTTTGCCAGCCGGGAGCGGTGTGGGAACACCTTGCCGCACACATCGCACGTCGTCTCCGGGCGCCCAGCTGGCGCGGCCACCGCGGCCGGGAATGCCCAGGGCGCCAGGAGGCTCGCACCCGGCTCCCGGTCAGGCAGAAAGGGCTTCGACTCAGACCCCGGGGCCAGGACCCCGAGCCCGCCGGGGTCCAGACCCCAGCCCTCCGGAGTCTGCGCAGAATCCGAGTCATCAGGGCCCCAGGTCCCAGGCACATCGCCCACTCCGTAGGCCGCCGACCACAGCCCCGGGGGCTCGTTCTCCTCCTCTGCCACCTCTGCCAGGAAGTCTTCATCGTCATCCTCCTCATGGTCCTCTATGTCGTCGGTCCAGAACCAGGCCCCTGAAGGCGACGAGAAGACCACAGGAGAGATGAGAAGACACCATGCCAGCAGCCCCTTACCGGCTCCTGCAAGGAGCTGTTTCTGTGGGACCCCAGGCTCCCGGAGCACTGGGCTGAATTCAGGATGCCTCCATCCCTACCCCAGGTAGGAGGAACTCTGCAGACAGGAGAGTTCTCTGTCCCTCCTAGGAAGGCTGGTGTTCCTTCCCTTCTCGAACTTGCCTCACATGGCCTCAACAAATCCCTTTTCCACACCTCCAGCTCCCTCCAGGGCTTGCCACCTCACTGAAGAACAGGGACACCTACAAAGTGGGTGACGTTGCCTGGGGGCTCCTGTGAGACCACAGGCCAGAAAAATAGATTGAGATGCCTGCTCTGTTTTTCCCAAAGCCCCCTGTCTCCTGGAGAACCCCACCTCCTGGCCTGCTTGGCCCAAGGCAGCCAAGACCCCAGTGCCAGTACGGCCGGGTCACGGAGGACTTGACTTTGTGAGCACCTAAGCTTTGCTCAGCGTCTCTCTGGCTCTCGGCCCCTCTCCCCCAGCCTCAGGCTCCCACCCCCAGAGCAGAACCAAGAAAGGCTGCCCTGAGCCAAGGACCTAAAGGGCCTGGAGGCCTCAGCTCTCTGCACTCACCCTAACTATGCTCCGGCTATTCTGCCGGCAGAGACGAGCCTCCCTGAAGCCTGTTTGTTTTTTTTTCCTGAGCCATTGTGCACTTGAGAAATGGTCCGAAACTAAGACTGGGTGAGCTACAAACATCTTCCCATCGTAGAAGGCCGAGGACCCGCCCCAGAACCCCGCAATCCCATCCCTCCTCCACCAGCAGTTTCCTGATCTCACCCTTCAGTGAGGAGTGCAGACACAGAATCGGTTTATAAATGGGGTGATATGCCTGCCGTCATGATACACCCAGGAGGGAACTGGTATTTACAGAGCAGGCGCTACGTCACACAAGGAACCTGGCCCGCAGCACCCCCGGTGCTCAGAGCACCTGTGTGCCACCTTCCTCGAGTGCACTCTGCCTGCGTCTGTCTACCACGGCCACGCACCACGCAGTCCACCTCAGAATTCCAGCACCTGGAAGGATCACTCCAGGTTGTGGTGGGGACAGGGCTCCCCGAGTTCCCAGATGCAAGCCTGTTTGGGATTCGAGTGAGGACCCATCAGGTCTACTGGTGAGGCTGGAGCTGGGGTGGAGGAGGTGCTCTGACAAAGGGCTTGGGGCTTTCTCCACTGCCTCTTCCAGGACCCACGGCGCGGAGTGGACAAGTGCACCCTGGGGAAGGGAGCCTGGTACCTCGTCTCCCTGACATGTCCATTCCTGAGGACTCTGACACCAGGTGAGGACTACCTCAGCCGGGGCCATGCTCCAAGCCTGACAACCTGCCCATACTTCCCCCCGAGACATGTGGAGAAGGGGGACACACCCAACCACATGTTCAGAGACCAGCCAATGAAGACCTGCAGTCCCTCTGTCCCCAGGTGGCATTTCAGAGCTGGATCCCTGAAACAGGGCACACCTCCCGCTAAGACCCTCTGAGAAATATCACCTACATCCCAGTCTCAGCCTGGAGGCAGCAGCAGCATTTCTTACCAGCCAGAGGCCTGCCCCCCAATCCTGAAGGCCAGGAGACATTCCCACAGGGACCCAGAGAACCTGGGGACCCAGGGCAGGAAAGCCGGCCCACAGCACAGTGGAACGTAAGGCCCGCGGCCTGAGCCCACTGTGGGCGAGTGACTGAATCACTACTTTAAAAGTTGATTTTCTCCACTGTCAAGTGAGACCAATCGTTCCTCCCCTGCTATTTCACAGAGCTGTTATGAGAATAAACAGTATACGAGGAAATACTCTGAAGAGTACACGTGTAGGCACAGCACTGTTATGTCTTCCTGTATTTAATTTAAAACATCTACACGCTGCTCCAGGTACGTGAGTGGCATGAGACGTCCGGAGCCCGCACGAGGCAAGCATCACCCAAGACTAAAGCAAACACACGCACTGTGCCCGGGCCTCCCCTGAACCTCCCGACCTCCTGGAACAGCTCACAGACCCCGCGGAGCACCGCCATGGAACCAACAGTCCAACAGCCTTGGGGCAGGAAACTACAGGTTTCCTTCAAACTCTTTATTCTCCACCCGACTACAAAATGAGGCCCAGAAAGTTGGTGGAACAGAGCCGGGTCCGGGCTCTCAGGAGAAATGCACCATCCTGAACACTGCCCTCTGGAACGCTGGCCCCCGGTCCCAGGCCTCCCAGCGAGAGGAAATGGCCGAACGGGTGGGGAAGCCACAAGAGCTGACCCTCAGGCACACAAAACCCACGAGAGGGCAGGGCAAGGAGAGAGCATTATTTTTAAAGACTTGTAACAGGAGCCTCAAAGTTTGCTACAGACTCCCCAGCCCTTGGGCCTCTGCAGACTGGAACCAAAAGGAGCCAACTCTCAAAGGCAGGGATAAGCCCCCAGCGCCGTGCAGTCCCCAAGGAGCCCCCCAACAGTGCAGACCAGCAGCACCAGGCCCCTCTCTGGGGCTGCAACAAAGGTGCAGTCTGAAGTCTGCCAGAAAACCTGCGAGACTCCGTGTCACGCTCACCTGTGTAGACGCCAGTGACGATGTCTCCCTCCTCGGGACGCGGGCTGTCTGGGACCCACGGCTCCTCTCCTTGCTCCAGCCGGAAGATCAGATCCGGCTTGGGGACTGGGTATCCTGGCCCAAAGAGAACAGGCGGCAGCTGCAGGGCTGTACTCGCACCCCGACCCGCATAGCCCTGCCTCCACCGCTCCTGTCCCATCCCTTCCAGAACCTGCCTCCCCACCTCCCCGCTGGAACTCCCACACCCCCAACTCCCCTGCCAAGCCCCCTCCACACACCACCCTCCGCAGGGGGCCCCACCCCTCTCCTCTGCCTCCAGACTCCTCACCCCTTGAGGCCTCTAAGGGGAGCACAGAGACCAGCGCTGGGCCAGCCACTCCCCAGGACATGGAACCTGGGCCACGGTGCTGCCGGGCCACAGTGAGCCCCCTGTGACACATCCTGGCTGGAAGCCAGGCTGGTCCCCAGGGCTTCCCTGGGAGGTGAGCTGGCACCAGCACCCCCTTCTCCAGGATCCTCGGGCTCCACAAACCACCCTCAGACCGCTAAGCCCCAGGCAGCTGTCAGGCTAGGATGCCTCCTGCGGACCGAGGGCTCTGCTCACCCAAGGACACCAGGATCCCATAGTTTTCCCGCATGACCTCCTTGTAGAGCTCCCGCTGGTCCGCGTCCAGCCTTTCCCACTCCTCCAGGGAGAAGTACACAGCCACGTCTTCAAAGGTCACCAGCCCCTGGGAAACAAAGCACCCTGGCCACTGCCCTTCCCTGACCTGGGTGAGAGGCAGGGGCGCACCCCCACGGAGACAGGATGGGAAATCACTTTGGCGGGAACTGGGCTCGCCGTGTAATGTGGGGCTCACGGGGACACAGCCCAGCACCCCATCACTGGCAAGCCTACAGATGCCCGGCGGAACTAGGGGCTCCCAGGCCTCACCCAGGCTGGTCTCATTCAGCAATCAGGACCTCAGACTCAGAGAGGGAGATCGCTCAGCTCAGGTGGGGCAGCACGGGGTCTCATGCTGAAGTCCCAGGACCACGACGCCCAGGACCCCTCAGCTATGCTGCATGGCCACCTCACCCCTCCCGCATCACTGTCTGCCTCAAGCCAGGGGTCACATCAGCGGTGTGAGAGCTCACGCCGGGGTGGACAACTGGCACCAGCAGAGTGTGGGCACTGGTGCCCAATCAGGACAGTGGCCTGGGAAGGGTCAGGCCCAGGACAGCAGAACCATAACCCCTGGGCTTCAGACTACTAATAGTACTACTACTAAGTCGCTTCAGTCGTGTCCGACTCTGTGCGACCCCATAGACGGCAGCCCACCAGGCTCCGCCATCCCTGGGACTCTCCAGGCAAGAACACTGGAGGGGGTTGCCATTTCCTTCTCCAATGCATGAAAGTGAAAAGTGAAAGTGAAGTCGCTCAGAGAGACGGCCAACTGCTTCCCGCGGCCCTGACCCCGCTCACAGCTGGGGCTGGCCTGGGACCCACAGAGCCGCTGCCCTGCCAGCAGGGGGTTTCCGCAACAGGAGGTGCGGATCCCGCCCCCTCCCCCTGCCCCGGAACCCCTGCCTGGTTAACTGAGCTCCAAACCAGGGGGCAGCTCACCTGAGACGCAGACGTCAGGGAGTCGACCTCGTCCTCGTCCTCCTCCTCTTCGTCCCCCTCCCCCTCCCGCTCCAGGTCCTCATCCCTCGGCGTGGCTGGAGCCCGGGAGGCCTGCAGGGCTGAGCAGAGAGACTCTTGAGAGCCTGGCTTTAGCCTCAGACGGACACGTGTCCATCCAGCCAGGATGGGCAGCTCCTGGCCACGCCCCCTTTTCAAGTGCGGCGGGCTGATCCCGCAGCCCCGGCTCTGCCCTGTCCAAGAGCTCTTCCCGGCTGCCCCCTAAAGCCCCCTGAAACTTCCACCCCAGGGGTCAGCTCCTTTCTCTTACCCTTTTCCTGAAGGCCCAGCGACTCGGTGTCCCTGCTGCCGCGGGGGCACTCCTGGGTTCCCGACGCTGGACTCTGCTCTTCTGCCAGCGCCGCCTCCACCGTGCCATCCACCTCCACATCTGCGTCCACCACCACCTCCACCAGCCGCTCCTCCAGCGCCTCCACCTGGTCCCCCTTTCCTTCCTCCTCTTCTTCCTCCTGGTCAGGACCACACTCTGATCCGTCCAGCCTCTCCAGCTGGGCGGCGGGCGAGTCTGGAGTCGTGCGAGGGGCTGCCATCGCCTCTGCCAGGAGCCTCAACTCCGCCTGAAACACAGACAGTGACGGTGACGCGTCGCCCCCACGCATCTGCTCCGGGGCCCTGCAGCCCTCCTGGGGAGGCGGGGTTGCTCTGCCCTGAGGTGCAGTAACAGGGCACCGGGCACCAGGACAGGAGAGCTTTCCTTTCCCCCTGAGCGCTTTCTCAGGGGGGACAACCTAGATTCTGTCCCCAGAAATGCTGCCAAAGAGCCCCTCACTGTGAGCCCCGTTACTCGGCCATGGCTCTTTCCTAGGAGCAGGACAGGCCTGCTGTGAACCACCGTGCTTTCTTGGAGTAAATTGGGGATTAATCCTGCATTTTTTTATCCACAAGGATGTGGAAGCATAAAGTCCAGGCAATGTGCCAGAGGGTGGTCCAGCCTGTGTTTAGCTGAAAGGGGTGCACGCAATCGCTTCTCGGCCTTTTGGCTAAGATTAAGTGAAACGGGTGCACACAGCCTGTGAGGAACAGCCCACCCGATGTATGAGTGGAGGAGATGCTCACTCAGCTCTGGACACACAAACCCGGCAGCAGGGAGTATGGGAGCCAAGGTCTGAGCGTGCGGGCCACAGCCCTGGGCGGGGAAGGTGAGACCACCCTGCTGGGAGCACCTGCTCTGCCAAGCCTGCAGGTCAGGCCCCTTTGGCATGTGGCACAGCCCTTGCCCCTCGTGCTGTCCAGGGCACCTGGAAAAAGCTCAGCAGGTCATGGAAATCTGGTTCATCGCTGGACCAGCAAAGGTGAAATAAAATGCCTGGTGACCCTGTTCACGTTTAGGGATCCGAGAACCCTAAGTGTTGAGTCATCAAATCTCCGGTGACTCACAGCACCTGAAACTCACGTGGATATCACTGTCGGCTCAGCCAGGCACTCGGGAGGGAGGGGGACACAGCCACACTGCCTGGGGCACAGAGCCTGGGGCTGTGGACCCAAGACGGACGGGATGCCGAGCCCTGGGGCCACTCCTCTCTCCCACCTGCGCATCCTTCACCAACCCCAGTGGAGCGCCGGGGACAAGACAGAAGCACAGGCTTTGAGTGCAAAGCGCAGAGGCTAAGGGCCATCAGCCAGCGTGGCTCATCAGTCTCTCAGACCTGAATGGGGTCACTTCCAAAGCGAGCCAGATCAGATCAGATCAGATCAGTCGCTCAGTCGTGTCCGATTCTTTGCGACCCCGTGAATCGCAGCACGCCAGGCCTCCCTGTCTAAAAGTGAGCCAAGCCTACTACAAACACAGCGACCCCAGGATCCTGGGCAGAGAGTGGGAACCCCAGAGGATCAGAGGACACCAGGGCCCACCCCGGCTCGGCCAGCTCTATCAGCACACGGCGTCCGCCGCAGAACCCCTAAACCAGGACGGGGCCCCCACAGAAAGGTGCCCCCCAGTCATGAGAACAGTCCAGACCACTGGGCACCTCCTAGGAGAAGTGCTCACTGATTAGCTCTTACCACAACTCATCACGTCTCTTTTAATAAGGCAGCGTGCGCTCATTTTTCCCAAGTGCTCTGAGCTGCCGCTTTAAAATTCACACTGTAATTGGGAGGGAACTCTGAGCATTCGCACAGCTCCTCCCAGAGACCAGGACCCAAGTCCAGGGGCACATGAGCACCCAGAAGCCACCTCTGTCCTGACTCTCACGCTGACCCCGTTCTAGGCCCCGTATCACTGGACCAGAGGTGCCGGTGGTTGGAACTACACCCAGGAGGGCCACCCTCCGCCCCAGCCACTCACAGAGCCCGTGTCCTCAGTCTCCGTGGCTCTCTGGCCATGTGAAGGTGCCTGAGCTGTAGAAACACATGTGCACGTGTCACCTTGGCCGCCTGCAGGAGGACAGAGCCCTACCCAGCACTCAGGGTGTCAGAAACGCTCAGCAGAGGTTTCCCAATCGCCACTCACCTCAGGCCCAGAGGGAGGCTCTTCTCATCCAGGCCTCTGGCTGCAAATTCAGGCTAAGCCCAGATGCCATGCCAAGCCCAGCAGAGCCCCTCCTGCCTAGCTCTCTCCCACAGCAGGCGCCCCCAGGCTGGGCCTGCACCTGAGGACTCGTGGCTTTGGAATAAAGTGACCCTGTGCTCGTTCCACCTCGAGACATTTGCACATGCCGCTCCTGTTCTCTGGCACTCTCCTTCCCTCTTCGCTGGGCCTTTGGAGGCAGCCCCCGTGGGCTCCTATGACATGCACAGTTCCCGGGACTCTGCGCTCTCAGCACCTACATTTTAATACACTTATTGAAGTATCTGCTATTGCTTGTCTCCCCAAGCACACAGTCGACTCCAGGCAGGCAGAAGCTCCCTCTGCTCCTCTCTCAAATCTCTTCCGTGCCAGACAGAGTGAGCACTCAGATATTTACCAAAGGAATGATTCTAAAGCCTGCGGTCAACGCAATGAACATAAGCTTTTTAAGACTCAGTATTCTGGCCCCACTATCACGTTCCGGAACCGACTAATTGCTGTTGAGGGTCCTTCACCCTGGAACCCGCTGGTGGTGCGTCTAAGGAGGTCAGGCCCTGAGGGCTCTTCTCCTAAGAGGTGCACCTGCTGGTGACCAGGGAAGGAAAGACCCGGCTGCCATGGAGACGGCAGTCACCCTGCGACGGCCCAGCCAGGCATCCCTCCATCCTGACCCAGTATCTGGAATAGAACGGTTCTGAAAAAGTAACTAAGAATCTTGGGTGCCAGGTTTCTTCTGCCTCCCCAGGCCAGGTATATGCTGCACACTCTCCTCTCTTCTCTTTCCAACCTGCCAGACCACCAGACACTCACCTCCTGGCATCCCGCTCAGGTAAGCCAGGTAAGCGACCTGATCAACATAACCCTGCAGGTCATCCCAGACCATTATTGCCTGGGAGGTGGGGCGGGGCTGCACCCTAGGGTACCATGCTGCAGAATTTAGAACAGGGTGGAGGGGGGCGGTGACAAGATGCCTGCCCCACAGACAGCAAGCGGCAAACTTGGGAAACTTTCAGCAACTCTCCACTGAGATCCCACATCCAGGGAACCTGCAGGGAGCAGCAGGAGGAATGGGTGGGCGCAGGGGCAGCTGGGGCCCTTCCTACCCTCTGGTGGCCTCACTGGCCCCACCCGTTATTCAAGGCCTTCCAGGCTTCCATCTTCTTCCTTGACTACCAGGATCCTCATTGCTTGTCCATGATTTGGGCCCCTCTACTCTCCTGGTGTGCCCCTGGTGCAGGTGTATCTGCGGGGCCATGCCCGCTGCCCAAAGGCAGCCCCTCACCTGGCAGCCAGCGCCCCAGACCTGCCGACACTTGTTGAACCAAACCCAGCACCAACGTCTCCCCACACAGGCATAGCAGGGCCTGACCCTGCATACCTCCCCTCTCCTCTGCCCACTGGGTCCTCCTCCAAACGCCAGCCCCTCTCCCATCTCTGCGACCACACAGGGCAGCCCAGACCCCATCTGACCCCAGGAAGGACCCCATTCGATCCCAGGAGTGAGCTCCGCAAGCTGCCTCCTGGGGGTACAAGACTCGGCCAAGCTGCCCACCGGAGCCTCCATTTGAAGAGGGAAGACCCAGACAAGGCCCCCAAGGTCACTAAGCAGGCTCGCGGGGGGCGCCTAGCCCAGCCATCTCTACCCCTTCAAGGGGCTGATCAGGCCCCCGCCTCCCGCGGAAGTAGGGGCCAGGCCGTGACAGCCCCTCCTGGATGGGTGTGTCCCGGGGGCGGCCGCGGCCCAACCCCCGCCCCTCCGGCCTAGACCGTGGAGGGCACCTCCCAAGAGTAGCGCGCGTGTGTCCTCTGCTGCCCGCCTACACCGCGCTGCCCACCCGGACCGACCCCGGGGGTCGGAGCCCGCCCCCATCGCGCAGGCCGGGGCGGGGGTCCACCGGCTGCACTGAGCGTGGGCGCGGCCGCCCAAGGCCAGGCCAGCGCGCCGCTCCGGGCCCCCCCACCCCAGGTCCAGGCCAGGTCCGCCCCTCCGCGCGCCGCGATCTCACCGCGGCCTCGCGCGCCGGCGTCGAGGGGCGGCGCGACCCCGACCCCACGCCCGCGCCCGGCCCGCCCGCACCTGCCGCCCGCGAGCGCCGCCCGCCGGCCCAGCCGCGCACTCACCGCGCCGCCCGCTCACCGCGCGCGCCAGCCGCCGAGCCGCCGCCGGACACCGGGGCCGGGCCGGGGCCTGCGCGCCCCGCGCTACACAAAGTGACGGCCCCGGAGCTGCGCGGCGGCTGCGGCGCGTGGGCACCGGAAGTGCCTCCGCCGGGCTCCGCCTCGCCAGTGCCCACGGGGGGGCACTTCCGGTCACGCGGGGTCCAGCGCGGCCTCAAAGGGTCGTGCGTGGGGGGAGAGGACGCGCCCCTCGCGCGAGGGCGCCGTCGGCCTTGGGTCCGCGCGCTCGTGTGCACCGGGACCCCGGCCTTGGGGCCCGCGACGCACCGCCCCCGCGCCTTCCCAGGACCCAACCCCACCTCCGGAGACCCCCCGCCCCGCCCTGGCCCTGGAGACGCCCGCCGGGTCCCTGGCCGGACCGCCGCTCCCCAAAACCCGCGCAGCCTCAACCGCGATTCCAGGAGCTCTGCTGAGCGCCAGAGCCGGCTGGCTCCATCCCAGGCCCCGCGATGGTGGAGGGAGGAGGTGACCCCTATGAGTGGCCTCGGGGAGGCGTCGTGCAGGCCCGCGTGCCCTCAGATCCGGACGGGGCAGGGCCGATCCCTGCCCGGCAGGGGCCAGCAGGACAAGAGCAGGTGGGCCGGACGCCCACGGCTTGTGTGGGGCCAACTCTGGCTAGAAGGTAGATGTGGGGGGTGTTCCCAGGATGGAGGAGGACGCGGACCGAGGGGGCCAGCCATTGGGCCGGGTCGCTAGATGAATGCAATAAGCCCTCAGATCTGGAAGCTTTCCAAGTGACCAGGAAGAGGGCTCGCTTCTAGGAAGGGACGTGTTCCCCCAGCAGAGGGAGGCGGGAGGGGGAGTCGGCCGCCCAGGAGGTGTGAGACGGTGAGGTGGGAGACTCAGGGGATGCCCACAGCCCTCCCCAAAACTTACCTGTATCTGCCCCCCGCCCCCCAGGGCCACAGCTACTGTCTTATGGTGACGTCTTGCACCCACGGAGGTTGGGCCCTGGGCCTTGCCTAGCTATCATTGCACTGGTACCATTTTTCTTCTATTTTCACTAATGCCCGCCCACCCCCACCCCTTAAGACAGGACTGTCAACATCACAGCCTGACTGGGCTCTCACAGGGTTCATACCTGCTTGAAGTGACCGCTTCTCCCCTCCAGACCCTCGGCGTCTGGCTGTGGGTCTGCTCAGACCACGGAGGACTCAGACCTGCCTGCACAGTGATTTCCATCACAAGGAGGGGAAAAGTGTAGCTGTGTGTGGTGATGAGGGTTAACTAAACTTACTGTGGCAGTCATTTCACAGTATACATCAAATCGTTACATTGAACACCTAAAACGAATACAGTGTTATATGTCAGTTATATCTCAACAAAGCAGAGATATATATATATATAGTTTCCCTGGGAGTGATTAGGACTTTGCCTTTCAATGCAGAGGGTGAGGGGTTTGATCCCTGGTGAGGAAAGTAAGATCCCATACACCTCGATCCCAAAAAGCCAGAACATAAAATGGAAGCAATACTGTAACAAATTCAATAAAGACTTTAAACATGGTCCACATCAAAAGAAAAAAATCTTTAAAAATTGAAGGTCTCATTAAAAGATGGCAAAAAAAATCAGTTCTGTCAGTGTCACGCCTGTGGTTTGCAGGATCCCGCTCTGGGCCCTGAGAAGTGACCAGCCCCTGTGAATGAGACTGGGCTTTGAGGTTCTCCATGCCCACCGTACCCCCCCCCCCCAGCTTTCTGCAGGCCCACTTGTCCATGGCACTCCCCATCTGGTCCTGTGGGCCTCTGTGCTTTGGACTCCGGGACCCTCTCTCCACCCCGCTTCACCCCAGGTGGTCCCATTGAGAAGCTCTGAAGGGGAGATAACTCAGGAGAGCGGCAGAGCCAGGAAAAGGGGAGCAATAGGAATGGAGGCACCAGAGACTGGCACCTGGACCTGAAGGGGCGGGCGGGGAAGGAGGCCTGCAGGGAGCTGGAGGCTGGAGGTGGCATCACCGAGTGGGAGCTGGGGCTGTGGGGGAGGGGTGCGACTGGCCCCCTCCCCCTGCCTGGCGCCAGCCTGTCCTCCCCTTCCCACCCTACCAGTGCTGCCCACTGGTCAAGTCCACTCCTAATGTGAGGGACAGGGGATGAAGTCAGAGTCATGCACCAGAACCAGATAGGAAACAAATGGGGGAGGAGGTGGTGGTGATTTAGTTGCTAAGTCATGTCTGACGCTTGTGACTCCATGGACTATAGGCCGCCAGGGTCCTTTGTCCACGGGATTTTCCAGGCAAGCATTCTGGACTGGGTTGCCATTTCCTCCACTAGGGGATCTTCCCAACCCAGGGATCCAACCTGGGTCTACTGCATTGTAGGCAGATTTTTAACTGACAGGGATTCTTAATGGACTGGGAAGCCCGAACTGGGGAGTGGGCAGGTGAAACAGAACTGACAGCTCATCCCTGTCTTCGAACCCTCCGCCTCATCCGGCAGGGACCCCATGGCAACGCAGCGTCTGCTCACATGTCCTCTTGGCCTGTTCCCACCTGACCCCTCCCCTAAGAGCCGATTTCTTCCTCTGATCTCTGCGGATGTTCCCAGCTGTGGAGTCCACTAACTCTGCCCACTGGGCGGCGCCCCCCCGCCCAGTCCCTACCCGAGTCTCCTCCCTCAGCTGACCACCAGCCTCTCAAGGCCAAGGAGAGGCTGCAGCCCTGGGCCCTGTGGTTTCCTCCCCTTCCTGAAGCTCTCCTCCCCACACCTCCACCCCCAGAGCCTCTCCTTCATCCTGCCCTGTGACATGCAGAGTCCCCAAAGCTCGGCCCACGCAGGACAGAGTGAGGGTCCACATGGAGGTCCCGGAGCCCACCGTGTCCAGTGTGTCACAGATCACAATGCGGCTTTCAGTCCTCCTCTGCCTCACGCCTGTGAGGACTGCAGGGGCCAGGTGTGCTCAGGGCGTCCGCCCACTCGTCTGTAAGAATCAAACCTGAGCCACTTGCCAGGCTCCTTAGTGTCTGTTTGTTTTGGAATCAAATACAATTCCCCACTCTTGTGATCCCACCCGATTCCGTTCCTACGCTCCACTGGACCTGGATTGGATGTACGGGCCTCGCCAACAGCCTCAGACTGGCTGAGCCTCTGCAGGTGACCCCCTCCCTGCCCCGCAGGCCTGGCATCACCTTTGTGCCTACTCAGAGCTGTCCCAAATGGACCACGCTTGGGCCTTGCATGATCTGAAGTCACCTGGCCTTGACTCTGCCAAGCACCTAAGTCCTGAGCTGCCAGGGGTCACAGCTGGCTGCCCGAAGGTGCCTGTGGGCACAGACCCTGGGGCAGGACCCCTGCCAGGCGGGCCTGTCTTCATGGGGTTCTGGGGAGCCAGAGACCCAGCTTCCAGCCTTGACGTGCCTCCTCCGCTCCCCGTTTCCTGCATCTTGCAGTGATATTCCTCGAAACGTTGTGCAGCCCTGTGCTTGGGCTCCAAGAACTCAGCAGTCCTGGCCGCTGGCCTCTCTGGCCACCTCTTCCTGTGGGTTCTCAACAGCATCCTTCGAGCCCTCTGAGGCCAGCTGCCTGACCCCTGCTTGTCCCTCATTCTCAACGGGAGTTTTTGGTCTGGGTGTATGTCCACGCATTTACACTCGGCCGGTACACGTTGTACATGGATGAACGTGGGACCCTGTGCTCACTCCAGTTGGTGGGGACTGGGGGAGATGGGGCCCCGTGGCTCACCAAGCCCTAAGGATCTTGTCGAAGCGTGTGAGAACCTTCTGGGGGCAGAAGGGCTGCAGGACGAGGTGCGAAAACTGATGGGGGAGGAGGCTAGCAGGGGTGAGACCAGCAATGGAAAAATCCAGGCCTGTGGGAGTCACTGTGTTCCCAAGAGAACCTGATGACCAAACTGCTGAGTCTAGACTCAGCTAAGGCGCCAGCCCCAGCCACAGGCAGGCTGGGCTTTGGGACGATCTGAATTTACATTGAAAGCGTTAGTTGCTCAGTTGTGTCCAACTCTTTTTGATCCCATGGACTGTAGCCCACCAGGCTCCTCCGTCCTTGGAATTCTCCAGGCAAGAATACCGGAGTGGGTAGCCATTTTCTTCTCCAGGGGATCTTCCCGACTCAGGGATCGAAGCCATGTCTCCTGCATTGTAGACAGATTCTTTACCATCTGGGGCTTCCTGGATAGCTCAGTTGGTAAAGAATCCGCCTGCGATCCAGGAGACCCCGGTTCGATTCCTGGGTCAGGAAGATCTGCTGGAGAAGGGATAGGCTACCCACTCCAAGAAAGATCTCCTGGAAAAGGGAAAGGCGACCCACTCCAGTATTCTGGCCTGGAGAATTCCATGGACTGTATAGTCCATGGGCTCGCAAAGAGTCATGAACTCCTCCTGCACCTGCAGGTCTGGGGAGGGGAAACACAGCAAGGAGGGGTGCAGGGCCTCCTGGCCCAGAAGACAGCAAGTCCTGGAGTCTTAACTGTGAGAGCCATATGGGGATGTGGTGAGGAGGTCCCCATGCCTTCAGGGGACAGGTGGCATTTCAGCCCAGCCTGAAAGATGGCTGGAGACTGGGACGCAGAAGGGACAGGGGAGACCAGGCCTGAGCAAGACCTGTTGGCTGGAGGGACGGGTGGGGGGACTTGAAGCAGGTCTAGGGAGGGGGCAGGGCCCCATGACAGCTGGCAGCCCACAAAGGCATCGGGTAGAGGTGGGTCATACTTGTTAAGATGGATGGTGGGGGTGGGAATGGCAGGGGTCCAGGTGGGTGACTGGGTGCTATCCAAAGGCTGTTGAGGTGACCCAGGTGGAAAGTGGCAGGGCTTCAAGATGACAAAATATCTTAATCCATTTAGGCTGCTATAACAAAGTCACCATAGATGGAGGGGCTGAAACATTTATTTCTCTCAGTTCTGGAGGTTGGGAAGTCCAAGATCAAGGTGTTGGCAGATTCAGCGTCCAGTGAGAACCTTCTTCCTGGTTCAGAGCCAGGGCCCCCTTGCTGAGTCCTCACATTGGGAGAAGGGTGAGTGATCTCTCTGGAGGTCCCTTTATAAGGGCACTAATAGCCTTCATGAGGACTCCACCCTCATGACCTAATCACATCCCACAGTCCCCCTCCTCCAAAATGATGGAATATATTACATTGGGGGTTAGGCTTCAACATGTGAATTCGAGTTGGGGCTAAGGGGCAGACCCAAACATTCAGTCTCCGGCACAAGATGAGAGTTAAGCTATGGAAATGGGAATGGCCAATAGGAGGGGATCCTGATCACTTTGGGAACATCTCTTGGTTCTGCGATTGTGACGCTGCTGTGATGGACTCTGCCCATCATCCTTGCAGAGGGAGCCCCTCCCTGCCCCAGCCCCCTGTCAGATGCCTGCACCTGCCTGGGCATCAAGTCCATTCTAGCCCCTCACCCAGCGGTTCAGGGCAAGCGTAGTTATGCTGGGCCTGGGTACAGGGCAGAGGGCAGAAAGGAAGAGCAAACAGCTCCCCCCCCCCCACCCCGCAAACCGCAGCCTGGGTACAGACAGAAATGACAAAAATGTCCGCCAATCAGGGGCAGAGGTTCAGGTCCAGGCAGAGAGGAACAGGCAGGGGTGGAGTGTGGACTGCAGACAGAGGAGGCACAAGCCAGGTGTGCAAAAGACTCCCTTCTCCACCAAACTTTTAGTCTGAGCCTCATCCACCTTGGGGCTCCCGTGTCTGTCTCTGCATTGCCCAGTTTTAGCAGAAACACTATCAAGTCAGTTTTGCCAGAATCCTCACCCTGGATATCAGATCACCGTCATATCTGATCAGAGTCCTCACCCCCACCATTCCCTAGGTGATGTCTGAACACCCTGGCCTGCCTTCAGCAAGAATCCTGTCGGGTCTGTTTAACCAGAATTCCCCCCACCCTGCCCCTAATGTTCCTTTCCTCTTAGTAATTTTCCATCTAGCAGTTTCCTCCTACCTTGCACATTGGCTGTGAATCTCTGCTTGTCCTTGTGGTGTTCGGGATTGAGTCCGCTTCTATTCTGAGCCCTCTTTTCTCCTATTGCCTTAGGTCTTGAGTACAGTTTGTTTTTACTGCTTTGATCACTGTCCGGCTCTGGCTCTCTCTGACAGTGGCACTACTGTCCTCTCCCTCGGGCAGGGGTGTGTGGAGGCTGGATGGAGACATTGGTCAGCGCTCCTCAGTGTCAGACTCTTTGCCAGCCCACAGCATGAGAACCCAGAAGGAATCCAGGGGGGCTTCCTGCAGGAGGTGTCAGCTAAGCAAGGCCTAGGAGCCTAGTGTGAGTGAGCTCTGCCCAGCTGGGGAACCAGCCCCTGAAGTCAGTGTGCACCTGGGGATGAGTCTGTGCAGAGGTGGGGCTTACTCAAAGCCCATATGCTCAGACAGAGCCATCCTGGATCTCACAAATTCCAAATGTCTTGTAACTCCCACATGCCCGTGTCCCTGCTGGTGAACCACAGGAAGGCTGACACTCAGAATGAATTCATGACAGGCACTGGATGGCTGACAGCCTCCTCAACACCAGCATGCCCCGTGGAGGGCAAGGCAAGAACTAAGCAGATGATGCCCCCACTCCTGCCCTGAACTCTATTTCATGCATGCATTTTCATATACATCCCCCAAGCTGTTTACAGACATACAGAGTGGAAATTTTATTAAAGCAAAAGTATAAGATTTGTTTATTGGAAACCATTTGATTTCTTACATCTAATTTTGATGAGCTTAAAAGTTACTCCTTGGGAATTCCCTGGTGGTCCAGTGGTAAAGAAATCTGCCTGTGTTGCAGGAGACCTGGGTTCGAACCTTGGGTCGGGAAGATCCCCTGGAGAAAGGAATGGCAACCTACTCCAGTATTCTTGCCTGGAGAATCCCAGAGACAGAGGAAGCTGGTTGGGCTATAGTCCATGGGGTCACAAAGAGTTGAACATGACTGAGCAACTAAGCATACACACACACCAGTGGTTAGGACCCTAGGTTTCCAAGGCAGGGGGCATGGGTTCAATCCCTGGTTGGGGAACTAAGATCTCTGCATACCACACGGTGCGGTCAAACATAGAAACTAAATAAAGTTACTTCTTTTTCAGGCGAATTTGAATGGCGCTGCCAGCACCAAAGGGAGAGATCAGGGGTGGAGTGCTCCACGTGGACTTACTGAGCCTTAGATCTTTGGAACGTCCAAGTCTAGGAGACTAAGGAGTCCTCAGGTTCAGAGCTTTGGGGAGATACCTGCGTGGTGGCTGATGTCACCGCCTTGGATAGAGTCACCTGGAACCCTACCAGACTCGACCTGCAAGGGAGAATCCTAAGGGCATCACTATGCCCTTCTACCATCTGGGGGCCTCACAAAGTCCTCATTTCTACAATGTCTAAACTTTTAAACCTTGGGATAGTAGAAAGCCTTATCTCATAGAAAATCCAACCAGAGGAAAGAATATGTGTTGCTTTCTTGCTTTAGATGCAACAAATATATTCCAAGTGCCTACTGTAGGTTAGGTTTGTTTGCAGGTAATATTTTACCTGCTTGACATACAACAACCGGGAACAATGGATACTCTTGCTTCTTTGTTACAGGTAAGGGAAGTTGTCACGTAGTAACTGGCAGCCAGAATTCCAATTACCAAGTCCTCACTAGAGGACCATCGCTAGTTTCTAAAAGATGCCAAGCTGACTCAAAGGAAGCAAAGACAGTACTAAGGGTTGAACTCTTTTCTGTTTTATAGATTTGACTTTACCTTTATTCCCTGGAGAGTCTTCATTTTACCAGAGACTTCTGAGCTTAGCCAGCCAGTCCCTGATATGGCATAAGTACAGCCCAGGGTCAGTCCGGAGATATTTACCTGATAATAAAGAAAAATGACAGCCTTCCCTACTGCCATTAATGTGACTAACACATCCCAAAGAGACAGGAAGGACTTCATACTTAGCTCCTCTGTCTCACACCAGTGCCCAAAATAGGTAAAACCTTGAGCCCTTTCCCAGCCCCCTCATAGAAACAACCCTCTCCCTACCTTTTGCAAACCCTTGGAGATCATTATATGAAAAGTTGAGACTAATTATACTCTCAGTAATTTGGGGGCGAGGGTTAATTTTTTCCCACTGTATTTTTTTTTCACTTGATGAGCCAGCCTTGTAAGGTCTGAACTCCGTTACAAAATTCCCCAAGTCAAACTCCTTAATGTTCTTGTCTTCAATTTTCCCTTGATATCTCTCAACACACATGAATTAGTCACGCCTAACTGGCTGCCAGCACAGAACAGACAAGGTGTGATATAAATCCAGAAAAGCAGAGCTCCCCCGTGACTTAGGGTTAGGGTTAGGGCTCAGGACAGAACCTGGTAAAGGCTGACTCAGGACAAAGAACCACTCGATTTGGTGGCTGAAAATGCCGGGAGGAGGTGGGGTGGAGACCTCGCCAGGGCCAAGGCTCTGAGGGAGCCTGCCTCCCCGCTACAAAGCCGTGGAGCTGGAGTAGGCTATCTCCACTGGGAAGAGGGACACATTTTAAAATTTGTTCCAAGGTACCATACACGTGGTATTGGTCCTGCATACACCTTCGTCACCTCTGGAAGTTTGTCACAAAGTCAGAAGGAGGAGGTAAGGACCGAGAGGCAAATTTCCTGGGGCTCCTTCTCAGGCCCGAGAGGACACCGAAGCACGTCTTTTTATTTCATTTGTTTTTGGCTGTGCTGGGTCTTTGCTGCTGCACGGACTTTTCTCTAGTTGTGCTGAGTGGGGGCTACTCTGGCTGCAGCGCTCGGGCTGCTCATTGCGGCGGCTCCTCTTGTCGGGGAGCGAGGGCTCTAAGGTCCTCTAGCCTCAGTAGTTGCGGCTCCCGGGCTCTGGAGCACAGGTTCAATACCTGTGGCGCGTGCACTTAGTAGGTCTGCAGCATGTCGGATCTTCCTGACCCAGGGATTGAACCCGTGTCCCTGGCATTAGCAGGCGGATTCTTTACCACTGAGCCACCAGGGAAGCCCCAGAAGCATGTCTTAATCTCCAGCCTAAAATGCCACCCACTCTCAGCCCCTCACCTTCTAGATGCACTCCCAAGTGTACTTCCCTGGTTCCTGCCTGGAGGTATTAGCCAGGACTTGCAGCTCCTTTGGCAAATAATCCCTCCCCACTCCTGGCAGAGCCAGCACTGCCCCAGCCAAGCCATGCTGGGCCTAGAACCTCATTATAGGAGGGCAAGTAGTGTCTTGAAAAACACCTGCCTCAACCGTCTCTGGACAAGGTAAGAGGCACAGCTGATGCTTTTAAACTACATTTTCTTTCTTTCTTTGCTGTATCAGGTCTTTGTTGCAGCGCCGTGCAGCATCTTTCGTGGCAGCTTCCAGACTCTCTAGTTGTGGCACACGGGCTTCAGGAGTTGCAGCGCGCAGGCTTAGTTGCTCCATGGCATAGGGGATCTTAAATTACCTGACCAGGGATCAAACCTGGGTCCCCTGCATTGTCAGGTGGATTCTTAACCACTGGACCACCAGGCAAATCCCCAGAGCTGGTGTTTTTAGCCAGGGAAATCAGGCCACTTTCACAGGCCCATAGAGCTGGGGGGAATGTGTGCTCAAGGACATCCCCAATCCTATCCAGGTTTCATTCCTCTTGCCTCAGGCCCCGTCCCCGGTCTTTGGTAGTCAGTCCTCGGCAGGAGGAACTGAGTTTCTTTACGGCACAGAGGCCTCCTGACTGACCCTCTGGGCCTTCAGCTGATAACTGTGATCCCGAGCCTCTCTTTCACCCGCATCATGGCTTCAGTGGTGCTCAGCAAAACCAACCGATCCCACAGTCCCTAGAATAACCATTCTCTAGCGTATCCCAGGTCCTCAAGATGCCACATGAACTGGGCAGCCCCTCTCAGCTGGTATCCTGTCCTGTCCATCATGATAACAGTCAGGAGTCACAACAGGGAGAGCCTGTTGCTGCGATGGGAGAGTGGTCCAAGCCCACAGTCCCCACCTTAGACTCCACTTCCTAAGCCCACTATCAACACCATCAGTCTGAAGGTGGGCTCTTGACAAGCAGACCCTGAAACAAGGATTATAGGCGTGAGTGATTTATTAAGGCCCTGCTCCCAGTGAGTATCCGAGTAAAGGAAATAAGACCACAAAGGAGAAGCAGAGTAAGGGCGAGTCTCAAGGCAAACCCTGCAGAGATGCTCGCATGGGATCCCACAGACAAGCTTGGCCACGATCCATGCCTCCGAGCAGTGCTGGCTGGAAGAGGAGGAGCTTGGTTTGAACACCTGTCTCTCACTGGCCAAGAGCCACCGTGGGGGAGGCAATCCCCAGGTACATCCAGCTCTCCACACACGTGGGTCAAGAGGCTTCAGCAGCCCCCAGGGTCATCCAGCAAAGAAGAGCTGAGGGCAGGAAGGTTAAAAGCAAAAGCTGGATGACAAGGGGAGACAAAGATGGTAAAAAGGCATCTGAGAGCATTTGACTGTTGAGTCTTAGAGCCAGGGACTCTCGGGGCTGGGAGGGGCCTCAGTCCTCACGACACCCCTCCAGGTGACCCAGCACACTCGCCACTGTCACCAGCAGTCCACACTACCGTTGGACTGGACGGCTTCAAAACTTGTCCGGAGAAGACGCCCAAAACCGGCTTCCTCCAGCATCCACTTTCTGGTCCCCATCCCTCCCAGGAGAGTTTTACTGAATAAGCCCATCCCTGGCCAAGAATCTCAGGCTGGAAGGAAGGGTCTGGGGTGCGGAGATGGGCATGGTTCTGAATACGAAGTTGTCTGCTTCTAGAGCAACGGGCAAAATGTGACAGAGAAATGAAGCCCCATAAAATCCAGAGGTGAAAACACAAAGACAGGACAAGCTATTTCCTCATTTTTGTTTATTTTGTTTCTCACTTACCAACATGTTGGTAAAACGGAGCAGGCTGTGTTAGTAAAGGAGAAGCAGGGAGGGGAGTCAGGCAGCATCTAAGAAGCCACGTGGGGGAGTCAGGAGCAGGAAGGGCCGGAAGGACCAGAGATATCAGGTGCCCCCACATCATCCTGCCCTCCCACAAGACATCGAGATTGCTGCTGCTCCGACTGACCCCCAGACGTTTACAAAATCGCCATAAAGAGCATTTCTGTTGCCTCCTGTCCTTGTCCCCAGCATTCTCCTTCTGACCCCCCGAGACGAGGCAGGGTCTACTCGGGCTGGCCCTCTGCGCGGCCTGGCCTGGAGAACCTGCCCCTGCATCTCAAGGTCCCAGCCCCTAAGCCGCAGTGGGTGTACTGGCTTCTGAGAAGGCAAGGCAGGTGGGGGCTACAGGGAGGTCTTTGGGAGTGATGGAGGGACCACCCCTTAGGACCTTGGACAGCACTCGCAGGATGCCCTCTGCTTCCGCCCCCCGATTCCATTCAAGAGGATTTAGGGACCGCCTGGAGCCTGGGAATACCCCAGCGCCTGCCTGGGAGGCTTGTTTGGGTGTGGCCCTGGAGGGAAGGTTTCACCTTCACCCAGAGTGGACTTCCTGGCCTTTGCACATTGACCCAGTGGACGCTGGGACCCTGTGTTTATGAACACAAAACATTTACATGAGGATTTCGTCCACCCTGATGAACTTTCATTCGCGGAAGTATTTTCAAGGCAAAAGCCACTGAGGATAATTGAATGCCCTGATCAGTTTTCTACGTAGTGCAGATAAATTTCCTCTTCCCCCATGAAATAATTTTCACCAGGACCCTTTTACATGTGTTGTACCACGTATGTCGGCTTCCCTGGTTAGTATTGGAGCTCTGTCGAATGTCACCCACCGTCTCGACCTGCTGTTGGGAGTTTTCCCCCGTGGCTCTCAACTCCAGTCAAGTCCAATTTCTCTGGGAGAGAAACTGGCCAACTTCTCACCCATTCGTACCCGAAGACGACCCTGAACCATGTGCTGTGGGCAGCAATGTGCCACCTCCGTGCCGCTTTAGCCTCGTCGATATCCTCCCGTGGAGGGTGAATCGGTCCGTCACTCAGTTGGCCAGGAAGAAGGATGCCAGCGATGTCCCAGCGTTATTCCAGGATGTTGCGGCACGTGGTCAAGACTTCCAAGCGCGCGCGGTGCTTCCCGGGTGCGGGGGAAGCGGCGCCCTCCCCGACCTCGGCGCCCTCGTCCCCAGCCCCGATCCCGGGTCAGGGCGCCTTGTCCGCCGCCGGCTCGGCGCGCGGGGCGCCCCCGGCGGCTACGCGCGCACCGCGGAGCAGGCCGAGGCCCCGGGAGCGGCCGGCGCCGTGCAGCTGGCGCTCGTGGCGGCGG
Source organism: Bubalus bubalis (assembly GCF_019923935.1). Classification (NCBI taxonomy): domain Eukaryota; kingdom Metazoa; phylum Chordata; class Mammalia; order Artiodactyla; family Bovidae; genus Bubalus; species Bubalus bubalis. Next base: position 3,842,424 of record NC_059180.1, read on the forward strand.
ATCTGCACCTTGTGGCGGAAACGCTCGCCGCAGTCCTCGCAGGCATAGGGCCGCTCGCCCGAGTGCGTGCGGCGGTGGCGCAGCAGGTTGGATGAGACGCTGAAGCGTTTGCCGCAGTCGCCGCAGGCGTAGGGCCGCTCGCCCGTGTGCGTGCGCTGGTGCTGCACGAGTGCCGAGCTCTCGCTGAAGCGCTTGGCGCAGTACGGGCACGCGTAGGGCTTCTCGCCCGTGTGGATGCGCTGGTGCGTCACCAGGTTCGAGTGCTGCGAGAAGCTCTTGCCGCATTCGCCGCAGCGGTGCGGCCGCTCGCCCGTGTGCGTGGCCTGGTGCCGCACCAGGTCCGTGCTGCGGCTGAAGCCCTTGCCGCACTCCCCGCAGATGGTCGGCCGGTCCCGGGCGCGCCGCCGCCGCCGTGGCGGCCGGGCCGGCGTCAGGGCCGCGCCGCTCGGCGGGCCCGGGACGGCCACGATCGAGGGCGCCGACACGGCAGCTGGCAGCACCATCAGCTCCTGCAGCACCACGTAGCCCGGGGGCGCCACCACAACCGCGGCGGGCGCCCCCGCGGCGGCCGGCACCAGCTCCAGCTGCAGCTCGGGCGGCACAGGGGTCAGCTCCAGCTGCAGCTCAGGCGGGTGTACCCCAGGCTCCACTGGTGTCAGCTCCAGCTGCACCTCTGGCGGCTGCGCCAGCTGCTGCTCCAGCTGCTTCTCCAGCTGCTGCAGCTGCTCCTGCAGTTGGAGCTGCAGCTGCCGCTGCTCCTGCTGCCGCTCCAGCTCCTGCCGCTGCCGCTCCAGCTCCTGATCAGACTCCACATCCACCGGCATGAGCTCCAGCTCAACCTCCTCCTCCTCCTCCGGCCCCAGAGGTCGGGGTTGCAGCTGCTGCTGCAACTGCTGCTGCTGCAGCAGCAACAGCTCCAGCTGTTCTTGCTGCTGCTGCAGCAGCTGCAGCTGTTCCTGCTGCTTCTGCAGCTGCTGCTGCAGCTCTAACTGCTCCTGCTGTGGTTGTAACTGTTCCTGCTGCTGTTGCTGCTGCCGCCGCTGTAACTCTTGCTGCTGCAACAGCTGTTGCTGCAACTGTTCTTGGTGCTGGAGCTGTTCTTGCTGTTGCTGAAGCAGCTGACACTGTTCTTGCTGTGGTTGTAGCTGCTCCTGCTGTTGTAGCTGCTGTGGCTGCTGTACCGCTTGCTGCGGCAGCTGTGGCCATCCCTGCTGTAAGTCCTGTTGCAGCTCCTGCTGCGGCTGTGGCAGCTGCTGTTCTTGCACTTGCCCCTCCTCTGATTGTTCCTGCCGCTGCAGCTGCTTCTGCTGCTCATACTGCACACACGGGGGCTTTTCCTGCAGTTCCTGCCGCTGGAACCGTTCCTGCCGCAGCCGTGACCGCCGTCGCACCGGCCTGTGCTGCTCCCGTGACTGTTTCTGCCTTGGCATCAGCCGCAGCCGCGGTTTCAGCGGCCCCTGTTGTTCAGACTGGGGTTCTTCCTGCAGTTCTGGCTGCGGTTGGGGCAGTGGCTCTTGCCCATCTTGCTGCTGCTGCGACTCTGGCTGAGGTCCTGCCCCTTGGTTGTGTGGTTGCGGTTGTGGCTGCTGCTCCGGCCACTGTTTTAACTGTCGGGCTTGCAGCTTCTGCCGTCCTGACGCAGTCTCCTCAGCGACTTCACTGGCCCGCTTGGGAGCTGAGGCTGCTGGCCGCGGTGGGCTGCTCCTCTCCTGAGCATCTTCTCCCTCCTGACTCTCACTCCCACCGCTGCCACCTGGAGTGGGAATGGCAGGGAGCCAGGAGAGAAAGATCTGGTGTCAGCTCTCTGGTTCAGACTCCCATGATGTCCTTCCTAACCCTCCCCCATGTACAGTCACTCTATGATACGCTCCTGAGCCCTCAGCAGGGACCCCCAAAACACGGCACCACGTGACAATGGCAGCAGGATAGAAAGAGAAATGCCTAGCAGTGTGGAGTTGGCTTAGAAATGTATCCAAGGGACAGCTAGCTGGTCACATCACTCTGGACCCCAGGCCCCCAACCTCTCCTCAGGGCCTCCTTCCACACAGGCTCGATGCTTAGACCTTGGCAGTGACACCACCCTGGGTGCCTGGGGCTCCCCAACACCACTCCCCGAAAAGTCCTTTGGGCCTAACCGCCATGTGAGAGGAATCGGTGAACCTGCCATTTCCATGGCTAAGCCACAAGCCCATGCTGAACTCTGACCTCAGTCAAAGGTCACACTCGAAACAAATGAAACTCACCCTCTCTGTACATAATAAAGAATTTCTGTCAGGCTGCCTGGAAGTGTTTCCACAGCAGTTTCTAAAAATCACCAAAGTCAGAGAGAACATGAGGTTTCCAGGTGGGAGGTGCCCGGTAATTCTACCAGGTAGCAGCTGGCTAACCTCCTGCAGGTTCAGGGCCCTCCTGGTCTGGAACATACCTTTGTCACCCCACACTGCCAGCTTAATGAGTCAAGCAGGAAGGGCCCCGGCATCACCCTTAGTAGGTACTTGAAAAATCCCTCTCCCTGTGGGTTAGGAATTAGCTTGAAAATTAGCAAGAAGTTTGGAAATATTAATACCAAGGATACAACTAGCTCCATTTGAAATAGCCTTTAGACTGAAAGTGGTCAGCTTGTTTGTTTGTTTTCTGGCCGTACCACTTAGCATGTAGGATCTTAGTTCCCCAACCAGGAGTGGAACCCGAGTCCCCTACATTAGAAATTCAGAGTCTCAACCACTAGACTGCCAGGCAAGTCCGAGGCTGGAAGTAGTTTTAGGCTGTTAATTCTCAGATGGAAAGGAACGATTCACAGCCCCAAGTCTACATGGCACCTGGCCAGTTACTTAACCCCTGGGAACCTGAGTTTCCCCATCTGCTTAAAGGAGCTAAACCCCTTTCGGGCAAATTGCGAAAAATTAGAGGGCTAAACACACAGCCCCAGCATGGTGCACGATGTAGAGTAAGCTCGGCGATACAGGACTCACCTCGTTGCTGCATCTCACAAAGCCCACACGCAGTTTTTCACTCTGAGCATACTGCTGTGCTATCAGAAAATCCAAAGAGGCCTTCTCCATTCCCAAGTCTGATTCAACATCTGCTTTCCCCATAGCATCGTATTTTCAACTTTGGAATGGGAAGTAGAGGTTTGGTTGACCCAATTTTGCTTTCTGGCTGATTTTCCAGGAATATACTGATTTCATAAAATCAAGGGATATCTACATGTAAATAATTCCCTCTTAGAAAACCTATTCCCAAGACCCTTCGCTTAGGCTAATGGATCAGTGAGTGCATTTTCCTTACACACTCACACCAGGTGGGAGTATGCGGGAAGTGAGGGAAGACAGACCATCACAGACAACCTGTTGTCACGGCAAATCCAAGGTCACATGGGCACTCCCTCCTCCTACCACCTCTGGGGGCAGCCGGGACTCATCACCCCTCTGGGTAGGTCCTCTCATTTCTAGGACAGTGCTTGGCCAAACGACCACTCCCTGCTTCTCATGGCATTTGCACACTCTTACCAATGATATTTTGGTAAATGTATACTGAAGTGTCATCGGATGTGCCTGCTCTCGCGAGATTTTTGTCAGTTGAGTATTTAAGCCAAGAGTCCTGGGAATTCCCTGGTGGTCCAGTGATTAGGATTCTGAGCTCTTACTGCAGAGGGTGTGGGTTCGATCCCTGGTCGGGGAACTCCGATCTCACAAGCCACATGGGGAAGCTGGCGGTGGGGGGTGGAGGGGAGGTGTGTGTGTGGTGGAAAGCCAAGGGTCCTAGTTGAGTCCATACATCCCCATCCGACGCCTCATCCCTTTGGTCCTTTTCATGTTCTGTTCAACCCTGCCCAGCCCCTCACTCAGTGCTCTCAAAGCACAGAGTAGGGAGGTGGCTCCCGTGAGCATGGCCGCCTTGGAAGATTTGCTAAGAGTAGGGAGCGGGGCAAGTCTTGGAACGTTCTTCGAGGCCACATTTGCCTCCGGAAAAAAGGAGAGAAAGATGGATGGAAGCAGGCAGAAGTCAAGGAAAAGCGGACAAGACCAGAGGCCACAGAGAAAAGCCAAATAACCAGTGACAAGGGTGCCCCTCAGCCCCTGAATTCAATCTGGGACCTTGAGTCATAGGGAGGAGAGTGGAAGGAGACGGAGGTTGTGTGAGCCCTGGGAACCAGCAGCACGCGTCCAGGTGGGGGATGGGGGCTGAGAATGTGCGCACCGCCAGGCAGCCCTCACCAGCAACACTGCAGCCCGATGGTGGCTTCAGAAAACCCTGAGGTGACCCTGCCGATGTGAGGGCATGCAGCCTCCCCGCCACACCCCAGACAGAGGGCTGCTTGCCAACCTTCAGGGCTCCCTCTCAGCAGGCCTGGGGCTTGGTCAAAGGATCCTCGCCAGGGACCTGAGGACCATCTCCTGGTTCAGGAGGTCAGAGGTGCCCCCCACCCTTAGCCCCTTACCTGAGGGGGTGTCGGGTCCCAGGCCCGCACCTTTAAGACGGCGAGGCTTCCGCACGAAGGTCTTGGTTGCCCGCCTCACCTTCATCCTGGCGGTCAGACCAAGATCCTGGGGAGCCAGCTGTGCTGAGGGGAAGGAAGGAAGCTGTTCAGACTGGCGGGGAGCCCCAGGCCAGGGGCCCTGATGCCTTGCTGCCTCAAGTCGGCAGCTCACCCCTGCCGGAAAGGAGGACAGTGTGGTCCACGGCTAGGAAAAGGATGAGCGAGGGCAGCCTGGAGGCCCTGCTCCCAGGGCCAGCTCCCTGCACAGGGAATCCTGACTCTCCTGACTTTGTGCAGGGCCCACGTCCAGCCTCCTGCCTGGGGCAGCCCTTGCAGCTGCTCATCACCGATGATGAGAGACAACGGCTAGGTACACTCCCAGAAGGGACGTTTGGGGAAGTTTACAGGAAAAAAGACTTGTTTGTCCATCTCCATCTCACATTCCCCTGGCCCCCTCAAAACATGGACAAGTCTGTTCAATTCCCTGGTCTCTTGCCTCCCAAGCTGCTCTGGGGATTGGCCCAGTCTTCCCAGGTCACCAGCAGACTGCCAGTTCTGGGCCATGGGAGTCTATCCAGGTGCCACCTCAGTTCCCAGGACGCCAGGTTCCCAGAGCACTACAAGCCCTGCAACTGGAGGGCTGCGGGCCTGGCCCTGTGCCCCAGCGCTCCTGAGGTCTGCAGGGCTCCCCGCCCCTCTCCAGCGTCCCCCCAGGGTCCCTGTGGCAGTATCCTCGCCTCCTAAGAGGATGACTCCAGGTCCCTCTAGCTTCCAAGAATCCAGCCCAACCCTCTTAAGAAAAGCCTCCCTGGGTTCGCCCTGCTGACCTACCCCTCTGGGCCTCACCTGGCACAAGCATCGCCTGCTCTGCGGGCAGCCTGGGTGCTAGGGGAGGTGTGGTCAGCAGGGAATGGAAGGTGAAGGCCAGAGCGTTTAGCCAGCTCCTTCGCCAGACGCCCCCATCCAGAAAGAGCCGGGGAGGCGCTGGGCCACCCGGGTGGGCTTTCTGGTCACTTGGGACGGTCTGTTGCTGTCAGGGTTGCCGAGGTCGCCCTGGGCCAAAAGAAGGGGGGCAGAGCACAGTTCAAGAGCAGAAGTTGGTGTGGGCCCCCTGGGGCTGGGGCGGGGGGGGCGGGGGGAAGGCAGGGGGCAGGGTGGAGAGGTGTAGACAGAGCCCCGAACCAGCGCGGGGCTCAGGGCGGGACCATTGCGGGCGCCGAGGGCGGACCGGGGGCGGACCTGGTGGGCGGTGGACCGGTGTCGTTTCAGCCCGGGGCAGCGCGGGGCCGGCCAGGGATCTGCCCGCCGCCACAGGTGCCAGGAGCCGGCGGGCGGGCGGCCTGGGCCGGGCCGGGCCGCGCGGAAGGCGGGCGGGGGGCGGGCGTCGCGGCCGGGCCGGGGTCCCCGTGCGCTCGCCCGCCCGCCCGAGCGTGCGACCGGCCGTGCGTCCGAGCGGGCAGCTGTCGGGCCGGGGGCGGGGGCGGGGGCGGCGGGGGCCGGCACAGGAAGTCCCCCCGGCATCCGCATCCTGTCCCCCGCGCCCCGGCCCCCGCCGCCGCCGCCGCTCTAGGCCGCCGCGAGCTCGGTGGGCTTAACCCTTCCCGGCCCGGCCACTCACCCCGCGCGGGGGGCGCGAGCCGGGGGCGCCGGGGCCGGGCGCGGGGCGCCGGGGCCGGGCGCAGCGCGCTCCGCAGCATCTCCGGGTGTACGCGTCCGCGCGCCCGGGTTGGCGACTGTCGCCGCGCGAGTGCGGGGGAGGCTCCCAGCCGGGCTCGGCAGCCCGCTGAAGGGCAGGCACGGCACCGGGACAAACGGGGTTCAAGTCGCACTCAGTTAGGTGACGCTCGGTTCACGAAGCCCCATCCCGGGCCGCTGCGCACACCCTAGAGAGGCCTCTCCTTCGTCCCCCTGGACCCATGTCCTGGATCCTGGAGTGGCGGGGATGGGCCTGGGGGCGCGGGGAGTTGTGGCTGGCATTCAGGTGGGCGTGGACCCCAAAGGACCAGATGGGGCCGTAGGGGTCACCCTGGCCAACTGGAGAACTAAGCTTGGCTCTCTCTGCGCCCTTGCGCTGTGCGTACCGCCGCGTGGCCAGGCCCCCTCGCCACCCCCACCCTCTGCCCTCCCCAACCCCCTCCTCAGCCGCTCAGGGCAGCGGCCCTCCCTGGTCGTGCCGAGCCGCTTCCCCGCGGGTCAGGAGGGGTCCCTGTGTCTCCATATCCCGCCCCTTTGCTACTCTGTTCTCTCTCATCTGGAGAGGGGCTGACGCTGAAATCAGGATGCTCCAGTTCTCCGAAAACCCAAAGCACTGGCCGCAGATGCTCCTGGGGGGAGCACGGGGGTGCCCCACTGGAGGGGGACAGGGGTCCTCCTGTGGTCACAGCCCCCTCCCCCGTTACTGTCTCCACGCTCACATAGCTGCCACACCTGTGGCCCCCTTGTTCCGATTTTGGATTCTTCCAGGCCCTTTGGGAGTGGAGATTGGGGCTTCCCCTCTCGCCCTTGCCTGAACCGCCTACACTCTGGCAGCTTCACCCCAGATGAGGTGCTCCAGAGGGCAGGGACCGCATCTGCCTCCGTAGAGAAATAAGCGCAGCGAGAGCCCATCTTTGGAGGCGGAAAAATCTGGGTTCCCAAGGGGGGCTCTTCCAGCCGTGTTAGGAGGCCAATTATGGCCTTCCATTGGGGCGTGGGACCGCACCACACTAGCCGGGTGTCTGGGGGTGAATGAACTGGCTCCCTCCTGCCCGGGGCAGGCGTGCCCCTTCCTCTGCCTGGGAGAGTTGAGAGCAGAGCTATTTCTGCCTCCTCCTGCCTCCTGGGAGACCTCAAGCCCAGAGGATCCACTCCCCGCCGGCGAATGTTTAACCTCCCCCCTCTGCTGGCTTCTTTCCAACAACACTTGCTCATTCCCACAGCTCTCTCATCTTAAAACAGGCACCGTCCCCACAACCTCACTCTCTTGCCCTTGGTGCCAAACTTGCTGGAAAGATGCCCCATGATAGTTCTGTCCATACCCCCATCGTCCTGACCCCCCTTCCCTCTCTGCAGCCTGGCCTCTGCCTCGTCACTGCACTCAGACAGCTCTGCCTGATGTCACCAGGGACCTCCACTGATGTCTCAGTTTGTTCCACCTCTAGTCAGCTTTGCTGGGAGAGCACTCTTGGTTCCCCCTTCTTCCCCACGTACTACCTTTGCAGGCTCTCTTCCTTCACCAGGCTCATTGCTCACCTTTACATCATGCCAACCTGCAATCAGGTGTCTTCCCGGGGCAGCTCTCCCCAAGAACGTTTCTCTGGTCCACACCTGAGCACTGGCTTGACCAAAGCTACCACCCTTTCTTTCGCTTTCTTCCTCTTCTTCCCTTTAATCTTTTTTTTTCAAATTTTTCTCTTTTTTCTTGCTGCACCATGCAGCAACACGCAGGATCCTTGCTCCCTGATCAAGGATTGAACCCAGGCCCCCTGCAGTTAGAAGCATGGAGTCCTAACCACTGGACTGCCAGGTAAGTCCCTGTCTTACTTACTTTCTTCTTCTTTTTTTTAATCAAGGTAACACGTATACCAAGTTGAGTAAATCAAATAGTTCTACAATATCTGCAGCAACAAGAAAAGTTTCTCCTCACTTGTGAGTCCACTCCCATTTCTTCAGATCTCTCTTGCCATGTTTCTAAATATTGTGCTTCTAACGCTCTTACTTGCTTTTTCCAGTTTAGATCATATCTATTGACATCCCACTCTGGAAGGTGCAGGTTAAACTGTTTAAACCACACAGAGACATGCATACTTTCCCTGCCATCCTCCCGTTGTCTAATCATTTGTCTGGTCTTTATCCTGTTTTCTGGGTGAGAGCTTCAAACTCTGGTGGCTCAGACAGTAAAGAATCCGCCTGCAATGCAGGAGAACCAGGTTTGATCCCTGGGTCAAGAAGATCTCCTAACAAGGGAATGGCTGCCCACTCCAGGAAATCCCATGAACAGAGGAGTCTGGCGGGCTACAGTCCACGGGGCTGCAAAGAGTCAGACTCCACTGAACACACAGACCCGCACTCAGACAGCCGTCAGTGTAAGTGCTTTCCCGAATTCTGTGAGTTGATCTAATGCAGTAACGAACCCGAGTGGGTCACAGGAATCCTGACTTTGTAGCCAGCTGGTCGGAAGTGCAGGTGGCCTGGGAACGTCCAAACGTGAGGCCAGCGTATGAAGTCAGGGTGGTGTGTGCTGGGCTTAGTTGCAGCATGCAGGATCTAGTTCCCTGATCAGGGATGGAACCTGGGCCGCCTGCACTGGGAGCAGAGTCAACTGGTAGACCACTGAGGAACTCACTCTCCTCTTCCTCGCTTTTTGGGTTCGGGTATTGCTACTGCGGATGTCCAGGGCCATTTTGATACCGTCCTTTGCACATGACGGATACTTGCTCTCTGTACTGTGTGCTCAGTTGCTCTCTTGTGTCTGACCTTTGTGACTGCATAGACTATAGACTGCCAGGCTCCTCTGCCTGCGGGATTTTCCTGGCAAGAATACTGGAGTGGGTTGCCATGTCTTCCTCCAGTTTTTCTCTCTGGAAGCTTGTAAATATATATTTTTTAAACCTGTATTCTGAAATTCACTTGTGGACACTCAGGCAGCCACTTCAATCTGGAGACTCATGTTTATCGGTTCTGAGAAGTGAATTTGAGTAATTTCTTTGATCGTGTTCCCCTTGGTTTTCTTTTCTCCTTTTCTGGAATTTTGATTTTTTCAGATATTGGACCCTCTGTTCCACTCCTCTCAATTTTAACTTCTCTTCTATTTTTCATCACTTAACCTCTCGGTACACTTTCTGGAGGCTTTTCTCTTCATTTTCTTCTAAGCTTTCTGTTGAATGCTTGTATTTCTGGTATTCTGTCTTCCATTCCCCAGAGCTTTCCTATTCTCAAGCTCTTGCTTTTCTCATGCATGCTGTTCTTGTTTCATGATTCCAGTGCTTGCTTTCATCTCTCTGAGGACAATGAAGTTTGTTCCTGCTCCCTCTGTCATCTTTGTTTGCTCCAGTTGTTCCCCCGCTCCCTCCAATGTGTCTATTTCATTTCTTCTGTTGGAGGATTTCCTAGGATGCTGGCTGACCCTGGGCGGTTTGATCACGTGTGTGGTCATTAAATCCCCCTTGCTTTCAAGATGAACTCTCCCTGCCTTTGGTTTACTGGCCCCAGGCTTATGCCAGATCTGGCTCAGATTCTGGAGTTGGGTTTCATTAGGGCTCATTGGTTCATGGGTTCACCTTCAGGCAACCTCCATGGGGGCTGCAGGGCTCAGCTGGGCCATGCCTGGATCAAGGATGGATCCAGGACCTCAGGGGTGAAGTCAGGACACTATCACCAGCAGGAAAGGGGGGCTGAATTGTGGATGGACAGAAACAACAGATCCATCATAACTGGAATGTATTGGTATTTATTCACAATGCGTTTACACGGTCAAGATCCTAATATACACATTGACTTTCAACAACTTGCTCTTTTTTTTTCTCCCTGACCTGGAACTGAACCTGAGCCCACAGCTGTGAAAGCACAGAGTGCTAACCATTCAAGGGACTTAGCACACGCGCACACACAATCCACTCCAAAGGAGGAGCCCAGCTTCCCTGAAGGGGCTGCCTGTCAAACACTTGCCCCCAAAGAGGTCCTTTATCAAGAAGGAGACAGACGACTGGTTGTGTTCAGTCGCTCAGTAGTGTCTGACTCTTTGCAATTCCATGGACTGTAGCCCCCCAGGCTCTTCTGCCCATGGAATTTTCCAGGCAAGAATACTGGAGTGGGTTGCTGTTTCCTACTCCAGGGGATCTTTCTGACCCAGGAATCGAACCCTCGTCTCTTTTGCCTCCTGCATTGACAGGCGGATTCTTTTACCGTTAGCGCCACCTGAGAATCCCAGATGACTGGTGTTAGTCGTTCAGTTGTGTCCAACTCTTTGTGATCCCATGGACTGTAACCCACCAGGCTCTTCTGTCCATGGATTCTCCGGCGAAGAATACTGGAAGGCAATGGCTAATAATTCTGCCACATACACTTGCTCCAGCTTCCCTGGTGGCTAGTGGTAAAGAATCTGCTTGCCATTGCAGAAAATGTGGGTTTGATCCCTGGGTCAGGAAGATCCCCTGGAGACGGGAATAGCAACCCACTCCAGAATTCTTGCCTAGAAAACTCCATGGACAGAAGAACCTGGCAGGCTACACTCCCTGGGGTCACAATGAGTCAGACATGACTTAGTGACAAAGACCAAACCAGATGCTTGCTTGCCACACATTTTTTTTTTAATTTTATTTTATTTTTAAATTTTACATAATTGTATTAGTTTTGCCAAATATCAAAATGAATCCGCCACAGGTATACATGTGTTCCCCATCCTGAACCCTCCTCCCTCCTCCCTCCCCATACCATCCCTCTGGGTCGTCCCAGTGCACCAGCCCCAAGCATCCAGTATCGTGCATCAAACCTGGACTGGCAACTCGTTTCATACATGATATTTTACATGTTTCAATGCCATTCTCCCAAATCTTCCCACTCTCTCTCTCTCCCACAGAGTCCATAAGACTGTTCTATACATCAGTGTCTCTTTTGCTGTCTCGTACACAGGGTTATTGTTACCATCTTTCTAAATTCCATATATATGCGTTAGTATACTGTATTGGTGTTTTTCTTTCTGGCTTACTTCACTCTGTATAATAGGCTCCAGTTTCATCCACCTCATTAGAACTGATTCAAATGTATTCTTTTTAATGGCTGAGTAATACTCCATTGTGTATATGTACCACAGCTTTCTTATCCATTCATCTGCTGATGGACATCTAGGTTGCTTCCATGTCCTGGCTATTATAAACAGTGCTGCGATGAACATTGGGGTACACGTGTCTCTTTCCCTTCTGGTTTCCTCAGTGTGTATGCCCAGCAGGCCACACATTTTTTTAACAGCTGACAATATGATGGGCAAAAATTACCTCACTGCTCTAATTTGGATTAACAAAATTAAATGACATTGAACAGGATTTCATAAGTTGAAGGAGGCATGTGCTCACTCAGTCATGTCCAACTCTTTGTGACCCCATGGACTGTAGCCCGTCAGGTTCTTCTGTCCATGGAGTTTTCTAGGCAAGAATTCTGGAGTGGGTTGCCATTCTCTTCTCCAGGGGATCTTCCTGACCCAGGGATCAAACCTACATTTCCTGCATTGGCAAGCGGATTCTTTACCACTAGCCACCAGGGAAGCTGGAGCAAGTGTATGTGGCAGAATTATTAGCCATTGCCTTCCAGTGTTCTTTGCCGGAGAATCCCATGGACAGAAGAGCCTGGTGGGTTACAGTCCATGGGATTCTCCAGGCAAGAATACTGGAGAGGGATGCCATTTCCTCCTCCAGGGGATCTTCCCAACCTAGGAATCGAACCCTGGGTTTGATCGTCTCTTATGTCTCCTGTATTGGAAGGCAGATTCTTTACTACTAGCACTACCTGGGAAGCCCTCAAGAAGGCATCAGTTCAGTTCAGTTCAGTCGCTCAGTCGTGTCCGACTCTTTGCGATCCCATGAATCGCAGCACACCAGGCCTCCCCGTCCATCTCCCAGAGTTCACTCAGACTCACGGCCATCGACAGTGATGCCATCCAGCCATCTCATCCTCTGTCGTCCCCTTCTCCTCCTGCCCCCAATCCCTCCCAGCATCAGAGTCTTTTCCAATGAGTCAACTCTTTGCATGAGGTGGCCAAAGTACTGGAGTTTCAGCTTTAGCATCATCCCTTCCAAAGAAATCCCAGGGCTGATCTCCTTCAGAATGGACTTGTTGGATCTCCTTGCAGTCCAAGGGACTCTCAAGAGTCTTCTCCATCACCACAGTTCAAAAGCATCAATTCTTCAGCACTCAGTTTAGGTATAATTAAAATACTGTACTTTATCTGTTTTTTTTTTTTTGTTTGTTTGTTTGTTTCTTTTAACTTTTAGGCCATCCTGTGAGGCATGGAGGATCTTAGTTCCCTGACCAGGAATTGAACCTGGGTCTCCTGCACTGGGAGTGTGGAGTCTTAGCCACTGGATGACCAGGGAAGTTCCTACTTTTCATTTCTAGAAGTTCTACCTAACTTTTTTTTTCCCCTATCTTCTAGGTAATTCACACTGCTGCTGCTGCTAAGTCGCTTCAGTCGTGTCCAACTCTGTGTGACCCCATAGACGGCAGCCCACCAGGCTTCCCCGTCCCTGGTATTCTCCAGGCAAGAACACTGGAGTGGGTTGCCATTTCCTTCTCCAATGCATGAAAGTGAAAAGTGAAAGTGAAGTCGCTCAGTCGTGTCCGACTCTTAGTGACCCCATGGACTGTAGCCCACGAGGCTCCTCCATACATGGGATTTTCCAGGCAAGAGTACTGGAGTGGGGTGCCATTACCTTCTCCGGTAATTCACAGTTACCTAGTAATTTCCCCCTGTAGTTTCCCATTTGTCTTTTATGCCATTAACCATGACTGTTTTAGTCCAGCTGTGGCACTGGAAGACTTTTTGAACCTGTTTCTGTCAGTTGCATCTCCTGGTCCTCACTCTTGTTCATCTCTCGCTGGACATCAGTCGGTCTCCTTGGACAGTCATTGGTGGGTTGAGCCCAGGATGAGTGACTTTCCTCCAGAGAATGTGTGTTTGCTCCTCGCGGGCACCGGGGAGGACTGCAAGTCCAGGAACCCCTAAGGACTGAGGTCACGGCAGGCAGTGTGCTGTCAACCCAGGGTGAGGACTTGCCCCCGCCCGTCACTTCTTAGGAACCAGACTTCCCTTTGGCTTTTCCCAGGCTCCACTCAGTGTGAGGGCAACATTCCCTGCCGTCTTCTGTTCTTCTTCAAGGTATATCCCAGGGGTTCCAGCAGAACGGAGAGTGGGTCTCCTAGTAGATCCCCACTTGAGCCCTTCATCCTTGGGGCCCTCAGGGGCACAGGTGCCTTTGTGCCCCTTACCTGCCTTCGCTTACCATCTGACCTGGATCTTGTCTTTGGCCATGCTGAGTCTTTGTTGCTGCATGTGGACTTTCACCAGCTGCGGTGAGCAGGGTCTACCACCTAGTTTCAGGCTTCACATTGCGCTGGCTTCTCTTGTTGTGGAGCACAGGCTCTAGGTGCCAGGGCTTCAGTAGTTGCAGCGCATGAGCTCAGCAGTTGCGGTTCCTCGACTCCAGAGCACTGGCTTAATAGTTGTGACGCACAGGCTTAGTTGCTCCTCGGCAGGTGGGGTCCCCCCGGACCAGGGATCGAACTTGTGTCTCCTGCATTGGCAGGCGGATTCTTTACCACTGACCCCCTCAGGGAAGTCCCTGAGCTGGATGTTCTTCATAACCTGCTGGTTTGTCCGTAGGTCATTGTATGTTTTCCAGTGTTTTTAATTAAAGCAGAAGTGTTGGCTGAAAAATCTAACCCATCACTACCAGAAATAGAAGTTCTAAAATGCACTTAAAAAATTTACTTGTAATCAGACAAGTAACATGTGAATACACCATCCTTATAAAAACCAACTGTGTGCGGTTATCGGCTGGTACGTATGCCAGACCCAGGCTTCTTTTACTTACAGGAGTCAGGGACTGATTCAGTCTTGCCCTTCCTTACGACTCAGAATATTTTTTTAAATTGAGTTAAAAAATAAAAATTGAAACTTTAAAACTGTGTAGACGAGGAAAGGCCTCCTTTGGCTGTCACCCCATGTCCATTATCTTCCCCAGAGGTTTCCACTGTTTTTGGCTTAGTACATACCATTCAAAAAACATACTTATTTATTAGGCTGTATTTACTTATTTGGCCGTGGCAGATCTTTGAACTGACGCAGGGATCAACCCAGTGGAAGCATGGCATCTTAACCCCTGGACTGCCAGGGAAGCCCCTCTTTTCTATGAATTTTCTGTTCATTTCCTTCACTCAATTTAAAAATTGGAATGTCTTTGGATCGGTGGGTAATTTCTTATACATTCTGTGTAGTTAGTTTGTTTTGCCTGTTGCCTAATATTTTCTTATGTATCAATTTTTAATGGATGTAAAATACCATTGTAAAGAAAAAAAAAAGATGGTGCAAGTGCCTGGCACATACTTACTTAACAGGAGGCCCATCATTTGTAATTGCCCACATACTGCTAAAAATACCACAGAAGAAATCTGTGCCTCTAGTGGCTTTGTTTCCTACATGTTTTCTTTTTTTTTTTTGCAAAATCACCTGAAGTCTGAGTGCAGCTGAGCCTATGTAGCCCTGGAGATAAATGGTGACGCCCACCTTCTGGGACACAGCCAGGTTCAGAGGCCCTCTCATTAGGAAGCGATAGGAGAGTCCCTTTTGCACCCTTTACAGAAACACTCGGTACCAGAGTTGACACCAAGAACCAGCGAGTGCTAATCTTAGTCCCGTGGCTGTGTCCCACCGAGAGAGATGGAAGCAGACACTTGACTTCGGCTCCTGCTTCAACATCAGATTTGTCCATAAACAGAAAACCATGAGGATAATGAAGTCAAAGGAAAGGACATCTCCTTCTCTAGTTCATGGCTCTCAAAAGCAATTTAAAAGCAGGGTCCTGCTAGGCTTTGCTTGCAGACCAGCTCCTACACATGGCTGGGGTGGTGGGAGCCTGGCTGAGCACTTCTGGGGCCCACGAGGGCCTAGAGCTCACGTCCCTGAGACAGCACTTGTGATCATGGTCACCCACATCATGGACTTGCGGCCAAGGCCAGCCCTGCAGTGCAGCTGTGTTACCCTGAGGGGCGTCTCAAACTCCAGACGTCTCACACACACAACCTGGTCTCATCTGGCCTTCCAGGGTCTGGTCTGCAGCCAGAAGCAGCAGGGTAAACCGCCACAAGGCTGAATTTCATCCCTACGAGCTGATCTTAGTCCTCAGCACTCACTCTTCACTGTAACAGCCTCTCGAGCCTCACCTTCAGCCTAGGGGAGCCCAGCAATAGGGTTACTGAGTTGCTATCCCTCCTCCCCAAACCAGTAAGTGAGGTCTGAGTTCTGTCCCTGAGGGCAGAAAGGACTTGTGACTGAAGCAGACAGACTCCGGCACTCTGCACAGGGTGGGAAGAATCTGCGGCGCTTCTGGCAACAGGAGCGGCTAGAATCATATCCAGTCTTCTGACCAGGAACCTCAGCAGACTGGGGAGGACACTTCCGGGGGCCCGGCCAGTGAGTTTTCAAACACATTCCATAATGGTCTATGAGACATTTAGAAAAAATTTATTTGAACATATGAAAAGAAACTTTAGGGAACCCAATAAAACAGAGAAGTTCCTCTCCTCAGTGCTGGGGGCCACGCTCACAGGATTCCCTGACCTGTACCAAGTGCTGGGTGCAAGCTCGCGATGCCAGTGGTTCAGCCTTGCTCCCTGAGCTGTGGGCGTGGCCTGTGTCCCGGTGGGACGCAGCCCACCCCCGGGGAGGAAAGCCAGGCAGGCGGACTCGGCGACGCTGGCCCCCATCCACGCCCCTTGGCACAGCTTCAGGGTGTGTGTCTGAACGACACGCCGGACCACAGGCTCACAGCCCTGGCAGCTTCTAAAGGTGCCCGCGTGGCTCCGCAGAGGGCTGGATGATTTTCCTTTCATTGGTCGCATCTGGACTTTTACAGATGTTGACAGAGAGGAAGCGCAAAGATGCTGATGTCACCGAACTTTGGCACCAACTAGGTCCTGTGGTGAGGAGGGGTCACCTGGCCGCCCCCATGGCCTCCTCTCCGCTCACCGCCCTCTGCCGGGAAGGCTTCCTCCAAACCAGGCACGGAAGGCACGGTGCCAACTCAGCAGTTCACAGAGCCAGGCTAGTGGATGGGCCTGAACGGGAAGGTCATGCCTGAGATGAAGGTGTGCCCAGGGTGCGTGGGCAGGGCAGGGTGGGCAGCTGGGTGGGCTGGCACGGCCCCGTAGCCCAGTGGGGGCGTGTGGATGTGGGGGTAGAACCCAGGGGGGAGCGCCGTGTGGGGCGATTGCTGCACGGGTCCCGAGATCACCAGCTGGAGCAGGCTGCGGAAACAAGGAGAGGGGTTAGGGTGCGCTGGCTCCAACCACGCCGCCCGCCTGCCCAGGGCCACTGCAGGGAGGCAGCGGGCGGCTGACGGCACCAGGCCTCTGGGTGAGGAAGGCTGTGTGCCCAGGGGGACGGAGGGGGTGACCTGGAGGCGGTGGGATGTGGACTGGGGGGGCCTGGAGAGGGAAAGGCCACGGCGGGAAACGCCAGGACCCTGTCCACAGTGCTGGGAAGCAGGGGCCCTGCGGTCCACAGGACCCTGCCCACAGCGCCGGGAAGCAGGGGCCCTGCGGTCCACGGGCATTTCGGACACAGCCTCGGCGTCTGTGGTTCAGGGACGACCGCGGATCACTGTCTGTCTGTTTCAGCCTCAGCCATCCATACCCAGGGGGGTCATTGTGACGGAGGGCCACGCTTCTCCGAGGCATTCCGAATGGCTGAGTCCCAGCTGAACGCCAAGCACAGCCACAAGGCAGCTGGCCTTGGACGTGACCCTCACATCCAGTGTCCTCAGAGGTGGCCCAGGCCTGGACCCAGTCCTCAACCACTCTCAGGGCCCCCTCCCGTCCCACTCCCACCCCCGGGAGCCTTATTCCTCCCCTCCTGAACTCCCTTCCTCCCGGGTCTGCACCCTCCTCTCTGCAGTTCAGGACGTCCACAGCCTCTGCCTCCCAAGAAGTCCTCCTCCCTCCTGAATTCAATGTCACCTCCACTGCTGGCCCCTTCTGGACCCCCTGGGAGAGTCTCCTCTCTTTTCTCTTGTCCTATCTGACCCGCCCTCCCCTCCCAGCACAATCAGCAGGGCGTCTTAACCTCCTTACCACCTCTAGCTCGGCCGCAAGGACTCAGCCTAAACACCAATCCCCTCCTTCAGGGCTTCCTCCCCAGCCCCGCTCCCCTGACCTCTGCTCTCCCAGCCTCACCCCAGGGTCTCCACTGTCTCACACAGCCAGGGAATCCCGCCTGCCAGGCCCCCTCCATGCCCCCCAGCTTCCCTGTCGCCCAGGGCCGCGCCGTCCCCTCACACGGCCCTGCTTCACTGCTGGAGTATCTCCAGTGGGACCACTTCATTCCCCTAGGAACCACTGCATTTCATCCTCTCTGTTTCACCCCCCAGACATCCGCCCGGAGCCCCCCGGCCCCTCTTGCCAGCAGCCTGGGGAATAGCCTCTGGCCCATCCTTTGGCCTCAAGTTCAGCCTGCGCTCAGCGGTCACACCTGCCTGCCCTCCTGGGCCCCAGCGGGGCTGGGGGGTGGGGCCCTGGGCGGCTGGGCGCACACACTGTGAGTATGCCCAGCCGCCGGGCACACTCACCTCTGTCCTCACTGCCTGCCAATGATGGCCCTGGAGCCTCACCATCTGTGTTAACAACCAAGGGGAAGGAACATTCCTCCATATTGAAAAACCCTCGGAAAGAAGATTAATCATCCAACTAACTTGGCCGTTCTCATTCCTGTAAACCCGCCCACCTGCTCGCTGCGTTCACATATACATTTACTGTTTTTAGCGAAGACACACAATCTCTGGCCACCTCATGCGAAGAACTGACTCATTGGAAGAGATCCTGATGCTGGGAAAGATTGAAGGCAGAAGGAGAAGGGCACGACAGAGGATGAGATGTTGGATGGCATCATTGCCTTGACGGGCATTAGTTCGAGCAAGTTCCGGGAGTTGGTGATGGACACGGGAACGGGTGCTGCAGTCCATGGGGACACAAAGAGCCAGACACGACTGAGCAACCGAACTGATCAGTGCTCCATGCTTCTGATGTAACATTACCAATTTCCTAAGTGTCCCTGTGGATGGGAGGGCCAGGTTGCTTCCAGCTTCTTTGCTACTAGTGATACTGCCTTTGCATGAAACAGCTTTGTACACACAGTTCTTTGCTTCTTAGATTCAATGAAATTAACCTGATTCTGAGAAACCCCTGAGTTACAAGGTGACGGGAGACAGGACAGCAGCGAATGCTTCTGAGGTGCTTCCTGCCTATCAAGAGCTGTGCTACAAGCTTCCTGTGTTTTTACTCAATTAATCGTCACAAAAATCCCATGATCGGGAGCAGGGCACGGGAGGCAGGGGGGGCCCGAGGCAGGTGCCATGGTTTTCTTGATTTTACAGAGAAAACGGAGGGAGCGAGAACGTGCCTGAGGTCATACAGACAGGAAGTGGCAAGGCTGGAATTCTTACCAGCAGCTGTGCGACCACACGGTTCCTGCTCCTCACCACTTTTACCACGGCTTTCCCCCAAATTAGGACAAGAACCACGACCACTGAGGGGGAGACTGCCGGGCACCGTGGACAAGGAACTCTGCAAACGCCACCTCGTTTAAACCTGACTGTGACCCTGGAGGCACATAAATCAGCGGAGGGGGAAACTGAGGTGACAAGGCGGCCCAGCGCCGCTACAAACCACAGGCAGAACCGCACTCGGAACCTGGTCTGTGGCACCCAATGTCAGGGTGCTGGCCTAACCCACACGCTGTGGCCCAGGGCATGTCCCTGTCCTGCCCCCCTAAGGGCTGTGCCACCATAATGTCACCAATGGTGACACAAGAGCACCACGACACACACCCACAATGACTTCATCAGCAATGGACACTCAGGGGCTTCCCTGGTGGCTCAAATGGTAAAGCATCTGCCTGCGCGGCAGGAGACTAGCAGGACATGCAGGTTCCAGCCCTGGGCTGGGAAGATCCCCTGGAGAAGGAAATGGCTGCCCACTCCAGTGTTCTTGCCTGGAGAGTTCGATGGACAGAGGAGCCTGGCGGGCTACAGTCCATGGGGTCGCAGAGAGTCAGACACGACTGAGCAACTAAATAACAACAACATCAACGGACACTCCAGCTCACTCCAGCTTCTTCACTGACGTCCAGCAAGACGGCCGCTTTTCTCACCCTCCCGATGGGCGCTCTGCTGGGGCTTCCTCTCCTGTGCGTTACGCTATCACATCTACCCCCTCCCCCAACTGATCGGCAGGTCCTGGGGGGGTCCCTTACACACAGAAGCCCTAGACCCTGCAGACCAGCTCTACCCAAGGAAGCCAGGACAAGGGGTCCGCCCTGCCCTGCGCACCCCCCACCCCTGCCTCTACCCCCACGCCAGCCCAGCCGGAAGTCTGGGGAGGGCACTTACTTATTATGAGGCAGCCTGGAGCACAGGGTTCTCAGGTCGTCTGAAATTAAAGGGACAGAGAATTAAGGAACAGCCGGGAGACGACAAGGGGAGAAGCTCCCGGATGTTCAAGGCCGCCGGCAGGATAGTCACAGTGCCTCACTCTCATCTACCACTGCTCGGAAACTGGGTTCTCGTTTTTCCTCCCTATTTGCTTTAACACGCCAGGCCCCCAAGAGAAGACATCACTTAGGAAAGGGGGCGGCTCTGCTGAGAACCCATCAGATGGCTGGGGAAGGGCCCAGAGACAGCGGATCAAGGCTAAGAGGGAGATATGAAGCACACGGGTCACCCGTGGGGCTGCCGTCAAGGGCTGGGAGCCGGCGCTCGAAGAGCAAAGGCGGGCGTGGCATCAACACCAGGTCATGCTCCCGGGCGAGTTCCAGCACTGAACATAGGAGAACTGAGGAACCCTCTAAACAGGTGATGGGAATGTTTCCTGCACTTGATCATGCATTCCACTGTATATAAATTATGCCACAATAGAAAAGAACTGCACGAAAAAAAGATTCCCTTGGAGGAAGGACATGAAGCTGTTATTATCCATGCTCTGGAGGAGTCCCGGGTCTGGGCAAAACAGCCAGGAGACACCTGGATGTCTCGCTGTGGGGTTCTACCTGGAGGCGTCCCGGGACTTCTGCCCTCCTCCCTTCAGTCACCAAAAAGCAAGACGATTTAAAACCAGAGGAAAGAAGTCTTTGTCCAGGAGACCCTATTTTCTGGTTGTTTTTTTTTTTTTTCAATTCTTTTTTTAGGTTTTTTTTGGGGGGGGGGAAGCCCCTATTTCCCTCCCCAGAGGGGGTAGCACCCCCCAAACCAGGGGGGCCTGGCCAGGCCATCACCCACCTCTCGTGCACAGCAGGGCCCCGGAGGCCATGGCCACCTGCAGAGCCTGTGCAAGCCGGTCCAGGGCGAGCTCGATCTCCTGGGAGGCGTTGAGGGGGTTCAGTTCATCGGCCAACCTGTTCACCTCCTCCACCAGCGGGACCATGTGGTCAAAGAGGACGAGCCCCAGGCGGCCGTACAGGTTCTTCTCGGTCAGGTGGGCCTGCAGCATCAGGAGCACCTGCAGCACGCTGAGGTGCAGCTTGGAGTATAGGAGGTGAGAGTCCCGCTCCGCCCCGCCCGAGTCCTTCGGGACTTTGGCGGCGACGTGGCCATTGGCTAAGGGGGTCTTCTTCTTCCTTTTGTGAGCCAGGGGGGCCTTCACGCACCAGCGGATCAATCCGGTGAGCGGCGTGAGCTCTAAAAATCCTATCGGGAGGTTGGCGGCAATTGGAGTATTCAGGAAGGTGATGAGGATCAACCTGGGGTCCTCCAAGATCCAGTTGACGATCATCTCAAGCAGGTCCAACGGGGGGATGAGATCATCTGCAAACAAAGATGCATTCATTCAGAAGGGTCCTCAGGGACAGGAGGAGATGGGAAGATGGACTTCCTAGCTCACAGGACTCACCACCCGATACCCTGTGCCTCTGTCCTCTCCTGAAGATGGTGTGCCTCTGACTCCTCTCCTGGAACAACCCCTCCTGAGGGCTGGTTCTCACCTGACTCAGCATTCTGGGACCCCCAGCCTGGCCACGGCAGGGCTCAAGAAACGTGTTAAGCCGAAAATTCCCAAGAACTCCATTATCCCTTGAAGATCCCATGTGTCAATTTAAATAAAAATCCACTCTCTGTAACTAGGGGGTTTTTATTCCATTGGAAAAGACCCTGGTGCTGGGAAAGATTGAAGGCAGGAGGAGATGAGGCCAATAGAGGATGAGATGGTTGGATGGCATCACCAACTCAATGGACATGAGTTTGAGCAGACTCTGGGAGATGGTGATGGACAGGGAAGCCTGGCGCGCTGCAGCCTATGGGGTCGCAGAGAGTCGGACACGGCTGAGTGGCTGAACAACAGTAACGATCTATATCTAAAACCGCTGCCACACCTCCTCCCTCCCCGGGGAGTCGCTTTCATCCGTGTCTGGAGTCCCCTGTGGTCTATCGTGTGCGGTCAGCCAGGGACCTTGGGCACGACTCCTGCTGTCGGGTGCCAGGATCCATTCAGACGCTGAAGCAGATATTCAGTGCCAGCCCTCGCTTCTGCCACCAGTTCATCACCTCTGTCACCAAATAGGTTTGGTGACCGTTATGGTGGCCTTCGGGGAGCAGCTCAGAGTCCAGACAGTGATCTGTCCGCTGCTAATGTTAGCTGCCAGCCTCTGTCTAAGCTAAGCCTGGCCTCCTGTGATCCCCGAGACCTGGGACATTCCACAGCAAAACAGAGACATTATAACAACAAATGCTGACACTCATTCTGAGTTAACCACGTGCCAGGCACCAGTCTCCTTCACATGGATTAACTCAACCCTCAAACAACTCATCTATTATATAAAGGATAAGGAAGCTGAGACACCGAGATGTGAAGTCATTTCCTCCAGACTCATTAAAAGTACACAGTGGGGCGACTTCTCCGGCAGTCCAGGGATTAAGACTCCTCCCTCCCAGTGCAGGGGGCCCAGACTAAATCCCTGGTCAGGGAAGATCCCACATGCCACATGGCGTGGCCAAAAAAAAAAAAAGTACATGGTGGGCCCAGACCTGACCCCAGGAGGCTTTTAACTGCGAGGCGACACCGCCTATCCTGGGATGGCTGCACACTGCCCCTGGGCTGTCTGTGCACACAGCAGCAGACCCCCGGCCTCCTGTCCCCGGGGCTGTGCAGCCTTCAGCTCATGACAAAGCTAAGGCTGACGGAGTCCCTGCCAGGCTGCTGTGGTCCAGGGCCATGCTTGAGAGTGGAGAGCTGGGAGGAGTGAGCCCCACGTCGGTGTCAGCCCCCTAGATGCTCTTTCACAGGGGCCACTGGCCTCTCCCCTAAGATTATCTGCTGGTTTGCGAATGAACCGCCCATTCCCTGCTGCTATGAATAACGGTATCAGGAGGCAGCAGCTGTCTATGAGTTGGACTTGGCAAGGTAAACACTGGTGACTCTGAGTCTGTCCCCTCGACTTCACAAGACGTGTCCATCTGGGAAATGCCAAGTCTCAGACCCACTTTCCAGCAACCTAGCCCCTCCCCAGCCCCGCACACATCTCAGCTGAGGCATCTCCAGAGCCTGTACACAGCACTTGTACACATGTGCTCTGTGTACACACGTGTGTGTACCTGAGGAACCCATCTCCACAATCTTGCTTCGGGGAGACCTGAGTTCTCTGCACCCATCGGGCAGGAGGGTGTTGTTTGGTTAGGTGAGCTCCTTTCATTTTGGGGTTTTGGAGGTGGAGGCACCCCAGGTAGGCCTTCCCATTACCGGAGCGCTGGCCATGGCAACCACTGTGCTGCTGGCGGACTCCATGCCCGCCCTCTGGGCCACTGCCCTGCAGCCGGTGATTTCCGTGACTCCAAACTCATCACATTACACACATACAAACACAGAGAGCTTCTTGTATGCCAATCACACCTTGGCAGCGGTTTAAAAAAGAAAACAGACATCACTGACATATCAGACTGGCAAGCTGACATAAGAGGAAAATACCACGTCTCACATCCATTCGAGCACGCGAGTGGTATTCTGTGAACACTTTTTCCTTCTGCACATATTAATCCATTTATTAATCCAATGTTAAAACCAATTTCTGTTCTTGTTGCCCTGGAGCAACTGAAAAAAGGGCAACTGCGATGCGATGCGATGCTGTGAACTTGCTTGAACTAAATCTTTCCTATGAGAAGACAAAGGACCTGAACACTGTTCCCAGCTGTTGAGCGCTCTTGCCTCTGTGGAGAGGGCCAGGAAAGGTGCCCTGCCATGGTGGGGGTGCTGCCAAGTCCAGCCACCCATCCCCGACACCAGACCCTAGCTTGCTGGGCTGTTTGCCACCTGGACTGTTCAGAGTCAGCCAGATGGGATTCACTAAGGAGAGTTCCCCATTAGGAAATCCCAGAGATCTAAGTAGCCCGTGCCTTTAGCTTTTAGCCTGAAATAAGGTACACGTTGCAGAGGGAAAAATAAAAAGACAAAGCATTTGCTGGCTGGGTGGTCAGTGCACATACCACTGGCAGTCAGCTGAAGCCGTTTTGAGTACAACAACCTGTTTCAAGCTTACCTGATGACAGGTCGTACAGTGCGGTGACAGAGGTGATGAACTGGCAGCAGAAGCGAGGGCTGGCGCTGAACACCTGCTTCAGCGTCTGAACGGATCCTGGCACCAGGCAACAGTAGTCGTCCACGAGGGCCCGGGCCAACCGCACACAGCAGACCACAGGCGTCCGCTGGAAGGAAGCCACAGGCCATTAACTAGAGGTGCGGAGCGCCCACGCACACGCAACCATGAACACACGGTGAAGATCAGAACCGGCAGGACCCCTCCCAGGCAGGGAAGAAGATGTGACCGGCTTACTCAGAAGCAGGGACTGGCAACTGAAAGCCTGCAGACCAAATCCTCCCTGCCACCTGCTTTTGTTTTACTGAAACACAGCCCTGCTCCTGTGCCACAAG
The DNA here is from genome assembly GCF_019923935.1 of Bubalus bubalis. Lineage (NCBI taxonomy): Eukaryota > Metazoa > Chordata > Mammalia > Artiodactyla > Bovidae > Bubalus > Bubalus bubalis. The sequence goes on from NC_059180.1 coordinate 3,866,557, forward strand.
GGCAGAGCTGAGGAGGGGTGACAGAGATCACAGGACCCACAAAGCCTAGGAGGCTGACTGTCTTGCCCTTTACCTGAAAGGCCTGCTGACCCCTGCTTTGAAGTCTACTTGGGAAAAATCATTCTTGACTTCAAGTGGGGAAATGACCGTTTTTGTAACCCTACAGGTAAGACTCTAAAGGTAAAAATGAACAGTTGGTATCACTTTGACGTGCTTTAGGAGTCTGTGAACTGTCATGTGACTTACCGCAGCACTGTCTCAATTTTTCTTACAATCTTCTCCCAGTACAGGTTCCTACACCACCACCCTCTGGTCCTTTTCCCCTCCTGGTCAGATGCCAACCTGTAGCCACATTCAGCAGTTGCTCAGGATGCCATAGTTCCAGGGCTGAAACAGGGCCTGGGTGTCAGGGTGTCGGCAGGGTGTCAGGCCAGGCTGTTCATTCAGGCGCTAAGCCAGCCATCTCTACACCTTTCCTCGGAGGAAGCTGCAGCGCGTGCCACGGGGTGTCAAACCCTGACCCAAGCCACAAGACCCTTTCCCGTTAACATCTGCTTTCACTTTGCTAGAATGCCAGTACAACAGCACCACAAGAGACAAATGGAAAATCACAGGATGAATTTCAAGGCGTTAAACTTGACTTAAGCTAGGTTGCCAAGGGATAGAGGTTATCTCAAGGTTAAAGACAACACGAGAGATGAGTTCAGGGGCCCCAAAAATCAGAATAGTGACAATTAAGGTACATTTCACTAAGATTTACCTGTGTGCTACAGAGAGCTACAGAGAACAATATGCATTTTTACTAGCCCAATGTTAAAGATGAATAAGATGATAGGAAAAAACATTGAGATAAATTTTTTAAAAACACAAATGTCGTCAAGTCCTTGGGAATGAAGCAAGTTTGAGAAACTGAATGTGGTAAATTCTGTTAACTTAGTTGAGGACCACGTTAATAAAAATTTTGAGTTAATAATTACTCTAAATAGATTAGGAATTTTTCAACAACTTTGAGTAACAAAAAAGCAAAACAAAATAGATCTTCCAAAAAACTACCTAACACACAATCTACTACGAGTGTGCAGAGTTGGCTCCAGTTGTGTCCGACTCTTTGTGGCCCCATGGACTGTAGCCTGCCAGGCTCCTCTGTCCATTGGATTCTCCAGGCAAGAATACTGCAGTGGGTTGCCATTTCCTCCTTCAGGAGATCTTCCCGACCCCGGGATCGAACCCATGTCTCTTATGTCTCCTGCATCTGCAGGCGGGTTTACCTTATTTCCCCTTAGATATTTAAAAACACTCTAGAAGGCTTCTATGTCCACATCCATTAGAAGAGCAATCAACTTAGAAGTGGCACTCTGGAACAACTCATAGGCTTACCGATCTAACTATAAAAAACAAGAATACTGGAGTGGGTTGCCACTTTGTTCTCCAGGGGATATTCCCCACCCAGGGATCAAATGTGAGTTTCCTGCATCTCCTGTACCGGCAGGTGGATTTTTTTTTTTTTTTTTTTAACTGAAGGATAATTAATGTACAGAATTTTGTTGTTTTCTGTGGATTCTTTAACATAGGGAAAAAAATTCTCTAGAAACCAAAGTGAAAGTGAAAGTGAAAGTCGCTCAGTTACGTCTGACTCTTTGCAACCCCATGGACTGTATAGTCCCTGGAATTCTCCAGACCAGAATATTGGAGTGGGTAGCCTTTCCCTTCTCCAGAGGATCTTCCAAACCCAGGGATTGAACCCACGTCTCCTGCGTGGTGGGTGGATTCTTTACTCGCTGAGCCACAAGGTAAGCCAGAGACTACTGGAGTGGGTAGCCTATCCCTTCTCCAGTGGATCTTCCCGACCCAGGGATGAACCGGGGTCTCCTGCATGCAGGCAAATTCTTTACCAACTGAGCTATGAGAGAAACATCTTCAGAGACTTGCAGAAGTACCTGGAGCCAGGACGCTGCACACTCCAACACTGGGATTCGACACACAGCCACTGCCATAGAGACAAGTTTTCCCAACAAGCTCATCCGGCTGTCATCCGCTTTGTTCCCTTGGGGACTGAAAAGGGATGAAAAAATAATCTGCCGGACAGAGTCCTTGGTTTGCTCCTGGAAATAATTGCACATGATTTCAAGAAGTTGGAGCTCCTGCAGTGAATTTAATCTCTGTAAAACAAATCCGGGAGAAGCGGGGAGAAACGAAGCGTATTAATTAATTCACACGGTAAGAAAACACACTATTTTCCCCCAGGGAACTTTTCACCTCCCTAAAGCCCGGGTCCCACGGAGTAGAACTCGATTGTTAAATGTAGGGAAATGTCCCTCTGCGTCATTATGCATCACCCTGTGGGATTCACGGTGACCTACGGTCTCTTCCTTTAACAAAACCTTGGAGACGCAGGGGTCACACACCCCGCAAAACGGGCAAATTGGCCGTTGCTGAAAGAACCAGGCCAAGGGCTAGGACGGAGCCGCTGCTGCGAAGGGAGCTCGCGGTGCGGTCGACGCTTGTCATCGGGAAGAAGGGAGCCGGGGTTCACGGATCGGGGCGGGGGGCCTGCCGGCCGCCCGGCGCACCTTGGGCTGCGCGCCGCGCTCCTTGGGCACCTGGAACACGAACTCCTCGAGCAGCTCCACGGGGCCCTTGTCCACGATGGGCAGCGGCGCGCTCTGCAGCTGGCTGCTGAAATAGATGTCCAGGTGGTACAGCACCTCCTTGGCGGCGCTCAGCGCGTCGCGGCGCAGCAGCGAGTGGCGGATGTCGCTCATGGTGCGGCCGCGACGGCCGGGTCGCCGGGAGCGCCGACGGACTTCCGCTCCGGGGCCCCGGCGGACGCGACAGCCGCCGCCGCCGCCGCCGCCGCCGCCGAGACAAAGAGGCCGCGGCCCGGCCTCCGTCCGCCGACCCGGGCCTGCGCCGCGGCACCCGCCCGTCCTCCGCTGCCGCCGGCTCGGGCCCGTTCAGGGGGCCATCGCTGACCCCGCCGGCAGCCGGCGGGCGCCCCAGCTGCGCGTCGACAGCGCCACCGACAGCCCTGTGAATCAGACGCCGCGGGGCCGCGCTGCAGCGGAGTCGGAGCGCGGCGACGGCGGCCCGCAGGGGCCAAGCGCGGGCGGTGGCGAGGGCCCGCCCTCGGGGAGCGCGCCCCCTGGCGGCCCGGCCCGCAGGAACGGAAGCGGAGGCTCCGCCCACCCTGACCCCGCCCCTGCCGACGGGGAGCCACACCTCCCCACGCCCCGGCAAAGGCTCCCAGGGCCTGGTGACCCCCACCCACGCCCCAGAGACCCTCCCGGAGCTCCCCTCGCTTTCTCCACGCGGCGTTCAAAGCTTGCGCATCTGATTTCACCGAGCTTTTCCAAGGACAGGGTGGTGGTGCAGGGCCCTGGCTCAGGCCTCAGCCATTCATTCCCTTTTAAGATTCAATCTAGTCTTAACTCACGGGGCTGCAGTGACGCGGAATGATACCTCCTACCCTGGAGTTCCTATTCCCCAGTGCCCTCTGGAGTGGCCCCACCTGCCTGGAAGGGCCACAGGGAACCGGTATCCTACTCCTGAAGACTAAGATCTGAAAATCTAAAAGCCCTCAGCACTTTCTGTGAATCTTTTTCCCTGCGTTCATCTTTGTGCAATGAATTAACTGGGGCTTAGTTCGGGGTTTTAAAAATAGGGCAGAAATGACTTGAATGTGGCCACAAGAGGCCAGTTGAGGGCAGGCAAGAGGCCACAGGGATGTGCTTCCTGTAAAAGGCCCATCCTAGCCTGCAGGTGGGTCAAGGTGAGGATGCTGGATGTGGGTCAGGACTTAAAAAAAAAAAAAAGCCATGGTCTTTCCCTGGGAAAGATGGAAAGGACATCAAAGAGGCTGCATCCAGGGACAATTCCAAATTCACAGGGACCCTCCTGCACATCGGTGGACACAGCCATGAGGCCCCTCCCATCTAGGTGCCCAGCCTGAGACCAAGGTCAAGAGGAACCTCTGAGAAGTCACCTTTGAGTCCCTTGGCACCAGGACTTCAGAGATGCTCTGTTCAGCCAGCAGACTGAACAGAGGATAAAAGGGTTTATTAGCAGGGTACCTGGCAAGGATTAGACACCTAGCAAATACTAATTTCCCCTCCTCTCCTTAGCCACTGAAAGCCAACTCATAAACACAGCAGAAACCAGAAAAACAAATAAACCAATGCTTACAACATATCCATATGTATAAATAAATGTATACTATATTTGAAAGGCAGCAGCACTCTTCCCATCCCTATTTCTTCTTTCTCTCATAACATGCAGTAGCAGGTAGAAAGATCTCCCGAAGGTTGCTCCAAAGCCCATGCGAGTGGATGTTCCGGTAGGCCTGGGGCTCCGCTGCTGGGGGCCTGGCCACGTGGGGACAGTGCTGGCACCAGGCTCGGTTGCCTTTGTACCACTCGTTAGTAGTCTGGTTGGTGGCGGCCAGGTACAGACAGAAGCACAGATAGCCCCCCAAGAGGAAGCTCAGCACCATGACAAAGCCCACCAGGAAGACGATCCTTGGGAAGGTCAGGAACAGGTACTGGGGACAAAGAAGAAGCATCATGTTAGACAGCCAGGCTGTGACCTAAGTCAGGGTCACCCCCACCAGCCAGGGTCTTGTCCACACACATGGCAGAGCTGCCTCCCCAGCTCCCCAATCTCTGACCCACTGAGGACAATCAGAAACACAAATGGCACAGACAAACAGCCCAGGAGGAAATCCCGGTGTGTGTAAGAACTTCATATGGGATAAACGGAGTGCGTACATTGAGGAAAAGGGGAAGGACACTCGGGAAATGGTGTTATGCCAGGTGGCTATACAGAAAATAAACAGAAATAAATGCAGATCTTAGTTCATACATCAACATAAAGTCCAGACAGACAGAAGAGATCAGTCTCTCTCTGAAAACAATATGACCACAGAAATACATGTACAAGGGTATTCACTGCAGCATCAGCCCCTCTTCCCAAAAGAAACAGGTTAAATGTCCATCCAGGAGGTAGAACAAAACTCTGGGATGGTTATGCTATGGAACAATAAGGAGCCATTAAAGTGAGGTCAATGTTTGTGCATTAATTTGGAAAAGATGCTGGAAATATATTGCCCAATGAGAAAGACAAAATGCAAAAATCACCATGGAATCCTGTTTGTGTAAAAATAAAGCTAACTCTGTGAAGGTGTATGGCTATATAAAACAGATACAGGGGGGAAAAAAGCCTGAAATAAACAACAAACTATAAAGGTGTTTGCCTCTGGAGAGTGAAATTGTTGGGAGAGGAATAATTTCCAGTTTATATTTTATTTTTGTCCAAGACAGTTCAAATTTTATTTTCACTCCCAGCTTTATAGAGATATAACTGACAAATAACATTGTGAAAGTTTAAGGTGTAACCATGTAATATACAACATAATGATTATCTATATTATACCGGTGAAATGATCACAGTAATGTTAGTTAACACATCAGTCACCTCATATAGTTATAATGTGTTATCCTAGTATCAAACAGATAAATAGAGGGCATAATACACACACATAAAAACACCCTAAAATGGACTTATCATACAATCCACAATCACACTGAATACCTATTTTCACATAGCAGCTTATAAATGGAAGTTCATAGCAGCCTCATCAGTAACAGTCCAAAACTGGAAATTATCCAAATGTCCCTCAAAGGGTAACTGATTAAACAGACTGACCCATCCACACCATATTCTATGGTGTGACAGTAAGAAGGAATGAACTACTGATACAGGGAAACACCTGGATGGATCTCAAAGAAACTGTGGTGAGTGGAAAAAACCAACCCCAAACTGCTACTGTAGGGTTCCATGGAGGTAACAATCACGAAATAACGTAATGATAGACAGGACAGGTGGGTGGGAGCCGGGCATTAGGGATGTGGGGAAGAGGCTGTGGGGATCAGGGGTACCACCAAGCGTCTGCAGTGATGGACAGAAACCACCTTGATTGCAGTGGCTGTTCTGCAAACAGCCCGCAATGCAGTTACCTGAACAAGAAAGACAGTGTCGACAACCTGCAAGTGGCCGAGGTCATCGACGTAGGTCTGCAGGTACACGTCTGACATCACCACCAGCCGGACCAGGAACACGGTGCTCACCACGGCCATGGTGGCAGCCGAGGCCGTCAGCGTCAAGAGGTAGGAGAGGAAGTACCGGGTGTTCCAGGCCCCGATGCAGTTGTTCACCCACACACAGTGATGGTCAAACCGGTGCACACACCGGTTACACACACCTGCACAGCAACAGGGGAGCCACAACCCCGCGTCGATCCTTGGTAACAACAGCAGGCACACCTCCCGAGAACGCAACACACGGACACGAGCACTGAAGGCTGGGGGAAACGGCAGCTGCCGCCACGTTTTCAGAACCGCGGTGTAAATACAGGGGCCAATGCAGTAGCCACGTGTGGGGACCGAGGCCTTGAAACACGGCTACAAGAACCACCTGAAGGAACACTTTGTTGACAGTGATAAAGTCCCACTTGTTTTCTAATTTATGCAATGCTCCTTTGAGTTCAATGTGAGTTAACACTGAGGTGACACAGTACTTAGTGAACTCACTTTATTTAGATATAATTTTAAAACTGATGCTTCCGCTTAAAAGTCACATCAGTTTTTTGGATAAAGATGAACCATCACGTCAATGTAGATGTGGATATTAAAGGAAAAGGACGTTTTGGTACCGACTCAGTCACTGAAAAACTATTACCAATGTCTAGAAGAGCTTGGGTATATGAATCAGTTCTTCCAACTATAAATTTTAAGAACTCTAAATACACATCAAGAATGCCCAATAAAAAATTGATGTTTACTGAGATGTACCAGTGATGTAAAAAACACAATGAATTCCAAGGAATTAGTATGAAAAGGGAACATAAACAATCCATGAGCGATATTTTTATTTTTTATATTGATTACACGTTAAGATGGTGTTTTAGGTATGTTAGGTTAAATGAAACATATAATATTAATTTTGTCTATTTCTTGTTTACTTTTGCAATGCGGCTACTGGAAAATTTAAAATCCCCTACGCGGCTCACAGGACACTTCTGTTGGACAGCAGTGATCCAGTATCTCGGGCATGCCCTAAGAGTGTAGGCTCTGCCAGGACTCAAGTCAGCAAACGCAACATCCCACAGAAGCATGTCTTGGGCAGCAAGCCCAGCCAACAAGGACAGGCTGTCGGACTCAGAGCTGAAGGCTTCTCATGAGAACACAAGGCTTCACCCCCAGGTATGTTAAAGAAACCATGATCAGGTCCCTACCGGCAGTGGCCGCTTCTAGATGTATGTAACATTCTCTGACGGACAGAACCCTCTTGTCTGCTGGGCGAGGGCGGAGCTGGAGGGGCCAAGGCCAGACTTACTGCAGTGTTTAGACCGCGCTGGTTTCCTTAAATCACAAGTAGGGCATCTCACGTTCTTTGGGAACATCACTTCATCGAATTCATAAACTTGAAGGAACAGTAATTCATTTGCTTTTGTTATGGTGCCTGAAAAAAGGAAGCACAGGTTGTCAGTTTTGAGCTACACAGTCGACTGGGTGTTCAAGCAATCTGTCCTGGAAAAATACAACCAACATTGCTATGTTTAGTATTCCAAATAATTTATTTTTTAAATTAACAGCTTTATTGAGATACAGTTCATAAAACCAAGTGGCTTGTTTATAGTGTGCCATTCGATGGTTTTCACACTCACAGACTTGCACAACCATCACAAGCAGCTTTAGAACGTTTGCATCACACCAACAAGAAACCCTTTAACAGTCACTCTTCACTTCTCTCTAGTCCCACAGCCCCTGGCAACCACCAATCTACTTTCTGTCTCTATGGATTTGCCTTTTTTGAACACTTCCTATAAACGGAATCATACAATATGTGGTCTTTTTTTACCTGGCTTCTTTCACTGAGCATAATGTTTTCAAGGTTTTTCCATGTTACAGCATGTATAAGTACTTATTCCTTCTTATGGGTGAGTAACATTCCACTGAAGAGGTATATCTCATTTTATCTATTCATTAGTTAGTACACCTTTAGTCTTTCAAAAATAGAAGTTAAAATAAAAAAAATACCCAGCAAGTATCCAGCAAAAAACAGTGTAATAATATCAGACAGAGGAGCCTTGAGAACAGTGCCTCTAACAGAGAGGCTCATTATATTTAGAAAAAAGAATCCAGAGATAATACTAATTCTAAACTTAAATACTTCTGAGTATATATAACTATCATACACACATAAATATTTAACAGCTTCAAAATATGTGAAGAAAAAAATCTGTCAAACCTACCATTAGAATGAGATCACATACTCTCTGAGTAATCAATCAAAAAAACTTAGTATGAATATAAAAGATCTCAACATAATTAACATCTTCATCTAATGGACTTATACAGTTGCCTGTATCTAAGAACTAGACAATATATACTCTTTAAGAAAACACGGATTATTTATAGAAACTGACTACATACCTGGGCATAATGCAAATATCACTAACCATTTTAAAAGAAAATGTATCATACAGACTGAAAGCTCTGTACATAATACAATTAAGTGAAAGTACCAAAAAATAAAAGTGTATGGCAATTTTTAAATAGTTTTAAATAATCTGTGAGGCAAAGAAGCAAAAAATAAAGTTAAAAAAAAAAAGAAAGCACACCTGTGTGCATGAAGAAGGACAAAAATAAAATTAGAAAACACTCCAAACCGAAAGATCAGGCTTCCCTGGCAACTCAGTAAAGAATATGCCTGCCAGTGCAGGAGACACGGGTTCGATCCCTGGTCCGGGAAGATCCCACATGCCTCAAAGGCAATGAAGCCCGTGCACCACAACTATTGAGCCTGTGCTCTAGAGCCCGGGAACCGCAACCACTGACGCCCACGGGCCCTAGAACCTGTGCTCAGCAACAAGAGAAGCACCAGGATGAAGAGGAGTCCTCACTCGTCACAACGAGAGAAGAGCCCGTGTAGCACCAAAGACTCCGCATTGCCATAAATAAATAAATAAAATTCAAAACAAACAAACCTGAAAGTTCATGCACACCTTACATAGCAAATCTTCTGCAAAGCCCTGAGAGGGATCACTACTTGTTTGTAATACTGTCAACGAGAGCTGTCAGCAGTTTCTATACTAAGAGCCTCAACTTACCAGGGTTGGTTACACAACTTAGGGTGAAAAAAACCAGGTTTACAATCAGCAGCAGATAAGGCAGAAAAAGGTAATACAAAGAGAACTCCAGCTGTTGACAGAGGCCGAAAATTTCCCAGGTATATTCGGTATAAACCATCCCTTGCAAGATGAGATGCAGGATAACAAAGGTGTAGTTTCTGAAAGAAATAGGTAGATGACTTGTTCACAGGGGCTTCTCTGTGAAAAACTTGTAGCATGCTATGGAATTAAAAGATGCTTACTGCTTAGAAGAAAAGCTATGACCAACCTAGACAGCGTATTAAAAAGCAGAGACGTTACCTTGCCAACAAACGTCCGTCTAGTCAAAGCTATGGTTTTTCCAGTAGTCATGTATGGGTGTGAGAATTGGACTATAAAGAAAGCTGAGTGCTCAAGAATTGATGCTTTTGAACTGTGGTGTTGGAGAAGACTCTTGAGAGTCCCTTGGACTGCAAGGAGATCCAACCAGTCCATCCTGATCCAACCAGTCCATCCTAAAGGAAATCAGTCCTGAATATTCATTGGAAGGACTGATGCTGAAGCTGAAACTTCAATACTTTGGCCACCTCATGCAAAGAACTGACTCATTGGAAAAGACCCTGATGTTGGGAAAGATTGAAGGCAGGAGGAGAAGGGGACGACAGAGGATGAGATGGTTGGATGGCATCACCGACTCGATGCACATGAGTTTGAGCAAGCTCCGGGAGTTGGTGACAGACGGGGACGCCTGGCGTGCTGCAGTCCATGGGGTCGCAGAGTCAGGCACAACTGAGCAACTGAACTGAACTGATGCTATGGAAAGTGAACCAAGGGACACCACTTCTTTTGGGCTTGAGATAAGAGTAATCATGTGAAACCTTTCACCTACTGCCTACCACACAGTAAGTATTCAATAAATCTTATCAATTATCATCATCGTCTTTGTTAGGAATTGAGGTCTCAGTATTAGATACATTTCTTTTTATAGAAATCCGTGTCAATATTTTCTCATTCTTTAAATATTTCTATTTAAAATTAGGTATGTTGAAACCCCAAAGATATAAGGCAGATTATCCATGAGTAGAGGGTCTGAACCCAGGACTCTTGATCCCTCCAGCATCGTGCCCCCTAACACGCTGGAAACAAACAAGGAACCTCCTGAAGCCAGAGGACAGCAACAGCTAACAAGCTAAACAGAATAGAAGATACTACTAATACTTAAAACTCTGAAATAGAAATACCTTGTATGGAAGAGGTAATGAAGCACTCTTAGCATGGCTCTCTGAAGACATTCGGGAATTATATATGAAAATATCTAAAACAAAAAAGAAAGTTTCAGTTTCATTTCTCGTTACCTACCCCCAACTCCTAAACAAATTAGATGCTTCACTTTCACCTGGCGATACTGGTAATATTAAGGCGTGTTTCTGCTTATGGGCAGAGAACTGATCTAAGTGAGAACAGAGGAGGGCTTCCTGCAGCAGGCCTTCCTTTGATGCCCACTCCTCCGTTTCTACCCTGACCTCACACAAGGCACCAACTGGAGGTCTTCAGGCAAAGGGAGGTGAGCAGAGGGGCTGGATCAGGTGATGCTAATGTGAACTGCTAACAAAACCTTTCCTTGCCCTGCATTCAATCCGAAGTCCCAGAGTACACTGGGCATTAGCCCGGGTCCCTCCCAGCCAACTCCCTCCCAAGGCACTTCACCCCAATTCTGCTCACTCTGATCCCTGGAGTGTGGGTAGCCTGATGTTCAGCTTTCTGTTCACACAAGCCCCAGTTTCACCCATCAGGGCCCTCCAGGCATACACTTCTCACATCCATGCCCAATTACAGGCATCAAATCCAGGGAAACAGCCAGTCTTGAGAATGATAGCTTTGGAATATACCACAACTGCCGTAAGTAAAAGAACAAGTGAACGAACAAATAAAAATGGCATCACCTTTTCGTTCTGATGGAAAACTAGCAACCCTTTCGTGTGTGTGTGTGTGTGTGTGTGTGAGTGTGTGTGTGCTCAGTCGTGTTCAACTCTTTGTGACCACGTGAACTGTAGCCCATCAGGCTCCTCTGTCCATGGGATTTCCCAGGCAAGAACGCTGGAGTGGGTTGCCATGCCCTCCTCCAAGGGATCTTCCTGACCCAGGGGTTGAACCCGCATCTCTTTTGTCTCCTGCACTGGCAGGCAGGTTCTTTACCACTAGCGCCCCCTGAGAAGTCAAGCCTTTTAGACTGGTGGTATTCAAGTGGTCTCCAAGCATCACTGTTACCTGTGCTCCTCTGCTGATCAGGCCTTGCAAGTAATGGGTTTTCGAGCCTATGCAGATCATCACAAAACCAAGCAGCACCACAGCCAGGTAGAGCAAGAAGAGAATCAGAAAGTCCATCCTGGGGCTACGAAAGAACAGAAAGAGTGTGACTGCTACTGAGGGATATATTCTAACACATATTCACAGACACTGATTCTCTAAGTGGCTCCTCAAACAGAATTCTTCAGCCTTCAAGCATGAACTGCCTCTCAGTGGGGCTACTCACCTGGTCATCCTTCAAGAGTTTCCTAATCAAACCACTGTGGTCTGTCTTGTGGCATTTCCTGCCTGCAAATCCCACAACCAGTGGGGAAGAATATGCAGAAAGCATCGGTCTTCCCTCAAATAGCACACTAATATAAAATGTACCCAAGAGAATCTGCTAACAATATTATTGGAAAGAGGGTCCAGCAGAGGAGGTCAGGGGCCAGGATCAGTAATGGCGTTTTATGAAGCAACCCTCCAGGCCAGTGACCCCAACAATCAGGGACCACCCTGAGGGACCAGAGTCAACACACAGGCCTATATTAAGAAACTGGAAACGGTTACTCTGGGCCTTGGCAGATATGATTCTGGGCAGAACTTTCAACTGAGATAACCAAACTGGAAACTCTACACGAGATAAGACAGAAGAAATAAAGAGCAGTAATTCTCACGAGGTGATTCGGGGTCCCCAGCCTACATATTTCTTTTATCTGGATAGCTTTCAGCCGACAGCTCTGGCGTTCCTCCTCCGAACATTCACGGAGAACTCAAACTGCATCTCCTCTTGCGCAGTGGCGTGCGCCTGGCGCAACGAGTGGCACCCAAAGCTACAGGAGACATGGTTCCCCTAGGAGGCTGGATCTGGCTGCAGAGACATCAATTCAACACACATGATATAACAGACTAGGAGTCGGGGGCGGACTCTACTGTGGGAAAGAATGTTAAAGTCAGAGGATGTTGTGCCCCCGCAGGGTGAATGGAAATTTTAAGATTTCGAGGGAGCAAAAAAGCTAATCGGGAAGAAATAACCCAAGAGACTTGGATCTCGGTGTTTATCCCTATACTTAAGGAGCCCACGCTGGGGACCCAACAGAAGGGCATTCCCGAGGCTACACTCCGTCCGAAGATCCCAGCAGCTCCGGCCATTTCCCCGGGAGCCAAAGCAGGGCGGGGGGGCGGAGTTAGAAAGATCGGAGGGAACACGGAGGGTGTCTGGGCGCCGGGCAGTCCCACACAACGGGAAAGGACTGGTCAGACAGGGAGACGTACGACTCTGCGCCAGCCCGGGTACCTAATACCCCAGCTGAGGCTGACTTACCGCCGGGATCTGCCAACAACCAGCTTTGCCCTGGCCGGCGCCTCCAGGGCGCGTCCCCAGACTTCCGGCGGACACGTGACGTCAACATGCGACGCTATTGTTGGCCCGCTCGACTTCCGGCGGAAGTGCTTGCGGAAGGCCGCGGGGGCGGAGCTGTCTGTGGCGTTCTGCTCCCTCTGAGGTGTCTCTAGTTTCCCGTTTGGGCACTTCCAGACCGACAACTGGAGGTCCAGTTTTGGAGAGCCGTTGTCAAAAACCTTCAAAAGACTGTCCCAGGCCCGGTGTGGGTGAGGACGCCGGTGTCGTGAAGCAAACCTAGCCACCCGCTGACCTGAGTAGAGCCCAGTCAGGGCCGGGCTCCCAGCCGTGCAGGGGCCTTGGCAGCCCAGGACAGGCACACCTTGGCGCTCGTACACTGTGTCTTCGTGATGAACAAAGTTTGCTTTGCTTTCTGCCAGTTGCACCGTTTGGACTCGTCTGAACCTTTCCAATGGCTTTTGCTCCTGCTGTCTCAGAACAGCTCTGAACATCCTGCACCTGGGTGGTTGAGGATTGTTTGACTCCAAATACGGACTATAAGAAGGAAGGTTGTTTAATGATAGTTGAACCTGGAGAGAGAAAAGCTGCTTCCAAACATAGCATTGAGAAGGCCCCTGTGGGGTGTTCCTTTGCCCTGACACCTCAGAATCCGCTGAGACCGGTCTATTCTCGATGCCTCTGAAAACATGAGCCAGGCCTATCCTCCCTTTGAGGGGAAATGTCTGTGATCTCCAAACATGGGCATTAAAGCGCTTCTCTTTGCCTGTCTTTGCTATATACCCCCAGCTTATTGATTCTTCTTCTTTTTTTTATTTTCTTTTTAAAAAACTTCCCAAGCTGGTCACTTTCTGACACATTATGTGAAAGGCATTCATGAACTTGAGGACACAGAATCGAGAAACAAAACCCAAAAATCAGAAAATATGATAGCACCAGGGAGGTCTGTGGTTATGGATGGAGCCTCATCAAGTATGCGGAGTGGCTGGATTTCATCTGTTTTCTGTGGACTCATCACCCTGCTGGTTAATTCTGAGCTGGTAGTTAAGTATTTTGATTAGCTTTCATCACTCATAGGCACCGAGTTTTATTTTTAACCCCATTCATTTTTCTTCAGATGGTTTCATTTGGGCCTCACTTTAAATCTTGGTTTGATTACTAGGGTATATTGTGCTGGACTGCTTTTCTTTCATTTTTTTAAATTTATGCAAGTAATACTATATTGTGTTCTCCTTGTAAAAGAGTCAAACTATACAGAACGAAAACGTCCCTTGACCACCACCCCTCCCAAATCTCAGTACTTTGACAGAATTAATCACTTATTTAGTGCGTATATTCCACAACTCTTTATACATTTATACATTGTTGTTTAGTCACCCAGTCATGTCCGACTTTTCGCAACCCCATAGACTGCAGCACGCCAGGCCTCTCTGTCCCTCACCATCTCCTGAAGTTTGCCCAAGTTCATGTCCATTGCATCAATGATGCCATCCAGCCATTTCATCCTCTGACTCCCTCTTCTATGTATTTATTAAACAAATAATGTATTGAGGGACTGGGAAGCCCAGGTGGTTCAGTGGTAAAGAATCTGCCTGCCAAGCAGGAGACAAGAGATGTGAGTTCTATTCCTGGGTCGGGAAGATCCCCTGGAGAAGAAATGGCAACCCACTCCAGCATTGTTGCCTGGGAATTCCCATGGAGGGAGGAGCCTGGCAGGCTATATAGTCCATGGGGTTGCAAAAAGTTGGACATGGCTTAGAAACTAAACAACAACAACAAATTGAGGGACATCCCTGGTGGTCCAATGGTTGACAATCCACCTTCCAACGCAGAGGATGTGGGTTCGGTCCCTGGTAGGGGAACTAAAATCCAACATGCTGCGGGTCAACTGATCCTGTACTCCATTTGCAATAAGAGAAGGCCAGTGCACCACAACTGGAGAAAGCCTGTGTGCTGCAATGGAGACTCAGTGCAGCCAAAATAAAAATTTAAAACTATGTATTAAGAACCCAGATCCAACCAGTCCATTCTGAAGATCAGCCCTGGGATTTCTTTGGAAGGAATGATGCTAATGCTGAAACTCCAGTACTTTGGCCACTTCATGCGAAGAGCTGACTCATTGGAAAAGACTGATGCTGGGAAGGATTGGGGGCAGGAGGAAAAGGGGACAACAGAGGATGAGATGGCTGGATGGCATCACTGACTCGATGGACGTGAGTCTGAGTGAACTCTGGGAGTTGGTGATGGACAGGGAGGCCTGGCGTGCTATGATTCATGGGGTCTCAAAGAGTCAGACATGACTGAGCGACTGAACTGAACTGAATACGCCAGGGACTGTTTTAGGCACTGGGAACATAACACTAAAATGGAAAGATCCCTGAACTTCATAGTTTACATTGTAGTGTGTACATACTACTACTACCAAGTCGCGTCAGTCGTGTCCGACTCTGTGCGACCCCATAGACGGCAGCCCACCAGGCTCCCCCGTCCCTGGGGTTCTCCAGGCAAGAACACTGGAGTGGGTTGCCATTGCCTTCTCCGAGTGTGTACATACAAATACATAATTTTTTGTTTGCCAAAATAGCATTATTGTATACATAATGGTTCTACCTCTTGCTTGCTCTTTTTTTTTAACCCCAGAGTATGTCTTGGTGATCCTTCACACCACTACATAATCATCTGCTATATTGTATTTACCTCACATGTACAATTCATTATTTGGCAGAGCCATAACATATCTGCCAAAGTCTCAAACTGTTGCCTAGAGGGGATATGCAAGCAACAATTCAACAAGGTGACAAAGTGGAGCAGGTGTGTTTTGTTCTAAGCAGAAGTAGCTATTTACACAGACCAAAGGATTGTTAACTTGAATGCCAGTGTTTTAAGAATATTTGAAAACCCAGATCTTTATGACATAAATCTAATTTTTTAATATTTGCAACTAATTCAAGATTATGAAACAGTATTCAGGCTAAGCACAACATACCTGCAGGACAAATTTAGCCTAAGGGCCACCAATTTGCAACCTTAAATGTAACGGTCCTATTATTAAACATTTAGGTCAATTTCAGGTTTTGCTATTACAAACTGTGTTGCAGTGAAAATACGTTTATGAAGTTCATTACACACAAGTAGGTATATTTTTCTAGGACAGCTACAGGAAGTAGAATTCCTGGGCCCCAGAATATATAGATATTGTTGTCGTTGTTATTGATGTTCAGTTACTAAGTTGTGTCCGACTCTTTGCAACCCCGTGCATTTTTAGTTTTAATAAATAGTATTAAATTGCTCTTCCACTTCAAATGTCTGAAAGAGCCTGTTTCTCCAAACCCTTGCAAGCATTTGAGAGGTCAGGTCCTTTTTGTTTGTTGGTTTGGCCATGCCACAATGCTTGTGGAATCTTAGTTCCCCGACCAGGAATTGAACCCTTAACCCAGGCCATAGAAGTGGACCACCAGGGAATTCCCAGATCAGCTCCTTTAATATATACATTTTGATGAGTTAAATGGCATTTTATTTATTTGTTCACCACACACTTAATGTAGCGCTTACTATGTTCCAGGTGCTGTTCTAAGTAGTTTAAAGTTTTTAAATATTTATCATTTAATTTTTATAGTAACTCTATGAGATAGTTCAGTTCAGTTCAGTTGCTCAGTCATGTCCCGACTCTTTGAAGCCCCCAAGGACTGCAGCATGCCTGGCTTTCCTGTGGAAGTTCAGGAGTCTATCACCCCAGGAGTCCTTCACCAACTCCCAGAGTTTGGTCAAACTCATGTCCATTGAGTCAGTGATGCCATCCAACCATCTCATCCTCTGTCGTCCCCTTCTCCTCCTACCTTCAATCTTTCCCAGCATCAAGGTCTTTTC
Source organism: Bubalus bubalis (assembly GCF_019923935.1). Lineage (NCBI taxonomy): Eukaryota > Metazoa > Chordata > Mammalia > Artiodactyla > Bovidae > Bubalus > Bubalus bubalis. The sequence continues at coordinate 3,883,236 of NC_059180.1, forward strand.
CAATGAGTCGGTTCTTTGCATCAGGTGTCCAAAGTATTGGAGCTTCAGCTTCAGCATCAGTCCTTCCAATGAATATTCAGGACTGATCTCCTTTAGGATGGACTGGTTGGATCTCCTTGCAGTCCAAGGGACTCTCAAGAGTCTTCTCCAACACCACAGTTCAAAAGCATCAATTCTTCGGCACTCAGCTTTCTTTATAGTCCAGTTCTCACATCCATACATGACTACTGGAAAAACCATAGCTTTGACTAGACATACCTTTGTTAGCAAAGTAATGTCTCTGCTTTTTAATATGCTGTCTAGGTTGGTCATAGCTTTTCTCCCAAGGTGCAAGCTCTCATACTTACTATGAATTAAGTATTATTATAATTATTATACCACTTTTATAGATGAGGAAATGGAGACCTAGAGAAGTTAAACTGTTAAACTAGAGTTAAAATGTTAACAATAGAGTTAAATGTTAAATAAAGTTAAACAATAGAGTTAAAATGTTAAACAATAGAGTTAAACAATAGAGTTAAAATGTATGAGAGCCATGATTCAAACCCAGGCCATTGGGCTAAAGAATCAGTGTGCTCAAGGCAATGGCACCCCACTCCAGTACTCTTGCCTGGAAAATCCCATGGATGGAGGAGCCTGGTAGGCTGCAGTCCATGGGGTCGCTGAGAGTCGGACACGACTGAGCGACTTCACTTTCACTTTTCACTTCCATGCAGTGGAGAAGGAAATGGCAACCCACTCCAGTGTTCTTGCCTGGAGAATCCCAGGGATGGGGGAGCCTGGTGGGCTGCCAGACGTCTTTGGGGTTGCACAAAGTCAGACACTACTGAAGCGACTTAGCAGCAGCAGCAGCATTGCTGTGCTGGGCTGTCTTAGTTACAACTGGCTGGCTTCTAGCCATGCTGAGCATCACTAGACATTTAAGTTGCTTCCATGTCTTTTCTGTTGTAAACAATGTGCCACAGTGAACACTGGGTTGCATGTATCCTTTCAAACCATGGTTTTCTCTGGATATATGCCCAGGAATGGAGTTTCTGGATCACAGGGTAGCTCTAGTTTTGGTGTTTTGTGGAAGCTCCATACTGTTCCTCATAGTGGCAGCATCAATTTACATTCTCATCCACAGTGTAAGAGTGTTCCTTTTTCTCCACACTGGCTCCAGCATTTATTATTTGTAGACTTTTTGATGGTGGCCATTCTGGCCGGGGTGAGACGATATCTCATTGTAGTTTTGATCTGCATTTCTCTAATAATTAGTAATGTTGAGTGTCTTTTCATGCACCTCTTTGCCATCTATGTGTCTTCTTTGGAGAATAGGAGTGGATCTTTATTGGTCTCAGCCAATCAGGATAATCCTATCTTCCTTATCACAGTAATTTTTCAAAACCAATTAGAATGAAGCTAGGATTCCTGTTCAGTGGTGCCTCTTTTCCCTTGCATGAGTGCGTGCTAAGTCGCTTCAGTTGTGTCTGACTCTTTGCAACCCCATGGACTATAGCCCACCAGGCTCCTCTGTCCATGTGATTCTCCAGGCAAGAATACTGGAGAGGGTTGCCATGCCCTCCTCCAGAGGATCTTCCCAACCCAAGGACTGAACCCAAGTCTCTTGCATCTCCTCCGTTGGCAGGTTGATTCTTTATGCTTTTCCTCTACCTAGGTAGTTTTAATTTTTATTCAAGGATATGACATAGTGAACTTAATCTAACCTTATCATTGAACATTTGTGCCATTTCCTACTTTTTAGTATTATAGAGATTTACAAGTATTAATATGCATAGGCTTTTTTTTCAGTTGAATTATTTTCTCAGGACATACATTTCAGTGATCAGTTTGTTCCTGAAACTCATGTGTTACTGGCATTTTATTTTTTCCTTCTCTTCTTCAAAATCTCCAAGCATGAACCTTGACACAAGTTTATAAATAGCATATGAAAACACTGCCTGAAACCAAAAATTTAATATAAGTGGATAGGAAGGAGTGTATCACCTTTAAAGCCTGTAGCAGAGAATCCCTCCTGGCGCATTCTGAAGCCCTCCTGTCAGCCCCTGAAACTGGACCTGTGGTGTCACTTTTTACCTGCTACGAGATCGATTGACAGACTCAACTGCCTTGTATACCACCATCTCTTATCCCCAAGGGAATGACTGAAGCAGCAGTTGGAAATGAGGTACAGGACTTCATATTTGCCTTTGCAAGGCAAATATAGCACATGGTACTTGTTTGCAAACAGTAATTTATTGGTCAGGGAGAATTTTACAGTGGAAGAATAAAGGAAAAAATTTAAAAGAACATAATGACAGTATTTTTGTTGGAGGGCAGGCATTGGTTCTGCATTTGCTTACTATTGTATCAGTAGCAACTATTTTAGTGCCTCGTTCACATGTGTGTCTGTGCGCTCAGTCGCTCAGTCATGTCTGAACTCTGCCCGCCAGGCTTCTCTGTCCATGGGATTTCCCAGGCAAGAATACTGGAGTGGGCTGCCATTTCCTTCTCTGGGGAATCTTCCTGACCCAGCGACTGAACCCATGTCTCTTGTGTTTCCTGCATTGGCAAGTGAATTCTTTACCCCTAGTGCCACCTGGGAAGCCCTGCCTTGTTCATAATAGATTCTCAAATCAAATGTGTTGAACAAATGAAAGAATAAAGATGGATTCTATCCGAAGGAAAATCTATACCCTGGATAGCAACCAAAACAAAAATTCTTCTGCCCAGTAGATTGGGCTGTTACATGTCACCATTAAGCAGCTGGAAGATAACGTAGGTTTGGCCAACTTACACTTTCCAGTTGGCCTTGGCTACCTTGCTTGCTGCCCCTTAAGGTAAGAGAGTTCAGCTCCAAGGTCAAAAGGGTTGTCAGGGCAGAACCTCCATTCCTGATTGTTTCTGAATGGTTTTGAGCCAGTGCCCTCTTCAGCTCTCCTCACCCCAAATGCTCTGTTACTCTGGTTACCAATCCTGCATTTCACCATCAGCTGTGGTATCTCTCAAATCAGAGTGTATGTATACCTATACCTAAAAGTTATCAGATGTCCCTGGTGCTCCAGTGGTTAGGAATCCACCTGCCAATGCAGGGGACCTAGGTTCGATCCCTAGTCAGGGATCCTCTATGCCACAACCAAGAGTTCACATACTGCAACTAAAGATTACACGTACCGCAACTAAGACCTGGGGTAACCAAATAAATAAATATTTTTTAAAACAGAAGAAGATGATGAGCTCAGGAATCTGACTTCCTGGGTTCCACTCTCTTCTAGCTGTGTGGTTTTTATTTAACCTCTCTTAGCCTGTTTCCTCATCAGTTCAAGTAAGGATAAGAGACTACAAAGGTTGTTGTAAGGGTTAAATGAGATAATGCACGTGAAGGACATTCGGTCCACATTGGCCATTCATATAGATGCAGTCCTCAAACTTAGTGAATGTGATCAATACAGGAGAACAAAGTGGGAAGTATTTCTGACCTCTGTAAAGTTTTGGGGTATTAGAGTTCCTTTATGTAGCAAGTAATAGTAAGCCCAACTGAAATGGAATTCAGCAAGCAAAGGAGACTTGACCTCTGCCACTGGAATATCCAGAGACGGGACAGGCTTCAGGAATGGTTTGAACCAGCAGCTCAATGGCATCATCGAGGACAAAGGTCCTTTTTGTCCCTCACTCTGTCAGCTGAGTATCAGCTTCATCCTCAGACCAGCTTTCCTCCTGGGATGGCTGCCAGCTACATTTGGGTATTCACGCTTCCACATTCACTTCCACTGAGGGGGAGAGTAGGGAGGTTTACCCAGGTATTCCAAATAGGAGTACTAAGACTCATCCTGCTTGGCTTGAGGCAGAGGCTAACTCCTGCACCCAGTTTGGAGGCTGGGAAAATGGACTTTGCCTTTTAGTGAGCTGAACAAGCACCGCCCCCCACCACCACCACCACTGAGGCTGCAGGGAGGATCAGTTTCTCCCAAATCATAGGGGCTGGCTGCTCAGGGGAGAGGAAGACTCCAGATGGAGACCTGGATAGTACTAGAAAGTACTAGAAAGGGACATGGGTGCTGGGGAGAAACTCAATACATGGGTACCTAATAAGGTGTCATATCTGGAATGAAAAGAGCAATGTGTTAAAAATGTCCCACCAATTAAGAATGAGCCCAGGATGAAGCATTTGAAAAAGAATAGATACACATATAACTGAATGACTTAGCTGTACACCTGAAACCAACACAACATTTGTTAATCAATTATACTTCAAAATGAAATTAAAAGTTTAAAAAAAAAAAAGAGTGAGCCCAGGATGAATGAAGTTGCACTGTGAGAACAGGAGATGCCTGGAGCGTAGCAGGAGCTCGCAGTGGACGCCCTTCATCTCCCAGACTCAAAGGCAAATCTATTAATAAAATTCCTCGCTGGCAAGCCGTCTCCTGGTGTAAGTTCAAGAAAACGAGTATTCAAAGGAAGAGGGAGGAAATTCTAGCCACAAAGCTGCAGCCTCACAGCCCTGCAAGGTCGCCCAGGACAGATGCAGTTTCTTAGGAAGAGCAGGAGGGCGTAAAGAGAGAAGAGGCAGAGGCTCTCCAGCATCACGGGGGCAGCAGAGAAGGGGCTGGGAAAGACATCCACGTTAGGATGGTCAACCCAGAGGGCCACGGAAGCCAACAGGCAGGCGGAAATGTTACCTCAGGTCTCCAGGAGGCGGGTGGGAGGGGCCTGGAATGAGCGTCTGGAAAGCAGGGTGCCGCCTGTCCTGGCACCAGGCTTTGTGGGCTCCTCTGGTCCCCAAGCCACCACGCAACTCCTCTTGCCATGGACGGAGCTCCAGAATCTGCAGGATTAGCAGTTTACAAACTCTGCAGTCTGGAGGAGGGGCATCCAGAGCCTGGCGTTCCGAAGTGGTTCCGAACACTAGCCCGAAGCCCTGGGACCAGAGGGAGGGGCCCCTGGGATACACAGTTTGTTGTCTGTCACGCACCTGACACAGTGAGGTTGTGCAGCACCCTGACTGTCCTACTCTGATGCTGCTCCCAGGAGCGGTGAAGGGCGCCGAGAGAGCTGTGTGTGCAGCTGAGAGGCGTTCAAGCTGGCCCAGAGTCCAAGGTGCCAAAGGCAGCCTCCGTTGTTTCACCATAACTGGACTGAGCTTGGCTCCTGTGGCCCAGGTTCTGAGTTTGGGAGCGGGGATGAGTCTGCTCCTCCTGAGCCTCCCTCCTCACCTGCTGCTCAAACTCTTACTTCTTTGGGGTGTGAAAGAGGCTCTTAGTCCAGGCAGTGTTAGTTCAGTCTTAGTTCAGGCAGTCCCACTCTATGATTTATGGTTTAAACCGTAAACTTTTGCAATTTTTTTTCCATTCCCAAATCCCCAACTTAGCGTGCGCACACACACACACGAATAGTTTGTATTTCAGACCTTAGTTTTTTCAACAGATACAGTAAAGTCTACTTAGCAGGCTGAAAGACCAAAAAGAGCTCTTTTAAGGCTAAATCTCCCACTGCCGGCCCCTCACACACACCCCAAGTTCCTAAAGCTGCCTTGACTACTGGGGGAAGGGCAGCAGGTATAAGGGATGGGAAGGGCAACTCCTCCAAATCGCTACCACGTTTCTTTAAGGATGGGTGTGGTCTTATTCCTGGCAGAGCTGGAGGTGGTTTACCTCCACAAACAAAGAAGGTAAAATAACTTTCAAGTGAGTAGAGAGGAAGCAAGACCAAGGGGAAAGGAACTCGAGAAAGACAAGGTGTGCCAGTGTGCTGACCTCACTTCTCTGGTGGAAGCAGGGACGTTGGGAGAGACTCCCGCCAGCACTTGGCTCACAGACCAGCTCTGCATGCAATGTCAGGCCAAGGCCTGTGCCAGGGGCTGAGCAGAGAGTCAAGCCTGCCTGGATCTGGACGTGACGGCTAATACTTTGTTCTCTACTGTTGTACCGCTAATGCTTCCTATGACATGGCCGTGGGATTTACAGTCCCAAATGCTGCTCATCACACCGCACTGCTCTCCAAAGAGCGACCCCAACAAGCCTCATCCTTAATTCACCCCAGATCCATGGGCAAGTAAGCCCCCAGCTTTTGGCCTGTTTGCCACTAAGCCAACTCTCCTCCTCTGAACTTGTTTTGAAACAGCTGTGGCAACCAGCATTTCCAACTCTCTGGAGGCTGACTCCCCACCCCACCATCTTCCCCAGCACCCCAACATTTGCAAACTGGGTAGGAAAATGAGTGACCTTGTCTGTGGTAGGGACAATGTCCTTTGCTCACCCATGGCTTCCTCTGCCCAGGAACGGGTACAGTGACATCTCCCAGGCTCCTTTGAAGTTTGTCCTGGGCTTTGAAAAGCATGCAGAAGAAATGCAGGTCGCTTCTAGACCATTCCCTTAAAGCATTCCCGCACAATCCTCTGTCAATCTCTTCCCCTTCTATTGATATAATGGCTTTTACAGAAGTGACCACATGTTTAAGATGTTGGCATCACAAGATAGAAGGATCTGGAACCCAGCATCTTTTCCTGGAGGTCGCCCCCACCCCCGGCCCAGGAAATCCACTCAATCCACGCTGAACTGTAATGTAGGCAGTGAATAAAACTTTATTATGTTAAGCCCCTGAAACTGCAGGTCGTTTGCCCCCACAGCCAGCACCCATCACCCTCATTAATACACTAGCCAAGTTGATGACCCCATGCTAGTCATCAAGCCTGCCCTCAAAATTCCATTATGACAATTGGTCAACTTCAGCTCTCATGTCACAGGGATGGACAATCATCTGGACCAACCCCTCCATCCCCTAGCAGGCTGTCACCTGCTCCCCTGCCTTTGTTAGCCAGGGTCCTACCGCACAGTGCTCATACACTCAGAGGGCTTCAGGTAGGAGTACATGATGTGATTGCAAGATATTAATTGCCCAGTTGGGCTCAGTCTCCTCAGTCCTGAGTGGCCGGATGTGTCGGGATAGACTTGGCCTGGAGAGAGGAAGACAGCAGCCAATTTTAAACTGATGTCTGGGTCTTCCCAATCAATCGCTGCCTCCCCACATTTGCTCTCCTTGGCGGAGGCCACTTCCCCAACTCCTAACACATCCTGAATGAAGAACCTCTTAAAGCATTCTGATGAAATTTTACTATGGCAATGAGTAATTTTGTTAGGGCTGCCATAAAAAATACCACAGACTGGGTGGCTTAAAGAATAGACATTTGTTTTCACACAGTTTTGAAGGCTGGCAAATCTGAGGCCAAGGTGTCGGCAGAGCTGGTTTCTCCTGAAAGCCTCTGTCCTTGGCGCTGTGTCCTCCCATGGACTTTCGTCCGTACACATGAGTTCCTGGTCGTCCCTCTGTGCAGATGTCCTCTTCCTGTAGAGACACCAGTCAGATTGGGTTAGGGACCACTCTACCAGCCTCATTTGAATTTGACCATCCCTTTTAAGACCTTATCAGCAAACACAGACACATTTTTGAGGTACAAGAGTAGGGAATTCAACATGTGAACTTGAGGGGATGAAATTCAGCCCATAACCGACTGGATTCATTTTGTGGTGTTTGCAGTCATGGTTGATAAAAGCCTCTTCTTATAGGGGAAGTCTGATCAACTACAACATACCCTTTTTAAAATAATAATTATTTATTTATTGGCTGTGCTGGGTCTTCATCTCTGTGTGTGGGCTTTTTTAGTTGTGGTGAGCGGGGCTACTCCCTGGTTGTCTTGTGCAGGCCTCTTATTGCCGTGGCTTCTCTTGCTGCGAGGTGCAGGCTCTCGGATGCAGGGGTCTCAGTGCTTGTGGTGTGTCGGCTCAATAGTTGCAGCTCAAGGGCCCCAGAGCTTGGGTTCGTTAGATGTGGCCCACTGGCTGAGTCTGTGGGGCATGTGGGATCTTCCTAGACCAGGGATCGAACCTGTGTCCTTTGCACTGCAAGGCGGAGTCTTAACCACTGAACCACCAGGGAAAGCCCACAACGTACTCTTAACAGGGAACGGGGGTTGGGCTGGATGTTTCCAAAATTTGCTAGAAGAAAAAAATTAGGAGAAAATCTACATAACCTTGGCTTTGGGGATGGGTTTCTAGATACAACACCAAAAGCATAATTTCCCCCACCCCCAAATTTTAATAAACTGGATTTTATTCAATTTTAAAACTTTGCTCTGGGACTAACATTGTTTGTTTTTTGTTTTTTTTTTAAGTACCAAGGATCTTTATTCTTAGGTCTGATATTTAATCTGTGGCTGCAGATAATATGTCACTATTTAGAGAATAAAAGGTCCCATTATCTTCATTCAAGTCTTCAGCCACAAAGTTACACCTTATTCTCATACAAGATAAGGGTTGGTAGGGGATTAAGGAGGTACACTGAGGATAAAAGCAAAAGGGAACAAACACTTTTACAAGCATAGCGTCCCAGTTACTGTGAAGGTTACGTTTCAGGTTAATTTACAAAAGTAGTGACAGAACCATGATTTCAGTGAAAATCAACACATTATACCTTTTAAAAAACCAGAAATACTACGTCAGGCAAGCATGCGAAATTCAGAGTATAAAAAAATGCAAGGGCTGGCTGCCAAAACAGATATGTCCCTCAGAAAGAGGGATTTGAAAATGCTGCACAGAACCAAAGGAATCAGAAGCTGAATTAGCACACCCATTTCCTCAGTTTATATATGAGGCAAGTGGGCAGACATTAACTGGTAAAGCTTACTCAGCCACATTAAGAATGTATAGACATCCAATTCCTGGTGCTATCCGCAACTACATGTATCTAAAATACAAGGAGGTAAATATCCAGAATACATCAAACCCACTGATTTAAAGAAAACACTTCAAGGGAGGGGGTGAAGTTGTTATTATAGCATAGCAGCACATTACACATATTTAAGAGATTAAATGGAAAGAAATAATCTCTTAATGCTCAGTTTTGATCAACACAAGTTTCCAGCCAACTTTCTGATGTAGAGCAAAACAAGTATATTCTTGAGTTTTCTTTTACATTTTTTGGGGCCTATCTTTCAAAACTGAGCACCTGGTATTTTTAATGGAAGTAATGGGATGTTATACATACATTCTAATCACACATTTTAAGAATAAACAAAATGCATATTTCAGTAATTCATAGTGTATTTATAAAATGAAAAGCTCTCTATCAAAATACACTTTCCACTGGGAAAAATAAATAAAACAGACAAATAGATCTACACAAAGTAAAAATTAACTTTGGTAGACTTCACTGTGGAGAACAGTCCTTAACAAGCTTATCTGCCCTTACTCCCCCAGAGCCGATCATCTTCTGAGTTAAGATTTTAAAAATATGTTTTAATTGAGATCATTATGTTGACATTTGTTTCTCCTTCCACATCATCTTCAGCCAAGCCCTGAGCACTTAACAATTCTCTGACTAATTGTTGGGAGCTTAGTCGGAAGCATCTGGAACACTGGTGGCGGAAGAGTTTGTTGCCACACTTGCAGCACCTGCTGTGGCCGTCCACACACAGCAGTCGCATTTGTCAGATGGTCCACACCCTTCTCATACTCACCTTGAGCTAGTAATCCTTCACCAAGCTGTATTTCTTCTAGAAAGAATTTCTGAACGGCTTCAGCATCTTTAAGGTCAGGTAACTTGGAAAGCCCAGCTCTCTCCTTGGCAAGCTTCTGTTTCTTTCTTCGTTCTCGCAGCCTGTCCTTGAAGTTGGGGTCACTCCGTCTCTTGCGGTCGAAGTAAATGCAGTAACCAATGAAAAGGGCCCCGCACACGCCGGCGGCGATGGCGCTGTTCCGGCCCACCATCTTCTCTCCACCGAGGAGCCCGGTCGGCTGCGGCGGGGCCCGCAAAGAAGCCGTTGACCGCGAAGCCTCGGTTCCGAGTGCGCGGCGCAGTCCAGACGCCCGCCGCCCGCCGCGAGGGACGCGGAAAGCTGGGACTAACACTGTTAAGAGAATGAAAATACAAATGACCCACTGGATAAAATATTTTAAATCACTTATCAAATAAAAGACCTGTGTTCAAAATACACAGTGAAAAAACTCTTAACACTCAACAATTACAAAAAGTTTTTTTAAACAAACAAAATATATGAACATGCACCTCACCATAGAAGATACACAGGTGGCAAATAGCACATGAAAATATATATATTTATGTAAATTTCTAGATATTTACCCAACTGATTTATGTCTACACAAAAACCTATATGTGAATGTTTAGAGTAGATTTATTAATAATCACCTAGAAGCAACCAGGAGAATGCAGTGGCACCCCACTCCAGTACTCTTGCCCGGAAAATCCCATGGACAGAGGAGCCTAGTGCGCTGCAGACCATGGGGTTGCTAAGAGTCGGACACAACTGAGGGCCTTCACTTGCACTTTTCACTTTCATGCATTGGAGAAGGAAATGGCAACCCACTCCAGTGTTCTTGCCTGGAGAATCTCAGGGACAGCAGAGCCTGGTGGGCTGCTGTCTATGGGGTCGCACAGAGTCAGACACAACTGAAGCGACTTAGCAGCAGCAGCAGCAGAAGCAACCAAGATGTCCTTCATAGGTGAATGGATGGTGGTCCATCCATAAAATGGAATAATGTACAAAAATATAAAGGAATGAGCTATGAAGACACAAAAACATGGATGAATCTTAAATGTACATTACTGAATGAAAAAAAAAGGCTGTTTGATTCCATTTATATGACAATCTGAAAAAGAGATGGTAAAAAGATGTAATGGTTACCCGAGGACTGAGGGAACAGAAAGATTGACGACACAGGAGGGATATTTTAGGGCAATGACACGCCTCATGGTGGACACGTGACATTAAGCGTGTGTCAAAATCCATGGAAAGTTATAGCCCAAAGAGTGAACCTTAATGTATGCAAATTTTAAAAAGCATTTAGGGGACTTCCCTGGTGGTCCAGTGGTTAAGACTCGGCACTCCCAATGCAGGGGGCACGGGTTAGATCCCTGGTTAGGGAATTAAGATCCTGCATGCTGCAGAGTGGAACCAAAAAAAAAATTTTTTTTTCATTTAGTAAGTTAGGGCATCCCAAGATGAAATACAGAATGTGACCCACCAAAATCAAACTGTAGTACAAATGTATAAAATAACCTCAGTGAAAGGGATGAGGGGGAGAGATGCTGGCCTAACTAAACTGGGAAATAGTGGAGACTATATGAGAAGGCCCGTGCGATGCTCTGTCAGCTGGACGGTCCCAGAAGCAGGGATACCCCAGTAGCAATGAGCACATCCAGGTCTTGGTTTCTAACATCATTCTCCGAGAAAAGAAACCAGAGCTCCTGGGAGAAACAGGATTCTAGGGGGTGATTCTAGGGGTGGGCTGAGCCTGGCCCATGTTGTAGTACCAGGAATAAGACAGTGTAAAATACACACACAATCTGAGCAACAAAATAAATAATGTAGTACTGGGTTATAAAACGAAGTATAAAGTAAAATATCCATGAGTCCATACTGATACAAGTGATTGAATGAGCAAACAGAGGAGAAGAAGTATGTCTCCCATACAGAAGAACCCCAGATAATTTCTGTGGAGCACGACTCCCCACCTTGAAGTGACATCCTTCCAAAGAGGGCAGTATGCAGGGGTGGGCAGCGTTCCATTCCAGCGTATCGACAGACCACAATCTGTCTCTCCATTTGCCAGGAGATGGATGATTTAGATGGTTTCCAGTTTTTGGCTTCTGTGCATTGTGCTTCTATAAACATTCATGTCCAAGTCTTTTTTATTTTAATTTATTTTACTGACATACAGTTGAGAACGTTGTGTTAATTTCTGCTATACAGCATAGGGGTTCAGTTATACCTACACAGATTCTTCTTCATATTCTTTTCCATTATGGTTTATGACAGGATATTGAATATAGTGCCCTGTGCTATACAGTATGGCCTGGTTGTTTATCCATTCTATATATAATAGTTTGCATCTGCTAATCCCAAACCCCCAATCCATCCCTTCCCCTACCCCCACCTCCCTGTTGGCAACCAGTCTGTCCTCTATGTCTGTGAGTCTGTTCCTGTTTCTTAGGTGAGTTCATTCGTATCATATTTTAGATTCATATTTTGATATGCTTAGATCACATATGAGCGATACCATATGATATTTGCCTTTCTTTTTCTGACTTACTTCACTTAGTATGATAATCTCTACGTCCAACCGTGTTGGTGCATATGGCATTATTTCATGATTTTTTATGGCTGAGTAGTACCACTTCTTCTTTATGTATTCATCTGTCAATGGATTCATGTTCATTGAATCCATATCTCTTGGGTAAATATATACCTAAGAGCAGGACGGGTGTCATTTGAAAAGTGTTCCGGATGTTCAGCTTTTCATGAAACTGTCAAACCGTATTCCGTAATGGTCGTAACATTTTACGTTCCCATCAGTGGTCTCAGGGAATCCATTCTTTTACCACGTAGAGAAACACCAGGTCATTAATCAAGAGGACAAAAGAGCAGCCCAAGTGAATCAGCCATGTGACCGCCTTGGTTTATGTCCAGTTACCACGCAGCATAACAGTTTTCCAGCCTAACAGGCATTCGGAGCTGTACTTGAAGATGAGTTCAGTTACAGCATCAGTCACTCTTCCACCAGGCTGGGGACACTCTTGTTCACTCATGGGTTGCTGTTTTTTTTTCCAGTGAGGATATACTGTTATCATCCTAGCAGAGTTTATAATGTACATGAGACTGGAGCACACACACTAGACCATATCCATCTCACACTCACACACACACACACACACACAGTAACTTGGAACACCTTTGGTTAAAGCAAACTCTGGAGAACATCCAGCTTGATCACGGCGACCTATTAAGGATATCTTCAAATCTATCTGATCCCCATCCCCCACATCCTGAGAAAAGGATTTAAAAATCAACTTTCAATTCTAGAACAGTTTTAGGTTTGCAGAAAAGTTGGAATCCAGTGTGGAGTTCCCTCTTCCCCTGCACCCAACGCCCCGTATTGCTGTCATCTTGAATTACTGTGGTCCATTTCTCACCACTGAAGAACTAGTGTTGGTCCATTATTATTAGCTAATTCAGATTCCCTTACTTTTCACCATAAGTGCCTTCTCCATCCCAAGATTCCACGCTGCATCTAGTCACCAGGTCTCCAATCTGTGACAGCTTCTCAGGCTTTCCTTGTTTTTGATGACCTTGACCATTTTGAAGAGTCGGGTATTTTCAGAACATCCTTCAATTGACGTTTGCCTGAAGTTTCTCTCATAGGCAGACTGGTTACAGGTTTTGCAGAGGAAGACCACAGAGGCAAAGTGCCATTCTTGTCACATATAAAGGGTCCTTGCTATCAACCTTATTTTCCCCTGCTGGTGATGACCTTGACCACCTGACTGAGGTCATGTCCATCAGTTTTCTCCACCGTAAAGTACTGTCTCCCAGCCCTGCATTGGTCCTCTTTGGAAAGAAGTCACCAAGTATAGCCCACACTTAAGGGTGGGAGTTCTTCTTTAAGGAGAAGTAGCTTGTCCAGGTGATTGTCTCTTTTCCTCACTTATTTAACCGATTATTTATATTAGTCTAAACTTGTTGATATTTATTTTTACATTTTAGATTACAACCCAAGTCTATATGATTTACATTCTTGCTCAGATTGTTCCAGTTTTGGCTATGGGAAGCCCTTTCCTTTGGCTTCTGTGTCCCTTTGACAAACCCCATGTGGTGTGTGTGTGTGTGTGTGTGTGTGTGTGTTCGCATGCACATGCACATGTTTAGCATTTCCTTACTCTCTGGCACTAGAAGATGGTCCAGGCTCACCTCCTGTATTTCCCGCCCCAGCCCTGGAATCAGCCATTTCTCCAAGGAGCCTGGGCTCCTTGTTCTGGGCAGGGATCTTAGAAATCAAGCTCTCACACTGAATGTGCTCATTGCTGAGGGGAACGTCCTTTCTTCTAAGCCCTCTCAGCTGACAGAGTCAGCAAACTTAGGTGCAGATACTAACCTCTGTGGGCTTCCCAGGTTGCTCAGTGGTAAAGAATCCATTGGCCATGGAGGAGACCTGGGTTCGATCCCTGGGTCGGGAAGATTCCCTGGAGGAGGAAATGGCAGCCCGCTCTAGTATTCTTGCCTGGAGAATCCCATGGACAGAGGAGCCTGGTGGGCTGCTGTCCATGGGGTCACCAAGAGTCAGATCCAACTGAGCACTGCCACTGCCACTAAGCTATGTCCATGTGCATATCTATAAATGTTTCTGTCTGTTGTAGGCTCATCTGCAACCTCCCACTACAACAGAGAGGAATCCGGCTCCCATGGTCTACTGACTTAATCGCTCAATGCCAATGTGCATGTATAGTGTGATTCCAGAATTGTTAACCTGCACCCTTGCAGGGACCAACTTTACCGACTAGAGCACGGTGTTATGCATGGTTCTCTTTGCCTTTCGTTTCACAGACTCCGCTCCTTTCCATAATTACTTAGGTCAGCATCTTTTCTCCCATCCCAAGCTCTTTTTCTGGCCTGAGTCTCCCCTTCTCCCGCCACTAAGCCTGGCCTGTGGGGCTCAGGCAGTGGTGTCCTCTGTGGGGATCAGATCATGCCTCAGTGAGTCTCAGTGGTCCTCTCTGCCATCACTGGACTGAGTGAACCCCACACACACCCCCCAAAACAGCCCAACTGAATCCTCCTGACACACCTGCCAAGCTCTGCAGCTTCAGGGGTGGACCCAGCCCCAGGCCTAGCTCCAGTCAGTCTTGGCTCCTGCATGAGGACCCCTGTGCATACCCCCAGGACCGTGCAGCAGGAGCCGGCCACTCTGGGCGCTGGCCAAGCTGTCCAGCCATGCTGCTGGTCCGCCTGGTAACAGGGGCCTTCTCAGATTACTCGGAGGATCACTTTGCCTTAGAAACTCCAGCTGTCACCTCCAATGCATTAGTAACCAATGCTACGGCCCTGAGCAGCAGAGGGCTGGCAATAAGCAAGCGTCCCCAGGTGTCCCGCCAGCGCCGTGCTCTGATCCCGCAGTCATTGCCGTCACCAGGGAGGAAGGTGAGCAAACCCGGAGGGAGGCGCGGTACCCAAGATTCTGGGAATGGTAGCCTGGGATGCCTCCCCTGGTGAGCCCTGTCAGGAGCCTGGATTCTTGTTTCTGGGTGAAGGGGAAAGAGGGGAGCTCTGCATGGGTGGGAGAGGGCTTAGGTCAACCTGCAGGGCTGAGGATGCACTGGAGGGCTGAACACATCTCAAAAGCCCCGGGGGGTTCGAGTGCCGGCAGCCTCTTCAGCTCTGTGGCTCCCCAGGTTGGGTGTAGACAGGTTGGGAGCAAGCTGCTCTGGCCTCTGAGCAGCAGACCCGCCGCAGGTCACTGGTCAGAGCCGGTGTGCACGTGGAAGGGGAGCAGGCGCCTGGCCCCATCCAGTCTCCAGCCAGCCCGGCTTTGACTGTGCACGAGCTGACTGCTTGACTCATGGGGCAAGAACTGATCTCAGGCCCCTCCAAGACCGAGGGATGCCCCCTCCCAACCAGGGCCCAGTGAAGCCAGAAGTCCCTCGCTGCCCCCATGTGACAAGGTAAGTGTCCCTGAGGCTCCAAGGCAGCACCACCGCCTGGCAGAGGAGGACCAGGGCCCCCAAGTGGGCTCGGGAGTGAGCCTGCCAGCCTCGGGGTGTGGCAGCCCCACCCGACCCAGTGTGAGGAGTTCTCACACCGAGCCCTCTGGTGGCAGGTGATAGATCCCACTGGATGTTACTCGAGGCCTTTCCTCCCCAGTCCATGATACTCTTGGGGGCCTCCTCCCTGCTCCCAACTCCAAGAGTGTCTTGGGAGAGGCCAGCTCCTGGGAGACGGAGCCAACAGGAGCACGACACCCATAGGGTAGGTGGGAGGGCTGTCTAAACATCTTCAGAAGGCTGAGGAGGACCAAAACCAGGGCCTTCAAAATCCAGCCCCCAGAGGTTCTTCTAAGCCAGGGTTAGAATTCCTTAGAACTATGGACTTTTCCCCAGAAAACTAAGCCTTTACATCATATCTTACCTACAGTTTCAGAGGCCATCCATGGATGCCTGTAAGAAATCCCTGCTCTCATCAGACATATGGAAAAACACACACACAGACTGTTCCGTCCAGGACAGTCACCCTTGCCACCCCCGATGCGTTTGTGTCTCCAGCCCACGCCACCATCTGCTTTCGGAGAATAGAGCCACCTCTCCTCCGGCCCTGAGCCTGTCCTAGAGCCAGGAGCCCAGAGGACGACCCCGCCCCCACCCCCGCTCCACCCCCGCGCCAGAGTAGCCACCTCATGGCTCCTCAAGAAGGTCGATTGAAAGGGCAAATAACCCCCGTAGTCAGCAGGAGTTTGTGAACTAACTACCAAGGGAAAGTCCTTTTGTCACATCGAAACTGGTGAATTTCAGGCACAGTCGGGTCCAGGAGGTCAGGCGATATCCTAAGAACTGATGGTTCACACAGAGGCAGAGGAAGAATAGCTGCTCAGACTGGCACATGCGTTGAGTCTGAGCGGCATGCAGCCCCGCGGGCAAGGCTGCAAGGAATCCCCTGTGACCTCTCTCTCCTTCCTCCAGCTGCACGGCCACCACTGCCATGCCGGCCACCAACCAGGGATGGCCGGAGGACTTTGGCTTCCGGCTGGGGGGCTCGGGTCCCTGCTTTGTCCTGGATGTGGTGGAAGGGAGCAGCGCACACGCCGGGGGTCTGCGGCCCGGGGACCAGATCCTGGAGGTGGAGGGGCTGGCCGTGGGCGGCCTGAACCGCGAGCGCCTAGTGCGCCTGGCCCGGCGCTGCCCTCGCGTGCCACCCAGCCTGGGCGTGCTCCCTGGCCCCATCGGCCGCCCCAGTGCGGGATCCGGCTGCGAGCCGCTGACCACAGCTTTACGGATCCCGCGTTCAAGCCGCGGCCTCTATCTGGGCCGCGAGTTGCTACGCTTGGCAGGCCGCAAGCGCCCCGATGCCGTGCACCGAGAGCGTAGGCGCAAAGCCCAGGAGTTCAGCCGCAAGGTAGGGCGCACAGGGCAGGGCAGGGCAGGGCCCTAAGGTACAGGCGGTCTGGGGTGGGGCTCTAGGGGCGCTGTTCTGAGGGGCTGGGCACTGTGGGCCCGGAGCGTCAGGAGCCGGGCAGGCCCTCAGGCCAGGAGTGGGAACCTGGAGCTAAGGAAACTTCTAAAGAAAGATTTATCAGAAAGACAGTGATCCTCAAGCTTCCAGTCCTGTCCTTAATTTTCATGATTTTTGTTTGCTTGATTTGTGGGAGTTGCTTTTCTTTTTCTTTTTTTAATTGAGGTAATACAGTAAAGCACATTCATTAAGTGTACAGTTTAATGAACTTTACATAGGCATCAGATCAGATCAGATCAGTCGCTCAGTCATGTCTGACTCTTTGCGACCCCATGAATTGCAGCACGCCAGGCCTCCCTGTCCATCACCAACTCCTGGAGTTCACTCAGACTCACGTCCATCGTGTCAGTGATGCCATCCAGCCATCTCATCCTCTGTCGTCCCCTTCTCCTGCCCCCAATCCCTCCCAGCATCAGAGTCTTTTCCAATGAGTCAACTCTTCACATGAGGTGGCCAAAGTACTGGAGTTTCAGCTTTAGCATTCCTTCCAAAGAAATCCCAGGGCTGATCTCCTTCAGAATGGACTGGTTGGATCTCCTTGCAGTCCAAGGGACTCTCAAGAGTCTTCTCCAACACCACAGTTCAAAAGCATCAATTCTTCAGCGCTCAGCCTTCTTCACAGTCCAACTCTCACATCCATACATGACCACAGGAAAAACCATAGCCTTGACTAGATGAAACTTTGTTGGCAAACTAATGTCTCTGCTTTTCAATATGCTATCTAGGTTGGTCATAACTTTCCTTCCAAGGAGTAAGTGTCTTTTAATTTCATGGCTGCAGTCACCATCTGTAATGATTTTGGAGCCCAGAAAAATAAAGTCTGACACTGTTTCCACTGTTTCCCCATCTATTTCCCGTGAAGTGATGGGACCGGATGCCATGATCTTTGTTTTCCTGAATGTTGAGCTGTAAGCCAACTTTTTCACTCTCCACTTTCACTTTCATCAAGAGGCTTTTTAGTTCCTCTTCACTTTCTGCCATAAGGGTGGTGTCATCTGCATGTCTGAGATGATTGATATTTCTTCCGGCAATCTTGATTGCAGCTTGTGCTTCTTCCAGCCCAGTGTTTCTCATGATGTACACCCTTGTAACCACGAGCCTGATCAAAATGTAGATGAGTAGAATACAGACAATAATATTGGTAGAATGCAGAACATAGAATGATTCCTTCAACCCAGAGGTTCTCTGTATCTCAATATGAAGCTCCAAGATTCCCCGTATTAGAAGAGAGCAACTCTTAAGGACTCCGGGGGGTGAGCGGGGCAGGAAGTGAATCCCGGCATTTTCAGTGGGTATTCATTGGCCAGAACTAATAACACCACTGCTCCCAAAGGATGCTGGGAAATGTAGTCCTCTGTGTGTCCAGGAAGGCGGGAAGACCTAGAAACATTCGTGGTGGTTTCGTCACTAAGTCGTGTCGGACTCTTGCGACCCCATGGACCCGCCAGGCTCCTCTGTCCATGGGATTTTCCAGGCAAGAATACTGGAGTGGATTGCCATTTCCTTCTCCAGTGGATCGTCCGTCCCAACCGAGGAATCGAACCCAGACCTGCATTGCAGGCAGATGCTTTACCGCTGAGCTATAAGGGAAGTCCCTAGAAACATTGGTGAGAACCTAGTGCCTTAATCCGAGAAGGCAATGGCAACCCACTCCTGTACTCTCGCCTGGAAAATCCCATGAACGGAGGAGCCTGGTGCGCTGCAGTCCATGGGGTCGCGAAGAGTCAGACACGACTGAGCGACTTCACTTTCACTTTTCACTTTCATGCATCGGAGAAGGAAATGGCAGCCCACTCCAGTGTTCTTGCCCGGAGAATCCCGAGGACGGGGGCGCCTGGTGGGCTGCCGTCTGTGGGGTCGCACAGAGTCGGACACGACTGACGCGACTTAGCAGCAGCAGCAGCAGGGCTTTAATCTGTTCCAGCTGCCATAACCGAACTACCACGGACTGGGTGGTTTATAAGCAACAGGAATTTCCCTCTCACAGCTCTGGAGGCATGAGATTTGAGAACATGGTGCCAGCATGCTTGAGTGAGGGCCTGCTTTGGATTGCAAACTTCTGGTTTTGTCCTCACATGGTGAAAAGGGCAAGGGATCTCTTTGGGGCTCTTTTATTTATTGATTGATTTTTATTTTATTTTATTTTTTTCAAAAAAAAATTTTTTTTTATGTGGACCATTTTTTTTTTTAAGTCTTTATTGAATTTACAGTATTGTTTCTGTTTTATGTTTTGGTTTTCTTTGGCCAAGAGGCATGTGGGATGTCTTACCTCCCCAACTAGGGATCAAGACTGCACCCCCTGCACTGGAAGGTGAGGTCTTAACCACCAGACTGACAGCAAATCCCTGAGGCTCTTTTGTAAGGGCACTAATTCCATTCATGAGACCTCCACCCTCATGACCTAGTCACCTCCCAACAGCCCAACCTCCTAATACCATCATCACCTGGGCCATTAGATTTTCAACACACAAATTTTGGAGAAGGGGGGGGACACAAACATTCAGACCATAGCAACTGGTAAAGTCTCCTGTGATCCCAGATGACTCACTGTAGATCCAAAAGTCGGCCCGGACTCCATCCAATCCCTGGGGAGTCAGAAGAGAGGTGGTCAGAGCCCCCAGATGGGCACAGTGGACTTGGTGAGCAAACAAAATAAGGTTGTGGCCTAGGGAGGAATCTGACCAGCTGCCCAGGTCAGCTTCAGTGCATTTTCTGACAAGGGGGAACAGGGAGTGGTGGATTCTGGTTAGAGCTCACCAAGCAGCTCCACAAATCCCCAGAAAAGACCACCTCCGGAAGATCAAGGGCAGCTGTGGAGCTCCCCCACCGGCTTCCGACAATCAGCTCTCGGGTTCTCACCAACACTCTCCCTGCCCCAGTTTTTCCTCCTCGCAGAGCCTGATATTTAATAGAAAATCCATTAGTGTCCCGTGATGGTGCCTCATGTTTCAATGTAGGTTGAGAGCGTCTGGGTAATAGCTGACACCAAAACCGCGCTCTGGCGGGGCCCCAGGAGGGAGGAGCTATTTTTTCCTCTTTCTTACATAAAACATCTTTCCAGAGAGCCATGTTCTCCTTTGAACTGAGGCTGCAGCTGGCTTTGGCTTCAAAGCCACTGACCTCCCTGGGCCTGGTGGGTTCCGGAGGAGGGGATGACTGGTACTGCAGCCTGCCCCACGTGCCCTGAGAACAGCCGGCCGCCTACAGCTCTTTGGTTCAGCTCTGTAAACGCTCCCTGAGTGCACCAGGCCCTGTGCTGGGCCCGGACAGGAATAAGGTGTCAGGTCTGTGTCTCGGGCCGTCTCATCTGGTGAAGGAGATATGGGATGCAGTTGCTAGGACTCAGCCGTGCACAGAACATGGCCTTGGCCTGGGTGCCCTCGAAGCCGCCTGCTAGTACCTGCTCACCCTCTGTGATGTCACCCTCTCTGGGAAGCCTTTCCTCATCCACCCGTGCTGCCATTTAGGAAGCAGTTGTATATACAATTCTGAAGTTCAGGGGCAAACCACGGGCTGGAGATCATGCACGATCAAGGGCCGTCTGGGGTCCTCGGCCGGATCAGCGGCATCAGGGAGCGCTTGTGGCAAGGGCTGGGGGGATTGCAGCCGGTCGGCACAGTTGTATGAAAATCGCCAGGGTCGACAGCTCTGGACAGAAAGAAGAGGATGATAGGGTTGTGGAGTCAAGGGAGGTGTTTACTGATTTATTTATAGGCAGGGAGAGAAGTGAACAATTGGTATGAGCCAAAGGGAGGGAGGCAGTCGAGTCACTGAAATCCATGCATTTTGCCGTTGTTGCTTTCGGCCCTCTGACCAGCAAGGAGTGGGGACACAGCTGTGCACAGGACCAAGAGGGGAGCCTGCCATCACGCATTGTGGGAAACAAGCACGTGGACAAAGCGATGTTGTTGTTGTTCAGTCGCTCAGTCGTGTTCGACTCTTTGTGACCCCATGGACTGCAGCACACGAGGCTTCCCTGTCCTTCACTATCTCCCAGAGTTTGCTCAAACTCATGTCCATTGAGTCGATGGACAATTCAATAAACTAGCTATTTCAGATGATGATCACTGAAGGGAAGAAATAAACAGGGAGATGAGAGAGTCTTGGGGGCCACTTGATCAAAGTGGTCAGGAAAGGCTCCCTGAGGAGGGAACTTTCAAGCGGAGAACTGAGTGACAAGTAGGTGGCAGGAAGAGAGAGTGGGGACTCTGGTGACTTGGTGGCCTTGTGGGTTGGCCTTGCCCAGGAAGGGGGCCGGTTCTTCATCGTCTGAGAGTTGGGAGTGGAGGGGAAAGATGAGGGGCTTGTTGATACGTTTGGAGGTGAGTAGAAGGGGTAATGAACAGCCCCAGCTCTGGCTGAAGTTGGGACCCACATGGGCCTGAGAGAGACGCATGGCTCACCCAGCCGCCCAGCCTCCCACCCCTGCTCCAGGATCAGCTCAGGATGTCAGCACCCAGAGGCACCCCCAGACCCTTGACTAACAAGGCAGGGAATCTGCTGGAGTGTGGACAGACAGTGGTTAACTGCTCCATTTTAAAAAGTAACAGTGCCAGACAGAAAAACCCACATAGTATAAGATTCCAGTCATGAGACATATTCAGTATAAGCAAATCCAAAGAAGCTGAAAAATAGATTATTGGTTTCCCTGGGGCTGGGGAAGTGGGGAATGAGGAGTGACTGCTGAATGGGTGCAGGGTTTCCATTTGGGAGGATGAGAATGTCCTGGAACTGGAGAGTGGTGATGGTTATACCACATGGTGAATGTACTTAATGCCACTGACCTGTACATATTAAAATGGTTGCAGTGGTAAATTTTATATTCAGTTCAGTTCAGTCACTCAGTCGTGTCCGACTCTTTGCAACCCCATGGACTGCAGCACGCCAGGCTTCCCTGTCCATCACCAACTCCCAGAGTTTACTCAAACTCACGTCCATTGAGTTGGTGATGCCATCCAACCATCTCATCCTCTGTCGTCCCCTTCTCCTCCTGCCTTCAATCTTTCCCAGCATCAGGGTGTTTTCCAATGAGTCAGCTCTTCGCATCAGGTGGCCAAAGTATTGGAGCTTCAGCTTCAGCATCAGTCCTTCCAATGAATATTCAGGACTGATTTCCTTTAGGATGGACTGGTTGGATCTCCTTGCAGTCCAAGGGACTCTCAAGAGTCTTCTCCAACACCACAGTTCAAAAGCATCAATTCTTGGGTGCTCAGCTTTCTTTATGGTCCAACTCTCACATCCATACATGACCACTGGAAAAACCATAGCCTTGACTAGATGGACCTTTGCTGGCACATAAATTTTATGTTATGTGCATTTTTACAACAGTTAAAAAATAAAGAGGGAAAGGGAACAAGGATAACATGCGTGCCTTTTCCTGACTGTATAAGTCATATAAGCTCACTGCCTAAAAAATAAAATGGGAACCTAGGGACTTCCCTGGTGGTCCAGTGGTTAAGACTCCAAGCTTCCATGCAGGGGGCACAGGTTCGATCACTGGTCAGGGAACTAAGATCTCATATGCCAAGTGGCCAAATTAAAAAAAAAAAAAAAAAAAAGGAAAGCATCGACATAAAAATAATAAAAATCACTGTAAACTTCAGTGCATATTCCCTATGCAGACATGTGTATAATTATCTCTGATAAAAATGTAACACTGTGTGTTCTATTTGAAACCTTGCCTGTCTCTCACAAACATTTTCCATTATTTTATAACAGCTTTATCAAGATATATTCACATACCATACAAATTATTCATTTAAAGTGTGTTCAGTGGTTTTTAGTGTATTCACAGAGCTGTGCAACCATTACCACAGTTTTAGAACATTTTCATCATACCTAGAAGGGCTTCCCAGGTGGTGCTAGTGGTAAAGAATCCACCTGCCAACGAAGGAAACACAGATGAGGGTTTGATCCCTGCATTGGAAAGATCCCTTGGGGTAGGAAATGGCACCCACTCCAGTATTCTTGTCTGGAAAATTCCACAGGCAAAAGAGCCTGGCAGGCTACAGTCCATGGGGCTGCAAAGAGTCGGACATGACTGAGCATAATCATAATTACCCAGAAAGAAGGCCTGCACTCGTTAGCCATCATTCCTCATACCACGGTCTTTAAATAAAGACCTAGAGCATCATTCTCTCCTACCAAATGGTACCACACTGTGTCAAACCTTAGACACTGTCCATTGCCAGCCACCTAACCCATGACACGTGCTTCCTTATCTTCTTGTCACTTAATTTGTAGTTGGTGATAGAGGGCTTTTAGACTTATTTGGACATATTTAGTACGGGCAATGTATATAACTCTGTGGAAGTAACAATATAAGACCTATGACCAAATTCATACGTGCACAGGAATGACAGCTAGCCACAGGACACAAAGTGATCTCAGAGATGCTAAAATTTAAAATACAGGGACTTCCCCCAGCGGTCCAGTGGCTAAGACTCCACCTTTCAATGCAGAGGGTATGAGTTTGATCCCTGGTCAGGGAATTAAAATCCTACATGCCCCACGGTTTGAAAAAAAAAAAAGTGCTCACCCTGGAATCAATGGTACCCAATATTGCAGAGTATGGAGTGAACTTGGCTGCGAAACAACAGAAGTTGACTCTACTCACGTGGGCAGAAAAGGAATTTGGGGGAGGAACAGTTCATAGAGTCAGCACTGAGACCTCCTCTTGTTCAATTGCTAAGTGATGTCCAGCTCTTGGTGACCCCATGAGCTGCAGCACGTCATAACTCCCTGTCTTTCACTATCTCCTGGAGTTTGCTCAGACTCTTGTCCATCAAGTTGGTGATGCCATCCAACCATCTCATTCTCTGTCACCTGCTTCTCCTCGGCTTAGAACCGAGAAAGAATGTGCAACCTAGAACACAACTGTCCTAAGCAGCCTTCAGGATGAGTCTGCTCAGGGCACACTACAGGGCTCTGTCAAAGCCCTGCGTGAGCTCCATGTCTCCACATCTCCGCATCATTCCTTCAAGAACCAAAGCCCTGGGCAACAGCCTCCAATTGCCCGAGGCTGCACCATTAGGACCAGGGTTTTGCCTCCCACCTGATTTGGGACTTCCTTCCATCTTGGCTGCATAGCCAAGGAAAGACAACTATCCCCCAAGTGGATGTGCTACAATTGTTTAGCCCATAATGTCAGATATTTATACTACTTCCAACATCTCAGCATCATAAACCAGGCAAGGGTGAACCTCTTCACTCATACGTCATCGTGCAATTGTCAGGACACGTTGAGGATACGTTCCCAGGTGCAGGATCGTGGGGTAAAATGACAGGTGCATTTTTAGGCTTTGGACACTGTCACTGAGCTGCCCACGTCCAGTGGTCATACAGAATCCTCTGAGCAGATGTGTTGTGTCCCACATCAGCCGGTTTGTACACAAAGGTGAAGAAAACAGATTCGGAGAGAGCATTAAGGGAGTCAGAATGCGGAGCGAGGCATGTTCCGGGGCTATCTTGTGGAGCCAGAGCGTTCTCTGTGTGATCTCTCGGCTTGCAGCATGGTGGAAGGGAGTAGAGTATTACAATAATTAGTAACTAGCAATTACCAAGCGCCTGGCACATGTTTAAGCTCACGGATCGATTCCTTTGATCCTCACAATAGTCAGTAGATGGGCCATCTCTGGGTTTGAGTCCTGACCCTATGGCCTTGGCCAGGTCATCTTACCTCTAGCGGCCTCAGTTCCCTTCAATAGAAATGAAGACGCTGGCCCAGCCCGCCTCGTGGGGGCTGATGTGGGGTCTGACGGGGTCTGGGTGAGGAGCGCACAGCGGGGCCCAGGCAGCATTGCCACGCCCACTGTCCTGAGGGAGGGAGGGAGGGGGGACTGATTCCCCAGCATTCTGCCCTGGGGCCCTCGGGCCACTCATCAGACCCCTCCCCGCAGGTGGACGAGACCTTGGGGGACCAGCCGACCGCAAAGGAGCAGGTGTTTGCTGCTCTGAAGCAGTTTGCAGCGGAGCAACGGGTGGACGAGCTGGTGTGGGCGCTCACCCTGGCGCTGCCCCCTGAGGCCCGCGGGCCCCTCCTGGAGAACCTCAGGTACTCATTCGGGGTCAGGATGGGTGGGCAGGGGTTTCTGTTCTCCCCCCTCCACCCCAGGTGCTGCTGCTGCTGTGTGGTCAGCCCCTGAGCTGGACCCCAAACACCCCATTGCCCCAAAACTAGGGTTTTGTGTCAGTGACCCCAAAGGCTGACCCTGGAAAGGGCAGCTATTGGTGCTGCCGCTGCCAGGGTGTCACTTTGAGTGAGAAAGAAGGGCTGCCAACTGCTGGGCTGGGACGGGCTGCAGAGAAGATCCACCTCCTGCTGCCCTGCTCTGTCCCAAACCCAGACCACAGAAGCCTCCAACGTTATCACCAAGATGCCCATAGCTCTTCACTGAGAGGGAATAATGGCGCAGTTCGAGGGCCAGAAACTGCTGTGTCACAGTTTCTGTGTCACAGAATGCGACTGTGCTGGGCCCATCCTGATCCCTGGTACCCCACCCCCGCCCCAGCATCCTGGTAACAATGTGTTTGCTCTGCCCTTTGATGATGCCAGCCGGGCGCCAAGAACCTCACCAGGGCCCCAGAGGAACACTTTCTCACTGAATCCCACCAGTACTATCATTATCCCCGTTCCAGAGGGAGACTGTGGCTCAGAGAGGTTAAGGGACTGCCCCAAAGTCACACAGCACATGAGTAGCATTTACAAGAACATGAACCAATTGACTGAACACTTTCTGCTCAGCTTTGGACTCTCAATTCATCCTTCAGGGGGAAAAAAAATCTCCTGGTATGTCCTGTGACTCTCCCCAGCCCTCTGACCTCCACCCCCATCCTGCCCCGCACTGCACGGCTTTGATCAGACCTCCCTGGGCCTGAGTGGAGTGTTCCCCGCCTGGATCCTGCGGGGCTGGCTCTGCACCCCCTGCCTCCAGGGCGGGCTAAGGCTCCCCCAGCCCGCCCCTCCCGCTCCTGGGCTCAGCCCGTCCCCTCCCCTCGCTGCCATTCACCCCGCAGCCTGCCCCTCCCTGTGGGCCTGGCCAATGTCAGGGACCGGGCTGGCCACCCCCACTCCCCAAGCCGGTCGCCGCGCCTCTGCTCTGCAGCGGAGCACAGAAGGCCACCGAAAGAGGCCACCATGAGCTGCCTGGGGTGAGTTAGGGGTCTGCCCCTTGCCGGGAAAATCCGGAGATGAAAAAAAAAAAGTTACATCTAGAAACAAATTTGCAGAGATGATGCGCTGGGACCGAAGGGCTCCCTGGACCGGCAGCCCCGCCCCTCCGCACCAGGGCTGGGCCAGGGGCCGGGCGGCCAGGCTGTCCCCGGGGAAGTTGGTACGCGTGTCTGACGGCTCTTAGCAGCCGGAGGCCCTCGCGGTCCGCCGCATCGGTCCTGCCTTCGGCGCTGCCCGGGCTTCCGTCCTCGCCGCCTCTGCCTCCTGGGACAGCCCCCGTGCCTGCCTTTCCCGTCCACCGCTCGTCCCGGGCTGCTGGCAGCGGGTCAGGAAGAGCGGGGGAGCGGAGGAGGCGCCCCCTTGGGCGTGCTCGATTGAGAGCCTGGGAAGCAGGAACGCTGGACCCCTGGGGATGCCCGGTCCCCGCAGCGTCCCCGGGGCGCCGCTGGGGAAGATGAAACAGCAGCCTCTGTTGTCAGCGCGTGTCAAGTGCGACAGGAAAATTGGGGAGGCTGCCGGAGGAGGGGGCGGCGCCCAGCTGGGCTCTGCAGACAGAGGGGTCCCCTGGCAGCCTTGGCTTCCGCCCCCATCCCCTCACTCCCCACCCCCACCACGGGGCTCCAGGGGCTGATGGACTGGGTTCTAGGGGTCAAGTGGTGATCCCCATGCAGCCCCTTCCCGAGAGAGCTCCGAGAAGGCATGGAGGAATGGCAAAGAGTCGGTTTTCTGTGATTCTGAGAGCTGAGCACCAGCCGAAGGGCAGCACAGGGCAGTCAGGGCAGGGTGGCCAGAGGAGGTGGCAGTTCCAGGGCTGCACAGCGACCAGTGGGGTGCAGCCATGTGTCCTGTGGAGGAGGGAAGATAGCTCATCAGGGCCAGGCATCCAGCTACAGAGCGGAACCCCAGAATGCCAAGGTGAGAGTGCCGCCTTGTGGAACCCAACCTCAGGTACCAACCGTGCCTAGCTGTGAGTCACCCTGCGACTGAGGGGAGTGAAGTGCAACAACCTGGCCACCTGGGGACGCACAAGGTAGATGAAGACACACGTGTGCAGGTGCGTGTGCATGCTTGGCCAAGGCTGGAACCACTTACACCACCGCGCAGCTTCTGAGGGTGGTCCAGGGGCCAAAGCAGAGGACTTGCGGAGAAAGAAGCAGCAGTGAGACCGTGAAGCTGGGTCAGCCAGAGCAGTAGCCACTAGCCACATGTCACTCTCTAAAATGAAACTTAATGAATATAAAATGCAATTTAAAATTCAGCTTCACAGTCTCACCAGCCACACGGCAAGTATGGAGTGGCCCCGTCTGGCTGGTGGCCGCCCTACAGGACAGCGCACACGGGGAGCATGTCCATCCGCAACTTGTGTCAGTCTTGGCCAACGTGGCCTCTTCATCTTAGTGTGGCCGCGAGGGTGAGATTTGGGTCAGTGGCAGCGGTGTAAGTAGAGGGTCTTATCTTTCTTTACGACGGCAGTTACTCCTGTGGCTCAGAGCCTGATTTGGGTCTGTCCCCAAAGGGATCCCAGTTTGATGAAGTGATAAAAATGACTTTCTAATTAGGACAGGCCAAGGAGTTTGGAAAGTGTGACGCGGTTGAGAGGGAACAGGCAAGCAAAGTGGGCTCCGTGCCCTGCTAGTGTTTCAGGAAACAGGCAAAGAAGGGAAGGATTGGCTGGAGGGGAGGGGAGCGGGGAGGGAAGCCACTGAGGTGGTAGGGGAAGCTGGGTTTTGAGTCCTGGAAGACCTCGCTTGAACCCCCAGTCCACTCACGGACAGTGTGACCTTGAGCAGATTCACTGACCTCAACAGTTTATCCATAAAACAGGGTTGATCATTCCCATGTGTTCCCAGTGGGGTTCTTGGTGGGAAAGCATGTAAACAGACTCTGCCAACTGCAGGCATCAAAGAGATTCATTGAGAAACTGGGCTTTAGGGTTCCAGCACCTCCTTTGCCCTCTTCTGCTTTAATGACAAGTGTCAGAGACAACATCACGCAAGGTTATCTGGAAAATTCGGTGACAGCATGTCAGAAGCGGTGCCAGGCATCTAGCACATGCTCAATTAAACTGGTTTACGCTAGGGGAGGTCTCTTTCTCCCTAGAGAGGTCTCTCAGCCCCAGCACTAGCAACATGATTCTCTGTTGTTGGGAGCGCTCCTGTACTTAGCTTACAGCATTTCTGGCCTCTTCCCACCAGATGCCATAGCACACCCTCCTCCGGCTTGTCATTTTGTGACAACCAAAACTGTCCCCAGACAGTGCTGAATGTCATCTGAGGGGTAAAGTCACCCCCAATTGAGAAGCCCTGCCTGAGTGTGATCTGCCCTTTGGTAGTACCCTCTTGCTAGGGCAGATGCTTCAGCAAAGGCCAGCCCGGCCCACCCCGTGCTGCTTTGGGTCAGAGGCGCTAGCTTTGAGGTGGCCCCACAGCAGTGTGTGCATGGCTGACTGTGTCCAGATTCAAGCAGGAGCATCTTCTCCATGGTCACATCTCCAGTGCCCACAGACACGTGGAGTCGTCATGGTCCTTGGGCGGGCCTGGTTCCGGGTGCTGGGCCGTCACAGCTGGCACATGACCACCAGGAAGGGCTCTGTCATTATGGGATGGTGTGCGTGCTTGGCCCGTGGATGCAGGGAGCTGTGCTCACCGTGAGCAGGGCTGAGGCCAGGCCCCAGAGGACCCCCAAGTGAAGACAGGCTCTGGCTTCCTGCTGCTCCAGGAGAGAAATGCAGCTTCATGAGGTCACGCCAGGGTGGGGGCCTCACTGGGGCCAGGCATGGGGGCCGAAATGTGCTGGGCAGCTTGGCCTGGATGGAGCAGGGAGACTGACCATCGGGTCTGCAGGGGCCTCCCACAGGAGTCCACAGGAGGACCCTGAAAGGTGCTCCCTGCAAGACTGAGACAGAGGCTGAGTCCCCAGGGGTTCCTGCCTCTGCCGTTCCAGCCTGTCTGGGTGGTGGCCGCCTCCTGGTAGGAGAGAGCCTCATGATGACCCCCCCACACATACCCCGTGGAGTGGTCCTTGAGAAGCCCCTCCCCAGGTTTTCGCATCTATCTGTTGGTCCTCAGAACTCAGATTCTCGCCTTTTCAACCCGAAGCCAGGACTCATGACCATGCAGTGGGGTCCCTGGGGTCAGCTCCTGCTCAGATACCAGAAAGTGGCAGGCCCAGAAGGGACCTGATGCCCCTTTCTTCTTAGCTCCGTCTCCTCCCTTGCTGGTCCTCCCCTCTCCTCTCCAGTAGAACACATTCATCTCAGGGAAACCCCCTATCCCCCCCACCACCACCCTCACCTGCCCCCTCCTCACTTGCCCCCAGGTCTCATTAACTACTACTCATCAGAAACTGGCCGCTTATCCCATCCTAACACCCTTCACTGTGCCCCTCCCAGCATCACCCCACCCCTGGTGTACCAAAACCTTCAGGGTCCCTCCACCTCCTCTTAAACCCTTAGACCCTCCCATGGCTCCTCTCTTTTGTCATGAATGCAGGCTGAGCTTTGACAAGGGCATTCAAGGCCTCCCTCTCTAGCCTCTTCTTCTTTGGAGCTTCCCCCTGGGTGAGTGGTGAAGGTCTTCTTGGCTGACACCGGCTGAGTCCTTGAGTCCCAGCATAAAGGCCACCGCCTCCAGAAAGCCTTCCCTGACTCTACATAAGGCAATCGGAGCTTCCTCTGAACTGTCGGGATCGGTCTCGCGGCCGGTGAGGGGGACTCTCCGGGGCGCCGCAGCCCGAGGGATCAGAGGCGAAGCGCCTGGGGAAGGGCTCTTGGACCCGGGCCAGAGGAGGCCGAGGGGCGGCTCGAACGGCCCCAGCTCGCGAGGAGCGGACGGGAGAGTTCCCGGAGGGGCGGGGCGGGGCGGGGCGGGGCCACCCGAGAGGGGCGGGCGCGGGGCCGCGGGCCCAGCCCGCTCGGGAGGGGCTGAGCGCGCTCGCCGGGCAGAGGCGCGTGGAGTGGCCGCGCCCTCGCTCTGCTCCCGGCTCCGCACCCCCGGGCCATTGGCACCTGGCGCGCTGCCGTCGCCGGCTCCAGATGGGGAAGGACCAGGGCTTCTCTCGGCACTTTCGGTAGTTTCCCCGAACCGCGCGTACCGAGCCCCCGGGAACCGCGCGCCCTGGTGCGACGGACTCGCCTCCGGCTGACTTGAAAAGGGGTGGGGCTCGGGCACCGAGGGGCTTCCCTGCTCTGGGTGCGTACCCAGCGAGCCAGCCTGACTGGGGGCAGGGGCTTGGGAGGGTGGACATAAACCCGAAGGGTTTTAAAGAGGGGGTTCCCCGCTGTGGGCACTGGCCTGCCGCCCTAGGGGTCGGGATGCTGGGTGGGGACCAAGGATGGAATTGAAAAGTCCTCTTTCCTTCTTGTGACTGGACAGATCCAGGGAACTAGACAGAGAGCGAGGCAGAGACGGTGATGGAGAGAGAGGGCCTTGTGGGAGCCCCCGATGGGAATCTGGAGTTGGATTTGGACCTGGCCCCCTAAGAGAGCAGACTAACTCTGAGTGCAGGGTCACTGGGTGGCCTCCCAAAGAGCCCCTTGGCCACAGAGAAGCC
The DNA here is from genome assembly GCF_019923935.1 of Bubalus bubalis. Taxonomy (NCBI): domain Eukaryota; kingdom Metazoa; phylum Chordata; class Mammalia; order Artiodactyla; family Bovidae; genus Bubalus; species Bubalus bubalis. The sequence goes on from NC_059180.1 coordinate 3,914,006, forward strand.
TGCCGGCACAGCAGGGACCTGGGAGACTGGGGACAGCTGTAGTCAGGCCGTGGGTTCAAAGGGGCGTCCGTCCATCAGCCACAGTGGTCCATGAGGCCCCACTGCACCTGGATCTGCTGCGGCTGTCAGTTCCGAGCAGACCCAGGGCTGGAGTGCATGTGCCAGACTGAGGCGCACGGAGGGCCCACACCAGCCAGGAAGGGCGTCTGGCACACCAGGCAGGCTAGGCTCCCATCTCAGCCCTACGGACACCGAGGAGAGCAGAGGGCACTCAGCCTTCTCCCACATGGGCAGTTGGTGACTCACCCTGCTTCCCACTGTGAGGGTGGGGGAGGCCCTTTCTAACTGCTGCTAGAGGGCTGGACCTAGGGGCTCTGGCTGTTGGGTTGATACATTCTAGAGCCTGAGGCTGGAGCCCAAAGGGTGAAGCAGACACTTTCGCACCTGTCACCTCTGCTTTGCTTGGGCAAGAGGTGGGCAGGGACCGTGCAGGCCAGCAGACGGAGACGTCTGGCTCTGCAGACCTTGAAGGACCATCCAGGGAACGCGGCTGAGGCGCTGGATTTTCGGGAATCGCTGGGGTGGGCAAGGATGAGTGTATCGGGTGATGGCTCTTCTGGCAGAGCCGAACAGGCCATCATTCTTGCCTCCCGCTTGCCTGGAACATCCCGATCTGGACCAGAGCTCACGGGGCGAGAGGGGGGGTGCACCCTCCTCCCCGAGGACGCACATCCCTTCCCTCGCACCAGGCAGCCACCTGGCCTAATTAAACCTACCCACGGAGATCAAGGGAGCTAAGTGGGGGCCACCGGGCGACCTCTGAGGGATTGTATGTCCGCTGGCTGCAAGGCCACTGCTCCCTGTCCTCCCCCGATGCCCTTGGCACTGGCTCCTGGTCCAGAAAACAGGGAAAGGAGCCTTGGGACGCAGCCAGGGAGGCCTCACTAGCAACCAGAATTTCAAGGGCCTTCAGGGGAGCCTGGTGACAGTGTGGGGGCCCAGAGCCCGGGTTCCACCTCAGCCGTGGGCAGCCACATAACCCTGGAACGAGATGGACCCCCTCTGAGCCCGAGAATCCTCTGCCAGGGGCCAGGGAGTCCCAGGATGTTGGCTGCTGCCATTCCTCAGAGGTGTGGGGGGCCACTGCTGGACCACCCTCTTTACTCCTTCACTGAGTCCTAACTCTGTGCTCAGCCCTGGCTGGTCACCATGGCTCACACCCGAGCTACAAACCCAGTCCTCCAAGAGCTTCCCACCTTGTAGAGGAGACCCAGGGACACCATGGAAACATCCCAGGCTGTAAACTCCAACAGGGGACTGTGGGAGCCTCCCCAAGGCCTCTCGTCACTTCCAGGTCAACTGCTCAGAGAGCAGGAACCGCAGTGCCTTCAGCTTTGAAGCCCAGCGCTTGGCTGGCACTGATAGCAGGGACTTCCTAAAACATGTTGGACTAAACTGGAGGAAGGGTGTTGAAGGGCAAAGCCAGATCAGCTAGGAGAGCAGAGTGTGCTGGGCGGGGGCCACAGGCTGGGTCAAAGGGTAGGAGCAGGACTGGATGCTGTGGTCCCCGCCCGCACTGAGGGGACTGGCAGGGGGCCCCGCGGTGGGGCTGGGAGTCTCCTGAGGGTCTAGGCAAAGTCTGACCCCAGCGAGGATGGTGGCTTCGGTTTTCTTCAGCAGAGTTTTCTCCTGTAATCAGGCAGGGAGAAGGTGGCTGGGGGCGGGGGGGGGGGCACCCCTGGCTGCGGCTTGGCCTGGCTGGTGTGAGGGCATGAGACCAGGGAGTCCGGGGAAGCCAGAGATGGGAAGACAAAGGCGAGAGGCGGAACAGGTTCACGGAAGGGCTTGGAGGGCGCTGAGTCCAGAGTAACGGGGACCTGGGGAAGGAGGCTTTCCCCAAGTGGAGCGAGCTGGGCGCCCCGGCCCTCGTGTGACCCGGGCCCACTAGGGCACAAGTCCAGGCCCCGAGGGGGACACTGATGCCCCGGGCCACTCCTGGGCAGAGGAGAGCGCCCAGCACGGCACCCACGAAGTTTGCCGATTCTGTGGTCCTCGCCCGCAGGATCTTCATCCCCAAGAAGCACCGGGCGCGCTTCGACGAGGTGGTGTCTCAGGGTCTGCTGGGCAAGCTGTGCCGCGCGCGGCGGACGCAGGGCGCGCAGCGGCTGCGCCGGAGCCGCAGCGAGGAGCGGCCCGAGCGCCTCCTGGTGTCCACGCGCGCCAGCGCCGCCCCTCGCCGCCCGGACGAGCCGCCCCCGCGCAAGGCCGCCTCTCTGCTGGGCGGCCGCGCGGGCCCCGGGGGCGCGCGCAGGTACCCGGGACAGGCTGCGGACACCTCTCGGTCGGTGGGCTCAGGAATGGAGACCCGGGCCGAGGGCGCGGGGGCGAAGCGGGGCCACCTGGGAGTTGGGGTCCAGGAGAGGTTAAGGGGAGCGGGACGCGGGACCTTGCCATCCCCTACTCCCCGCGGGCTCCTCTCCCCAGAGAAAGGCACACTGAGCGACCCCCACCCCACCTCTTCTTTCTCCCCAGGACAGTCCGAGTCTACAAGGGCAACAAGAGCTTCGGCTTCACTCTACGTGGCCATGGACCTGTCTGGATCGAGTCTGTCCTGCCTGGTGAGGGATGGGTGGGTTGTTCAGAATGGGGCAAAGGAGCCTGTGAGGTCGATGGTCAGCAGCCGCTCCCCTCTTGAGGTCCCAACCTTGAGGAGCCTGTGTCCTCTAAGTGTCCCAGAGCAGCCAACCCAGATCACCCATCTTCCCCAGTCCCGGCTAACCCCCTCCAAGTGCAGGGTCACCTTAGAGCCAAGTTCTCCATTCAGACCTTTCCTGGGCCCCCAGGCAACCCTCCCTGTGCCCACTGCCCCCTGAGAACTGGGCACTTGCTGGGCAGGCCACAGGGCTCCAGGGCCTCTTCCCAGTATCCAGACTCCAGGGACTCCCCTCTTCCACCCCTGGCCTGCCCCTGTGGAATGGAGACATCTGGAGGAGTTCCTCCTTGTGGAGCCCCTCCGGTGAGGGGTCGGCAGGGGGAGGGAAGACTCATTTCTTGGGGGGAAGTGCATTCCGTTGTGGATGCTCTCTGCGGGGAAAACGGCTCCGGCACTGCACTGAGCTCTCCCACCGTGTCACCACCTGCAGGGCTGGGTCACTGGGTCTGTCCTGCCCCCTCAGCCCCTCCCTGAGCACACTTCCAGTGACCCATCCCCATGGGTGCACCTGCTGATGCTGAGCTCCTTCTGCATCTCACATCTCTGGTGCATGGATCTGTGAGAAAGGCTCCTCTGATCTCTGCCACCCACCCATCCTCTCGCCTGTAAAACAGGACGTCACGGGGCTCCCCGGGGTGGGTCCCTGCTCAGCTGACCCTCCCTCTCACCTTGCTTCCAGGGAGCCCGGCTGACAATGCCTCCCTCAAGTCAGGTGACCGGATCCTCTTCCTCAATGGACTGGACATGAGGTCAGAGGCTGTTGGGGACATGGAGCTTAGTGGCAAACAACCCCCAGGACTTCTGACTCTTGGGACATCCTGGCCACAGGCCTCTGACCAGTTGGTCCTCTGTTTGTCCCCCCTCCTATGGGAAGTCTTGAATCCACCCTCCTACCCTCCAGGATGTCAAATCGTCCTTCCATCTGGGAGACACCCAGGCTCCATGCTTGGGGCGAAGAGTTGAATAGATTGTGTGTGTCTTTCCCTTGGGGGGTGGGGAACTTACCCAGGGAGGATGGGGGCATGACACCTCCTGTACCCACAAGTGTCCAGCTGGCCCTGGGCCTGGAGCTTCTCCTGCAGAGGAGGTTAATGCACGGGCGAGGCAGGGCCCTGGCTTTGGGCCGACCTGCGGCCTCGCTATGCGGCCTCCACCAGCAGGACAGGGGTGTCCGGCAGCTGGCTGTGCGCTCGGGTCACGCTGGGCCGGCCCTCTGGGGCCACCTCTGCTTGGCAGGAACTGCTCCCACGACAAGGTGGTGTCCATGCTCCAGGGCAGCGGCGCCATGCCCACGCTGGTGGTGGAGGAGGGGCTCGTCCCATTCGCCAGCGGTGAGGCGCCCGTGGCCCTGGGCCGCTTTAGCCACTGGAGCCCCTTCTTGGGTCACCAGGGGTGGGATTCCCGAGTCTACCGAGGCCTCTGCTCCCCCTTGCAGCTTCCCTCCCCAGGTTGGGCAGCCTCAGGGCTCCCCCTCCAGCCCTGTCCTCAGCCCAGCTTGGGAGATCCCCTGGCCCCAGCCCAAGGGCAGACCTTGCCTGGCCTGGGGACGCCGGCTCACTCGTGCCTCTCCTTCCTGTGACCTGCCCCCCGGAAGATTCCGACTCGATGGATTCCCCCAACCCGTCGTCGGCGCTCACCTCCCTGCAGTGGGTGGCAGAGATCCTTCCGTCCAGCATCCGAGTGCAGGGGAGGACCTTCAGCCAGCAGCTGGAGCACCTGCTCACACCCCCTGAGCGCTATGGGGTCTGCCGGGCCCTTGAGAGCTTCTTCCAGCACAGGTGGTCACCCCAGGGTGGCGGGGGCAGTGGGAATCTGCTGTGGGGTGGACCCCAAATCCTGCCAGGACTCACCACCACTCACCTGCCTGAGCTTCCCCTGAGAGTAGGGGGGGGCCATTGAGCTGCCTTAAACAAACTCCAACTCTGACACCTCCTAGCCACGTGACCTGGCCAGGTCCAGCCCTCTCTGTAAATTGAAGCAGACAGTGAGTCCCTGCAGTGTGTTGGCAGGACCCTCGAAACACCCACCCAGGGGCACTCACGACCAGCCCATCCCTGTTCAGGTCGGAGTAGCATCTTTCTTTTCCCACCTCAGTGGCAGCAGGAGCATTTCTCACATGCCTCAGCCCAGAGGGTCATTGTCTTGGTCTTTGCAAAGCCAATTACTTCTTCATCCCCTTTTTCGGTTTAAACAAAAAGGTATATGTTTGTTGAAATGTAATTCACATACCATACAATTCACGCATTTGAGTGTACAATGCACTGGTTCTTAGTATGTTCACAAATGTAACCACCACCACATTCAGTTTTAGGACATTTTCATCACCTCCAAAGGAAGTCCCAACCACTTCACAGTTGTTCCCACCCCCTCCCCCTTCCCCACGCCCCCTTCACCTTAAACCACCAGAATCTACTTTCTTTGTCTGTAGGTTTCCCTGTTCTGGAGATTTCAAATGCTGGAACCATACGATATGTGGACTTCTTTATAATTATTTTTCCACTTTTTAAAATTTTAATTAATTTATTTGTGACCATGCTGGGTCCTGGTTGCTGTGCATGGGCTTCCTCTAGTTGCAGAGAGCGGGGGCTACTCTCTAGCTGCGGTGCATGGGCTTCTCTTGTTGAGGAGCATGGACTCCATCGTTGTGACTCTCGGGCTTAGTTGCTCCGAAGCATGTGGGATTCTTCCTGGACCAGGGATCGAATCCATGTCCCCTCCACTGGCAGGCGGACTCTTAACCACTGGACCACCAGGGAAGTCCCAACGTGTGGACTTTTATGTCTGTCTTCTTTCATTTAGCATGTTTTCAACATTCACTCGGGCTTCCCTGGCGGCTCAGTGGGAAAGAATCTGCCTACAGTGCAGGAGACCCTGATCCCTGGGTTGGGAAGATCCCCTGGAGAAGGAAATGGCAACCCACTCCAGTGTTCTCGCCTGGGAAATCCCATGGACAGAGGAGCCTGGCTACGGTCCATGGGGTCGAAAGAGTCAGACATGATTTAGCGACTAAACAACAATAGCATTCATCCAAGTTATAACACCCACAGTTGACCCTCAATATCTGTGGGTTCTGCATCTCCAGATTTCACCAACCGTGGAACAAATATATGTGGAAAAATTACAGGAAGTTCCAAAAAGCAAAACTTAAAATTGGCCAGAATTCCCTGTATGTTTCAGATACTGATTCCTTGTTGATTTTAGACATTGTAAGTATCTTCTTCCATTTGTTATTCTCTTATTACTTCCGTTATATCTAGTATTATCAGCTCCAGGTTTTCTTGATTTTGTATCATCACAGGCAACGCATATGTGGCCTTATGGCTTTGGCTTTTGAATTTTTATTCAAGAAGCCCTTCCCTGCTCCTTGGTCAAAAGAAATCTCCTGCGTTATCATCTGTTAGTTTTATAATCATACCTTGCACAGTTTGGTCTTTTATCCACCCAGGGTTCATCTTTACGTGTGGCGTTACGTGAGGATCAGTTTTAGTTTTTTCCACACAATGGGAACAGGGATCAGCAAAGTGTTTCTGGAAAGGGCCCGATAGCAAATATTTTAGGGTTTGCAGGCCATACCGTCTCCACTGAAAGCTGAAACCCTTCAGCTCTGCTGTTGTCCCTTGAAAATGGTCATAGACAATATACATCAGTACAGGTGGCCATGTTCCCGTAAATCTTGCTTTATAAAAACAGGTGGAGGGCCAAATTTTGGCCCTTGGGCCATCATTTGCCAGTCCCTTGAGTCAGTTTTCCAAATATGTTCTATACATTTGTTTTTTTAATTTAAATTTTTGGCCTCGCAGCATGGGGGAATTTAGTTCCCTGATCAGAGGAACCTGTGCCCCCTGCATTGGCAATGTGGAGTCTTAACCACTGGACTGCCAGGGACGTCCCCATTCTATGCATTTTAATCTTCAAACAGCTCTGTGCGGTAGATGCTTTCCCCTCACTCCCCACCCCCACCCCCCGGCCAAGCAACCCAGTTTACAGGATCTTGGTTCCTCGGCTAGGGATTAAACCTGGGCCACAACAGTGAAAGTCTAGAGTCCTAACCCATGGGCCGCCAGGGAGCTCCCGGTAGCTACTATTTTTGTCTTCCATTTTACAGAGGAGGAAACTGAGACACAGAGAAATGAGGAATTGGAGAAGATCACTTGGCTGGCAGGTGGCAGAGCTGGGATTTGAGTCCGGCAGGCTGTCGGCAAAGCCAGCCTTCCCGCCCACTTCTCTGTCTGGGGAAGGAGGGGAAGGGCCCCCCGTCCCCCACCCTGGCCCCTCTGGTGAGCCCCTGAGTCATGAACTCCTTGCTCTGCACCCCACTCCCCGACCAGGAACATCGACACCCTCATCGTCGATGTCTACCCGGTGCTCGACACTCCGGCCAAGCAGGTCCTCTGGCAGTTCATCTACCAGCTGCTAACCTACGAGGAGCAGGAACTCTGCCAGGAGAAGATAGCCTGCTTCCTGGGCTACACGGCCATGACCGGTGAGCAGCCCCGCCCCCTGGCCCGCCCACCAGGCGAAGAGCCGGACGCCTGTTCTCACCTGGGAGGCTTTACAGCCGGCCTGGCCCCTCCCACCCGCGGAGGCACCCCTGTGCTCTGTAGCTAGCATCTTCCAGGTGGCCCAGTGGTGAAGAATCTACCTGCCAAAGCAGGAAACACAAAGAGACACAGGTTCGATTTCTGGGTCAGGAAGATGCCCTGGAGTAGGAAATGGCAACCCACTCCAGTATCCTTGCCTGGAGAACCCCATGGACAGAGGAGCCTGGCGGGCTACAGTCCATGGGGTCACAGAGAGTCAGACTCGACTGTAGCTACATGCCCAACACTCCCAGGCTGGCCCCTTGCTTGGCTCCACAGATGCACTTTTCCCAGCTTGATCCCTAAAGCAAGATAACCTTAGACTCTTTTTTTAAAATATTTATTTATTTGGCTGTGTCGGGTCTTCCCTGCAGCACGTGGGATTTTTGGTTGTGGCATGTGAACTCTTAGTTACGGCACGTAGAATCTAGTTCCCTGACCAGGGATTGAACCCGGGGTCCCTGCTTTGGGAGCACAGAGTCTTAGCCACTCAACCACCAGGGAAGTCCCACCTTAGACTTCAAACACCCCATCTGACGCCGGGGGTCTCCGGTTTCTCACCCGCATGTGAAGGTGACCACAGTGGCTGTGCTTTGCACCCCAGGGAGGGTGGCACAGATGAAGGAGTCCATGTGGACACTGTTCACAGACCTGGATTGTGAGCACACGGCCAGCTCACCCTGCCTGGTGGGCTCTGAAGACCACAGACTCACACGAGAGCCTGTGGGTCCCTGTGCAGCCTCTGACCCCTCATGCCGTTCCACTGCTGTGAGTCCACCTGCCCACACACACCTCAGCACGTGGGCTGCGGGCATCCAAAGGGGGCCAAACTTAGGTACCTGCTCTGGACCGCCTGCACATCCCCTATGTGCTCCCCTTGGGCGCCCATTGACCTTCATCCTAGGGACCCATGAGTGGGGGTTGGGGGGAGAGGGTTTGAACTCAGATGCAGACTGGGCAGCAGACATCCCTCCCACAATTCTGCCCTGACCTAGAATCTTTCATGTCACCCCTGCGGACAGCGGCGTCAGATGTGGAGACCTTGGAATCACGGGGTCCTAGGCTCTCGTCACGAGAAAGGACCTGCTAGGTAGGGGGCTGTGACCCCCTCCACACAAACTCCATCTTCAGGCCGGCACTACCTGGGGCATCTCCTGTGCTGGGCACCCCACTTCCCATCCCAGGGCTCCCCCTGAAAGCAGGGCCGGGCTCGCAGGTGGTGCCCTCACCCTCCCTGTGTTCGGAGGCTCCTTGTCTGGCTGAGAGGACAAGGAGCCCGTCTCTCCATTGGTCCCACAGCAGAGCCCGAGCCCGAGCCGGAGCCAGAGCTGGAGCCTGAGCCGGCACCCGAGCCCCAGACGCGGAGCTCCCTGAGGGCCTCCTCCATGTGCCGCCGCAGCCTCCGCTCCCAGGGCCTGGAGGCTGGCCTTGGCTGTGGTGAGGCCCGGACCAACAGTCCGCAAGCCAGGGTGGCGGGACGGGGGGTGGGGTGCGGGGCCAGGGCTCGGTTTTCCCATCTGCAAAATGGGCTTGGCGAGATGAGACATCCCCGAATGGGCTGAGCGGGTGCTTCCTCTCCCCGGGTTTGCAGGGCTTGGTGGTTCTTTCTCCAGGGCCTGGGCTGGGGTCTAACCCTTAGAGCTCAGAGGCAGTCACTAGACCCCCCGCCCCGTGGTGGACTCGGCCCTCCTGATTCCCCTGGCAGGTCCTAGCGACTGTCCGGAGATGCCTCTTCCTCCCATCCCAGGCGAGCGCCAGGCGGGTGACGGCACATCCCTCCCCGAGACACCCAACCCCAAGATGGTGAGACCTTCTCTCCACCCTGCTCCTGGTGTCAGCGGGGAGCTGGGAATGGGTGGCCCATGGAGGTGGGGCAGACCCTGGCCTCCCAGACCACCCAGGCCTGCCTCTGAGGCCGTGTGTGGGGGGAGGCGAGGGCCGACTGGACTCACCCGCACCTCACCTCTCCCGGAAGATGTCAGCTGTCTATGCGGAGCTCGAGTCCCGCCTGAGCAGCAGCTTCAAAGGGAAGATGGGGACCAGCTCCCGAGCCCGTGCCTCCCCGCCACTGCCCAGCGCAGCAGGCCCAGCAGGTAGGGGCTCTCCAGCCCCAGCTCCCGAGGGCCGCTCCTGCCTCCTGGCCAGCTGGCTGGGTGTTGCCCCCTCCCCCAGGCATCCCTCCCCCGGAGCCCCTTTTTCCTCTGTGGCCGTGGGACTGAATGCTGGGGAACCCTGTCAGCCTACATGGCTAGGAGCCATCAAGATCCACCTTGTCCTGGCCCCCCTCCTGTGTCCCCTCTCTGATCCTCGCCCCCACTGTGGATCTGGAAAAGCAGAGGGTGGCTCCCAAGGGGTGGGGTCCTCAGTGAGCATGTGGCTGTTGCATAGACTAGATAGTGTGCGTTGCTGTGAATGGCTCAGTGGTGAAGATGGCTGCTCGCACAACGGTTTCTCTGCATTTCCCAAGGCAGGACCCCTGGGTGATACTTCTGTGAGCCAAAGGCTTGCTGGTTATGGGAGGTACCCCAAGACTTTGGTCTGGAGACCCCCTCGCCCTCGCCTTGTGTTCAGTGGGTTCCGGGTGGGACCCTGGGATCCTCTCCAGGATGAGCAGGGTCTGCCTGTCCTGGGCCCACCAGCACGCCCTCCGTCCACTCTGGCCTCCGATCACCCTCAGGGAAGACCTGGAGAGGCAGTTACCAGAGTCTTCCTGCACTGTGTCCAGAGAGGGAAAGAAAGGTGCCCAGGGGCATAGAGCCCACCTGCTCTGGCACCCTCCCCCTAGCCTGCGCTGGAACCGAGGCACTGACCCAAGAGGGATCCTCACGGCCCACCCCCCACTGCAGGGCCCAGGACCCGGTCCAGCATCTCATGGCCCAGTGAGCAGCTCCTGCCCTCCCCCTGCTACTACCCGCTGTGCTCAGAGGGCCTGGCCTCCCCCAGCAGCTCTGAGTCCCACCCCTACGCCAGCCTGGACAGCAGCCGGGCACCTTCCCCTCAGCCGGGCCCCGGGCCTGTCTGCGCTGAGAGCCCCCCCAGCCCGGACCCCAGCCGCCGCCCCTCCAGCCGCCGGAAGCTCTTCGCCTTCTCCCGCCCTGTGCGAAGCCGGGACACTGACCGCTTCCTGGATGCACTGAGTGAGCAGCTGGGCCCCCGGGTCACCATCGTGGAGGATTTCCTGAGCCCTGAGAATGACTACGAGGAGGTGAGCACACAGGCATGTGTGTTGGGGGGAGGCGGGCAGGGGGCCTGTAAGGGGACTGGGGTCCCCCGGCTCCTGCCAGAGGCCTGCTGCCCGGAAGGCTGTGCCCCAGGCTCCCCCTCCCTGTCTCCCAGGACACCCTGCTCCCCAGCTGGAGCTATCTCACCCTTGGGTCAAGCTTCGACACCCCCCTAGCCAAGACCACCCCATGTACCGGGTCTCAGGTTCCCTAGCCAGCTCAGGCTGTCCCACTCACAACCTCAGGCTGACCCCCCGGACGACCCCATCCAACCCCTGGGCCGTGCCTCCGCTGCCCCGGGCCTTCTGGTCCTCCACACCTCGGCCCCTGCCCCAGTCTCTCTCGGGGCCCCGCCTGGCCCTCCCTTCACCTAGCTGTCTCCCCAGATGAGCTTCCACGACGACCAGGGCAGCTTCATCACCAATGAGAGGAGCAGCGCCAGCGAGTGCATCAGCAGCAGCGAGGAAGGCAGCTCCCTGACCTACTCCTCCCTCTCCGACCACATCCCCCCACCCCCCCTTAGTCCCCCACCCCCACCGCCCCTGCCCTTCCACGACCCCAAGCCCAGCAGCTCCCGCACCCCAGATGGGCCCCGGGGCCCCACTCCAGCGCTGCCCAAGCCCCTCGCCCAGCTTGGCCACCCGGTCCCCCCACCACCCCCGCCGCCCCTGCCCCCACCTGTCCCCTGTGCACCCCCCATGCTGCCACGGGGCCTGGGCCACCGCCGCAGTGAGACCAGCCACATGAGTGTCAAGCGCCTGCGGTGGGAGCAGGTGGAGAACTCAGAAGGCACCATCTGGGGACAGGTAGGTGACCTGGGGACCCGGAGCACGCTGCACCAGGGGAGGCAGTTTGGGCAGCAGCGGTGAAGACAAGGTCCACCTCTGGGGTGTCTCCAACATCAGCTGACCACCCCCGGGCCCTCCCCATCCTCGGCAGACGACAGATGAGAGCTCAGTCCAGGGACATGCTCACCTTCAGTGGTCAACACAGGCGCCGAAGCCTGGTCAGTGTCCCTGAGCCGGTGACGTGCTGGGGACACCCAGAAAAGGCACCGTTCTCACCCTTGAAGCCTATCACTCGAAATCTGAATGGTCCCCTTAGGCTCTTGGAGCTGAGAGAAGGGCATCTGGTTAGAGTCACAGACGTTTGAGCAGTCTGACAGCCTGCGTGCGCAGTGTGTTCACAGGAGCCGGGACCAGAGGATTCTGAGAAGGGCAGCTGGTCAAAAGCCCTGCGCAGCAGCCTCTCCCCTTCCACTTGTTGCAGGCTGTGCTGGGTCTTCATTGCTGCGCGGGCTTTTCTCTAGTTTCAGAGAATGGGGGCTACCCTGCAGTTGCGGTCCACGGGCTTCTCATCTCAGTGGCTTCTCTTGGGGCGGAGCACAAGCTCTAGGGTGTCCTGGCTTCGGTCGTTGCAGCAGATGGGCTCAGCAGTTGCAGCTTCCGGGTTCCAGAGCACAGGCTCAGTAGCTGTGGCGAATGGGCTTCGTTGCTCTACAGCATGTGCGGTCTTCCCCAGTCAGGGATCGAACCATGTCTCCTGCATTGGCAGGTGGATTCTTTACCCCTGAGCCACCAGGGGAGCCCCCACCCCTTCACTCTGATGCTCGAGTTTTCTCCCAAACAGCACTGCCAATATTTACTTGATCACCTTCACTGATGGAGAGCTCACTATCTGACGAGACATCCCTTTCCTCACTGGACGGTTTTCACCAACCATCCTTGCCTTGCTCTAGAATTTTTGTCTCACCAGGATTCCCATGCCCTGCTTTCTGTCCCGCCCTTTGAAATCAGGCAGAGCAGGTATATTTTCTTATCCACAGGCCAACCAGCCCGTTGGATGAGCAAGGTCCACCCCATCCCTGTTCTTTGGGTCACCGCCCTAGAACATGGTTCCTAGCCCCACAGTCTGTCAAAGGGTAGGCCCCAAATGGAACTCCCAGAGGGGCTTCACCAGTTCAGAGGAGAAAACACGGCCCTCATCTCCTCTGACCTGGACATCACACTCCTCATTTGGCCGAGGAACCCTCCAGTTTCGGGGACTGCCCCATCTCAGTACTCTTTCCCGCCATCATCCTCCATGCAGTCCCGTCCTTTTCCTAGGACGCCAAGTAACGTGTCCTTACTGCAGCCACTCTCCTTTGGAGCATGCTTGTCATTTTTTTTCCCACTGCCACCTCCTGAGTCCCCATTCCATCCTCCTGGGTCTCCTGCCTTCCCAGCCAAGTTGGCATCAGCCCACATCTCTAGGGAACCTTCTCATGTTACTAATAAGGATGGTCAGCAGGACAAAGTCACAAACAGGGACCTCCTGGGTCCCCTGGAGGCTCCTACCAGCCTCAGATGGGCCTTGCAGCCTTGCTCTGCAGAGTGATGCTTCCACTGGTTTACTGCAGTAGACACAGACGGGTCAGGCATCTGGCCAAGCCCCTGCAGCCATGGGCCTTCTAGATTGTCAGCTCTCATCCGGATCAGTCATCACAGCCACCCAGCCTGTTCCGAACCTCTGGCACTTCCCTGCTTCCTTTTCCCCACCTTCGGGGACCCGACCCAGGGCAGCTCTGGTGAACTCACTGCCAGCAAAGGACACCTCAGAGCAGACCCGGACCCCTTGGCCACCTTCTTAAGCCTCCTTGGGTGGCTCCAGCCCCTTTACAACCCCTGTACCCCCTGCTCCAGTGGAACTTGCTGGCTTCTGCATGGAGAGGTCTGAGAGTTGTTGACCACAGGAGGAGCTGGCTCACTGCCCGATGATAACTTAGATGATTTATCAATGGCTTCTCCTGCAGTCTCCTCCCGTCCCGTCCCCGGGTTCATGCCAGGGCTTGGTGGAGGCTCTCCCTCCGGGAGCACCCAGGGCTGCCCTCAGAGGGTGGGGGGTGGTGGGGGACCGCAGTCCAGCTCCCAGTGCTATTGCTCACTCTGAACCTCCCCCTCCCTCGCAGCTCGGGGAGGACTCTGACTACGATAAGCTGAGCGACATGGTGAAATACCTCGACCTGGAGCTTCACTTTGGCACCCAGAAAGCTGCCAGTGAGTGGCCCCAGGGGCCAAGGGGAGCCCTGACGCCGAGTTCTGCGGCAGCCCACCTTCTGTGGGGGTCCCAGGGCTTAGAGTCCCTGAGGTCTGAACAAACTGCCCTTTACTTCCTGGGTCCCTGAATTATTTAACGTCTCAGAGCCTCAGTTTCCCACTTAGTACTGGAGATGGTAATAACTGGCATTTATCACATGCTTACCAAATGCCACACACCCTTGTTTCTACATTAATCGTGTTACAATCGTGTAAAGGTGGGGACTGTGATCACCCCAACTTCCTGATGAGGAAGCACGGAGAGGCCAGGTAATTTGTTCAAAGTCAGAATCAGGTAGACAGATACCCTGTCCAGCCTCTCTCTCTCCCACCTCTGCATGTCTCTCTGTTGTTGGGATCCTGTGTGAGTGGAGACTGGTCCTGGGATGGAAGACAGAGACTGTTGTCCTTCCAGGCAGCATCTACAGTCACCAGGTGGCCCATTCTCCTTATGGGGCTGGCTCAGGCCCAACGGCCCAGGGGAGAGAGGACGGGGAGGGACATACACACACCACCCACACTAGATGTGCAAGGCTGGACTCCAGAGTCCATGAGTGAGGAGAGTGTGGACACCTGGAGCTGATTCAGTCAAGTTTATGGTCGGGGACCTCAGGACTGTGGGGTGTGGCCACACCCCTCCTGGGCCCTCTCCCAGTAGCCTCAGCCTAGCCTCCCCTCCCTAAACCATCAGTTTCCCTTCCAGAGCCGGTGCCGGGGCCTGAGCCCTTCAGGAAGAAGGAGGTGGTGGAGATCCTGTCCCACAAGAAGGCCTACAACACCTGTGAGGGGCTGCGGTGGCCCAGGGGGTGGGGTGGGGGGCAGGACACGACCCCTTGGGGCCACAGAGCCTCTGATTCACCCCAGTGGATAGTAGAGATCGGGCCGTGGGGGCCCCCAGCACCTGCCACCGGGCTCTGTGAAGGCTCCCTCCCAGGTTCGGGTGCCGGCCTTGGCTCCACCCCCATCCTGTGATCTGCTCCCAGTTCTGGCCCTGCCTCCAGCCGCAATCCTTTGCTCGCCCCTTTAAGACCCCCGCTAGTTCCCTGGCCCCAGCTCCACGGTTCAGTTCAGTTCAGTTGCTCAGTCGTGTCCCACTCTTTGCGACCCCATGGACTGCAGCAAGCCAGGCCTCCCTGTCCATCACCAACTCCCAGAGCTTGCTCAAACTCATGTCCATCGAGTCAGTGATGCCATCCAACCATCTCATCCTCAGTCGTCCCCTTCTCTTCCCGCCTTCAATCCCTCTCAGCATCAGGGTCTTTTCTAATGAGTCAGTTCTTCGCATCAAGTGGCCGAAGTATTGGAGTTTCAGTGTCAGCATCAGTCCTTCCAGTGAATATTCAGGATTGATTTTCTTTAGGATGGACTGGTTGTATCTCCTTGCAGCTCCACAGGCCCTACTCAATCTAGGTCTGTCCCCTGGAGAACCCTTCCTTCTAAGGGTAGCAGGACGGATCCTCTGGGCCTCTGGGCCAGCTCCTGTCCCGCCCCCGACCACGCCCAGCAGCCCCGGCCCCTCCCCGTTCACCCCGCGGCCCCGCCCACAGCCATCCTGCTGGCGCACCTGAAGCTGAGCCCGGCGGAGCTGCGGCAAGTGCTCATGAGCATGGAGCCCCGGCGCCTGGAGCCCGCGCACCTTGCGCAGCTGCTGCTCTTCGCGCCCGACGCCGACGAGGAGCAGCGCTACCAGGCCTACCGCGAGGCGCCCGGCCGCCTCAGCGAGCCCGACCAGTTCGTCCTGCAGGTGCTGCGGCCGGGCCACCCGCCCGGGGCCAGGGGCGGCCGCCCTGCGGCCTCGGCCTCCTCTATCGCGGCTGTCTCTTTTTGTGCGTGCGTCCCGCTCCCCTCCCGGCCCCACACTCACACCTCTCCGAGTTTTACACCTTTAACGGCCAGGTCTCACTCGGGGTCCAGGGGAGATGGGATGAGGGTGCTCCCTAGAGGTCGTGCTTATTTTCCTAAGGGGATGCCAGGCCGCGCGCTGACCCCAGGCCACGCGCAATCCCGCCAGGTTGCCCCGGGGCGGGGTCTCCCGGCGGCATGGATTAATGCTGGCCGTGCCTTTCTGATAGATGCTGTCGGTTCCCGAATATAAGACCCGCCTGCGCAGCCTCCACTTCCAGGCCACCCTCCAGGAGAAGACAGAGGAGATCCGGGGCAGCCTGGAGTGCTTGCGCCAGGCCTCCCTCGAGCTCAAGAACAGCCGGAAGCTTGCTAAGATCCTGGAGGTCAGGGCCACCCCCTCTCAGATCAGTCTGCCTGCCCCTCTGGCCCCTGGGGCTTCCAGCTTGGAGGCGCATCCCCAGAGGGGCCAGGGAGTAGGGGAGGACCTGCCCTCTCGTTCTCTCCCCAGTTTGTGTTGGCCATGGGCAACTATCTCAACGATGGACAGCCTCAAACCAACAAGACCACGGGCTTCAAGATCAACTTCCTGACAGAGGTGAGGGGGCCGGTCAGGCAGTCGTCCATCTGTTTGCTCTAGCACTGAGGCTCCCCGGCAGGAAGAGCCGGCTACCTGAAGCCAGAATGTAACAGAAGCTAAGGTTGAGGCTTGAAAGGGTGGGGAGGCAAGGTGGCTTCTCCAGGCCTTGGAGAGACGGAGTGGTGGGAGAGGAGGGGACAGGGGAGAAGGCTCCAGGAGGAAAGGGAGAGTCCCACCTGGTGGATTCTGTGCCCTCAACACCAGAACCACTGTCAGGCCAGTCCTACCCCAGAAAGATCTAGAACCAGAAAAAGGACAACTCAAATATCCAGCCTTCTCCCTGTGTGTCTGGGACTTTCCACCACAACACCTTTGGTTGCTTTTTTAAGAGAGGAAGGACAAGTGCATATAGATATGAACGGTTTAGGGTGTCTGAGGCTCAGCTGGGCCACAGATGGTTCCAGAAAAGCACAAAGCGGAAAAACCATGAATGATACTCCCATTTTCGCTGGGGTTAGAAAATCTTGGGCTCCATCTGCTGACAAGAACAAACTTACAAGGACCAAAAAGACCTAGGAGTCTCCCCTAGCTGGGGATGGGAAGGACTGGTTCCTGGGTGGGGCGATGGGGGGAGGGTCTCAAAGATCTGGGCCAGGGGACAAGCTCGTGACATCCCAGCAGATAAGAGCTTCAGAGTAAGGACTACTAGCCATCCGTTTATAAGCTTCAGAGTTGGCGAGTGTCAGGGGTGGGGAACTGATGCCACAGGCCGGGAAGCAGGGCTGAGCCCCTGTGATCAGGAGTCAGATGTGGTCCTGGAGGAGGACGTGTGTTGGGGTCACTTGCAGCTGAACTCCACCAAGACGGTGGACGGGAAGTCCACCTTCCTGCACATCCTCGCCAAATCGCTGAGCCAGCACTTCCCTGAACTCCTGGGCTTTGCTCAGGACCTGCCCACCGTGCCCCTGGCTGCCAAAGGTAAGCCAGGTGGGCGGGTGGGGAGGCAGAGCCCCCACTGTCCTGGGCTGGCCTCCTGGGCAGCCCCCATGAGGCTCTATCGCCTTGCCTACAGTGAACCAACGGGTCCTGACCAACGACTTGGCTGACCTCCATGGCACCATCAGTGAGATCCAGGCCGCGTGCCAGAGCATGTCCCCCTCCAGCGAGGACAAGTTTGCCGTGGTCATGGCGGTATCCTGTTCCAGGGCCACAGTGGACTCAGGGGTGGGGTAGGGGTCAGGGAGAGCTGGCCATCACTCCAGCGACCACTGCAGACACCGTGTCCTGTCGGAGTCTGGGCAGAGGCTGCCGTGGGTGCAGGGGTTCTAGAAGAGGGTTCATCTTAGGTCATTTAGAATCTAAGCACTTATGTTGAGGCTGTGTGTAACTGAGAAGGAGCTCTTCTGATTGGCCTAAAGCCACTCCCTTGCCCATCTGTTCTTGGCGGGGGGTGGTGGGCAGCACAGCCCAGACTGCAGTCACAAGATACAAGGAGAGGTTTGTAATGTCTGACTAGCCAAAGGCAGTCAGGAGAGGAAATGTAGTAACAAATGCTATAGATTTTTTAAAAAAGGACAGAGAGGGAGAACAGGCTCAAGAGTGGTAAGAGGCCGGCCTCCATGGGTGGTTGGGGAAGAAGGTGGTAGCCTCTGGGCAGAGCCAGGAGAGCAGAGAGAGCTGCCCCACAGAGAGGGGAGCAAGTGAACAGCCTGAGGCTGGGCTGGGTGTGGCAGGTGTCAGGACAAGCCAGGAGCCTCTGACAGGGGCATGGTGCCCAGGAGAGCAAAGGGCCCCCGGGCAGTGAGGCCGCTGCTTGGGTCACTGCCGGAGTACCTGCCCCAGGAGCCCGGAGCCGTTTCCTTAACAGAGGCCGTCAGTCTTTCCTGGAGACGGCCCAGCCATTGCTGCGGGCGCTGGACGGGCTGCAGCGAGAGGCCATGGAGGAGCTGGGCAAAGCGCTGGCCTTCTTCGGGGAAGATTCCAAAGCCACCACCTCCGAGGCTTTCTTTGGCATCTTCGCGGAGTTCATGAGCAAGTTCGAGGTGAGCCCCGGTGGGAGGCCCTGGGAGAGAGCAGGGCCCGAGGTCAAAGGAAGGGGTATCCTGTGTGAAGCCGGAGGTGGGAAAGGGGCCCTGGTGAAAGACACGCCCCCACCTGGGCGGGGCCATAGGTGTCCGCCCGGGCCGTGGGCGCGGGGCGCGGGGACCACTGATCTAGCCCCTCCCCACGTGCTCCTCCGTCCCCAGCGAGCGCTTGGCGACCTGCAGGCAGCCGAGGGCCCGCGCAGCTCGGGGATGGTTTCGCCCCTGGCCTGGTGACGGCGGCGGCCCGCGCGCGGAGACGGACGCCCGAGGCTGCGCCCGAGAGGGTCGCGCGGACGCCGCCCCGCGTGGCCCCGAGCGGTCCGGGTGCGGAGTGGGGCCCAGCCACCCGCGCGTCTCCAGCTACCTCAGCCGTCCAGCTCCAGCCGCCCGCGAAGGTGCGGGGACCCCTTCTCAGGGCCGAGCCGGGGCGCCAAGAGTTGAGGGCGCGGGGCCGGAGCTTGCGCGCCGACTCCCCGGTACGGGTGAATCACCCGCCGACTTCCCGTGCTTCCTTGTTCCCCTCACCCCCGTCCTGCCCGTCCCCGCCCCGCTCTCGGCCCTCAGGACATCGGGGTCCGGGGAGGTGGGGACACCGAGGGCGGTGTCCGCGCACTAGGGCAGCCACTTGGCCTGACGGTGCCCGGCCCCAAGCACGGACGTCTGAACCTTTCCTGAGCCTGCTCGGATCGCGCCCAGGAGACTTTCTCACGGAGCACAGAGCCCGCAGACCTCGGACTTTGGAGGCGGAGGCAGATGCCCTTGAACAAGCCACACCTGGGGCTGCTTGGAAGAAGGCTGGTGCCGGCTGGAAGGGGAACCCCAAGTGCATCCCTGGGGCGGGGGCGGGGTGGGGGAGGGGAGTGAGCGCCTAGGATCCGCCTCGGAAGCCGAAAGAGGCTTGAGTCCACTGTAGCCCAGAACCGAGGCAGGCATGCTGGAGAGCAGCTGGGCAGAGATACAGGCAAGGATTCAGAAGATCCTTTATGGTAGATTGCAGAATTGAGGTATTATCCCACCGAGAAACTGAAATCCAGTTTAGAAGTGGTCACTTGGAAGTGGGGAGACTGGGAGCAGGATGGGGACGTTAAGTAGGGGCTGAGAGAACAGAAAGGTGTTTAGGTGATGGATAAACAGGACTTGGTGGCCGGTTGCCAGGCTTCTCTCCTGCGTGGGTGGTGGTGATGTTCCCTAGAACAGGCCGCGTTCAGGCAGTAACCCCATCTGGGACAGCTCTGGGGTCCCAGAGTCTGTTTCACACGTGTATCTTGGGATGCAGGGGGGAGTTACCTGGATGCCGGGAGCAGGGCAGATGCTGGGGGCACCGTTTTCCTTTCTTGGTTCCATCCTTTCCATTCTCCGGTTGACAAGCCCTGGGTTGGCAGCTTCCAGCTACCTCTTGCCCCGACTTTCTTCCAGAGAAGCCTGGAATAGGCTTTGGAGCCCACCCTTTAGGCTGTTCTTTCTCCCACCGTGACTGAGTAGCTGGTGTTGCCCCTGGACAGCGTTGGGGACTCATTCAGTTTTTCCCAGTCTCCCACCAGCCCCGTCTTTGAGACCACGTATGTTCTTTCTTCATTTCCCACTCACAGCCACTGTATAGAAATGTCTAAACCAAGCTGTGTGATTCAGGTGGGGGATATGCACCCAGAGGTGGCTCGTGGAGGGCATTTCTCCCCAGCAGCTCAAGCTGGATAAGTTTCGTAAGTTCCCAAAGCCTTTGTCTATGAGAAACGTGTCGGAAGGTCCACTAAAATCCATGTGTGAGGTCTGTAGAACTAGAGATTGCACCGGCTATGAACAAACATGACCCTCCAGGTCCGGTATGGCATTTTTCCTGCAAACTACAAACCTCTCCAGGTATATCCAGCCCCATGCCAGGGGACCCAGGTTGACAAGCCAATCTCTAGCTGGGTTTTCTCCCCACAATGCTTTGTGTGTGCATGCTCAGTTGCTCAGTCGTGTCTGACTCTTTGCCCATAGACTGTAGCCCACCAGGCTCCTCTGTCCATGGAATTTTCCAGGCAAAAATATGGGAGTGGGTTGCCATTCCCTTCTCCAGGGGATCTTCCTGACCCAGGGATCGAACCTAGATCTCCTGCATTGCAGGTGGATTCTTTACCGTCTGAGCCACCAGAGAAGCCTATAATGCCTTGTAGCTGTTACTTATTTCCCACACAATGCTGTGTAACAAGCTGTCCCAAAACTCAGTGACTTAAAACAGCAGCCGCTACCACTCTTGAGTCCATGGGTCACCTGGGCAGTTCTAATCTGAGCTGGGCTCAGTGGACTTACTCATGTGTCTGCAGTCATCTGTGGAATCTGGGTCAGTGGTCAGCTTTGCTAGTCACACAGGGCTCTTTCCACGTCCGGGGCCTTGGCTGGGACCATTGAGATGGCTTCGTGTGGTCCCTTATCCTCCAGCAAAATAGCCAGGACAGTTCACACGGTAAAGGCAAGGGTCCAGGAGAACAAGCAAAGGCAGAGAAAAGCCCTGAAAGCCTAACCTCAGAACTGTCACACCATCCCTTCTGCCACTTTCTATTGTCAAAGCAAGTGATGAGCCTAGCCCAGATTCTAGGGGAGGGGAAATAGACCCCCCTTTTGATGAGAGGGGGTGGGTGGGTGAAAGTTGCTCAGTCGTGTCCTACTCTTTGTGACCCCATGGACTGTATAATCCATGGAATTCTCCAGGCCAGAATACTGCAGTGGGTAGCCTTTCCCATCTCCAGGGGATCTCCCCAACCCAGGGATCGAACCCAGGTCTCCCACACTGTGGGCGGATCTTTACCAACTGAGCCACCAGGGAAGCCCCTCTTGATGAGAGATGCTGCAAAACCACAAGGCAGAGGGTGTGGGCTCAGGGTCAGGTGGTCAGAGGCACTTTCGCCATCAGTCTGCTGTGTCCATCCACAGCCAGGCGTCCTGGAGAACCTCCCAGCCTCCTTGCGATCCTCAGAGGGCCCTGTCCTCCCTGGACCCAGCAGAGCTCTGCTCACCCTCCTTGTGTGTCCTCCAAGCACCATGCTTTTCCTTCTGTCTCACCTAGTCACCCTCGAATCACTGGACCCCTCTCCAGATGCTCTCAGTCTGGGGGCAATGGCGATCTGTGCCTGCCTAGCAGCCAGTGTCCCTTCTGCTGGGGGAAGCTCCCTATTTCTCTTTTGGGAAATTATCCCTCCTCTGCCTCCAGGCCTTGGAATATTGCTGAGTGGATAAGACTGGTTTGTGGGACTCTGGCCAGGCGGCTGAGAGTCAATTCAAGACTCAAGTTAGAAGTATTTGGAAAGGAAGCCCCTTTCTTCTGGATGTATCATTGGGTGTATAGAGGGTGCGATCCTGGAAGGAGCTGCCAGGACCACCACGTGGAAGGCACCTGCCTGGGTGTAAACCAGTACAGAAGAAAAGGAGAGAAGACCACTCCGGCCTTCTCCTTGCCCCTGAATCCAACTGTGCCTGAAGCAGACATCCTGACTTTTCAGTTTCCAAGCTGACAAATTGGCCCCCTCCCACCTTTTGTAAATTTTAAAAAATTTCTTTTAGTTTTTTGGCTTAGGCTGGTTTTCAATGGGTTTCTGTCACTTGCAACACAAAGAGGGTGAACCAATCAACAGATGGTTACAGATGTTCAGTGTTTTAACCTCAGTGCGTTCTCTTCATTCACAAATGCATTCACCAATACGGTCTGACTGCCTCCCACATGCCGGCGCGATGCTGCGTGCAGATGTCCGCCTCTCTGGTTTCCCAGGGTCATATTTCACGGCGATTCTTCACCTGAGTCAGCATGAAGCCCTATATATGTGCCATACCCCACTCCCTGCCCCCATTCCTCACCAAATGACGAAGTGTAACAAGCAGGAATGGATTTCCCTCTCAATAATACTACAGAATAGCGTGGCCCAATCACACACCACCTTCTCTAATAACATCTGTTAACGGTTACTAGGTAGCGTGCTCCATGGTTCTACATATATCACTTTACGTTCCCAGTGACCCTCTGAGGTGGGTTTTGTTACCTTCTTTTTACAAATAAAACCTCTGAAACTTAGGAAGGTTATGTGACTTGCTGGATGGAAAGTCAAGCCTGTCTAAATCCCAAGCCCATCCTCTGAGCAGAAACCACTTCTTTGTTGTGCTTATGTGATTTTGCAAAACGTCTATGAGTGTTCCAGGGGCCACTGATGCTGGCAACTTCAACAGAAAGACAGCCCTGCCTCTTTTCGTAGCCCATTCTGTTCCTCTCGGCTCAGGCTACCACAGCAAAATACCTTAGGCTGAGTGGCTTGAATGAATGCATGCGTGCGTGCTCAGCTGTGTCCAACTCTTTTCTATCCCATGGACTATAGCCCCCAGGCTCCTCTGTCTACAGGATTCTCCAGGCAAGAGTACTGAAGTGGGTTGTCATTTCCTTCTCCAGGGAACTTTCCGATCCAGGGATCAAGCCTGTGTCTCCTGTGTCTCCTGCAGACATTTATCCTCTCCCAGCCCTGGAGGCTGGAAGTCCAAGATCAATATCTCGGAAGGCTGGGTTTCTCTCGAGCCTGCTCTCCTTGGCTTGTAGGTGGCCGCTCCTCAGTGTCCTCACATGCCCTTTGCTCCAGGCATTGCTGGTGTCTCTTCTTGGAGTGACACCAGTCCCACTGGATTAGAGGTCCATCCTTATGATTCCTTTAAGCTTAGATATTGGGTTGGCCAAAAAGTTTGTACAGGTTTTTCTGTACGCTATTATGGAAAAACACCAACAAACTTATTGGCCAACCCAATACCTCCTTAAAGAACTTATGTCCAAATGCAGTCACCTTCTGAGGTGTTGGGGGCTAGGACTTCCACACCGGCATTTGGGGAGGGAGACACAGTTCAGCCCATGTCACCTCCTTATCAGGTGCCATGGATCTAACAGTGCTGGTTCCAAGGAAGCCACGGAGATCCGAGTTCAGCGGATGCTCCAGAGAGAAAGGATTCGGGCGAGCAGCTTTTCTCCCTTCCTCCTCCATCTGCACGCTTCTGTGTCCCTGCCCTCACCTTCATCCCATACCGTCCGGGCCTTGCTCTCAACTCCAATCTGTCGCTAATTCTTTGTGCCATATCCCCACCTTCCCAAGCTCCCAGGGGTTCCAACACACCCATGACCACAAAGCGTTTTCCACTGGCTCTTTCCCCCTCGCCAATATACACCCCTCTACCTGCAGCCCTCAAAGAAGAGTCTAGAGCCCAGTGGCTCGGGTCCCCTCACTCCCTCTTTTAGACCAAATCTTGGAGTTGTTGAAGCGTCTTATCTACACTTGCCACCTCTGCATCCTCGCCGTCCACTCACCACTCAGCACCGGGCAGCCTGGCTTTCTCTCTATCATCCGCTGCAGCTGCCGTCACCCTAACCAGGAAACCACAGGAAGTGCTTGTTATCCCTATTTTCACTGACCTTTGTTTAAGCAGCACCCGGCACTGTTTGCCCTCCCTTGGCAAATTCTCACACACCCAGGCTTCAGCTAGCAGATGTCTATTCAATGATAACCCATTCGTCAGCCTGACTTGCCATCAGCCCGGCTGCTTCTGGCCTTTGCCTCCAGCAAGGGTTCGATAATCGCCCATTAAATTAAATCGAAATAACATCAAAGTGGGGGCGACCGTGCTGTTCAGGAAAACCGAGTGGCTCCTTTCCGTGAAACGTTTTGGCCACGTGGATGCAAAGCCCTAAGGCCAAGGTTTGCGGAGGGAAGGTCCACAGAGGCTGGACGAGGAATGCAGCCTGCGGAGGAGCAAGGAAACAGCCCACGGCCGAGGGTGACGGGTGACTGACGTGGAGGAGCAGGCAGGGGCTGCAGGGAGAGCAGGTGTGTGCTGTCTGCCCACGTGGAGTGGGGGGACCCCACCCTCTCCAGCCAGTGGACTTCTGTTTGGGAAGGCAGGACTTGCATTACCTGGTCTTCAGACTTTCTCAAAGGAAGATAGAAATCCAGATTGATTATTTCAAATGTCCTAATGAAATGATGGCAACCAACTCAAAACTTTAAGGGAGATGATCAGTTATGAGCCAAAGAAACCATTTCTGTGAGCCAGGTGGAGCCCAGCTGTGAGTTCACAGCCCCTGAAATTAAGCATCTGGGTCACTTGACTCAGACTACCCTGGAGTGGAGGGGAGTGCACCCTCAAAAGGGACTTGATTCATTAGTAAATGTTAGCAAGGGAGGTGTTTGAGGCTAGTTGGCAGTTCTGGCTTCTGGATGGAAAAGTGCTGATCATTTTGAAGATGCCCTTTGTTTTAGGAAATTCATCCAGATTATGGGCCATTTGGTCACAGGACCTTGGGTCAGGAAGATCCCCCACAGAAGGCAATGGCAACTCAGTCCAGTACTCTTGCCTGGAAAAGCCCATGGATGGAGGAGCCTGGTGGGCTGCAGTCTATAATGGTCGCAGAGTTGGGCATGACTGAGCGCGCGTGCGTACAAAGGCAGGACCCACACGGTGTTTGCTGGCAGTGGCATGGGGACCGGGATGTCACCATGAAGCCAAGTGCTATGACACAGACCATTGGCTTAAGGGTCTGTTTGGTTGTACAAGTTAGCAAAATCTTTATCTTGATTGTGCTCTAAGAGGTAGTGAAGATATTTTAAAGAGATTTTAACTGGAGTCCTGACATCCCCAGCATTGAATAAAAGCACTGGTTGTGTGTTCTTGGACCTTGCAGAGTTAGTGGGGAGGTTTCCACAGAAGGAAATGGCTGACCCAATGTCCAGCACCTAGGAGCTAGAAAGCCTGGGAAGTAAAGAAGGGGAGAGTCCTCTGGGGTGGGGCTAGGGGTCTCCCCCACTAGCAGGAAGTGCGCTGGACCCTGAGGAAGAGGCCCCCAAGTGGAATTACAGCTTCAACCTGGAAGCCCCGCCCTCCTGCTCTGCGCTTTGGGCAGACACCATCAGGGGACCGTACTTGTGTGGGCAGGACTTGTATGTGCGTGTTCTATCGAGTGATTCAGAGAACGCAAATAGGGCAGAAGTGATGGCTCTGAGCGTAAAAGCTGGGCCCAGGTGTCAGATTTCCAGGACATGACCACATCCTTCAGGGATCCCCCAGAAGCTCCTTAAGGAGGGGAACCCCAAGAGAAAGACTGGATTTCCTGCCAATGTAAGCCATTTCATCTGTTTTACCATTTCTAAGCGTCTGTTATCAGCCATTGAATCTGCTTCATAAGAAAGTTATCCTTAGATCATCAAGGGTCTTTAAGCAATCATTCATCCTGACTGGTAAAGGCATTTGGTGGTGCTAGTGGTAAAGAAT
The DNA here is from genome assembly GCF_019923935.1 of Bubalus bubalis. Taxonomy (NCBI): domain Eukaryota; kingdom Metazoa; phylum Chordata; class Mammalia; order Artiodactyla; family Bovidae; genus Bubalus; species Bubalus bubalis. Next base: position 3,939,369 of record NC_059180.1, read on the forward strand.
CTGTCTGCCAAAGCAGCAGCCTCAAGAGATGCGGGTTTGATCCCTGGGTGAAGAACCCCTGAGTAGGAAATGGCAACCCACTCCAGTCTTCTTGCCTGGGAAAAGTCCATGGGCAGAGGAGCCTGGCAGGCTACAACCCATGAGACTGCAAAGAGTGGGACATGATTGAGCACTTGTCAACAGCAGCATTCTCTTCAAATAATTTTATAGTATTCAAGAGTTCAGTCGCTCAGTTGTGTCCAACTCTTTGTGACCCCATGAACTTCAGTACGCCAGGCCTCCCTGTCCATCAGCTCCCGGAGTCCACCCAAATCCATGTCCATTGAGTCAGTGATGCCATCCAACCATCTCATCCTCTGTCATCCCCTTCTCCTCCTGCCTTCAATCTTTCCCAGCATCAGGGTCTTTTCAAATGAGTCAGCTCTTCGCATCAGGTGGCCAAAGTATTGGAGTTTCAGTTTCAAAATCAGTCCTACCAATGAACACCCAGGACTGATCTCCTTTAGGATGGACTGGTTGGATCTCCTGGCAGTCCAAGGGACTCTCAAGAGTCTTCTCCACAGTTCAAAAGCATCAATTCTTCGGCGCTCAGCTTTCTTATAGTTCAACTCTCACATCCATACATGACCACTGGAAAAACTATAGCCTTGACTAGACGGACCTTTGTTGACAAAGTAAAATCTCTGCTTTTTAATGTGCTGTCTAGGTTGGTCATAACTTTCCTTCCAAGGAGTAAGTGTCTTTTAATTTCATGGCTGCAGTCACCATCTGCAGTGATTTTGGAGCCCAGAAAAATAAACTCAGCCACTGTGTCCACTGTTTCCCCATCTATTTGCCATGAAGTGATGGGACCGGATGCCATATGTACCTGCATATGTGTGCGTATCCACACACAGTCTTTCCATGGGCTCAGATACATAATATGCAGAAATAAACCTCATAGCTGACCTCATACCCATTCAGAAATGCATGTTTCCACCACAAAACTTACATGCAAAAGGAAGAAGAGGGGAATCCCCGGACATCCGGTGGTTAGGACTTCTCCTTCCAATGCAGGGGGCACGGGTTAGATCTCTGGTTGCAGAGCTAAGATCCCACATGCCTCCAGGCCAAAAACAAACAAACAAACAAACAAACCATAAAGCAAAAAGCAATATTGTAACAAATTCAATAAAGAATTTAAGATGGTCCACATCAAAAAATCTTAAGAAACAAGAAGAGAAAAAGAAGTACAATTTCATGTCATTCTATTACACAGCAAACTGAAATGTGTACAGAAGGTGTGGACAAAGCTTACTTAGGACTGAAAGTCTATCTCAGAAGGTCAAGAAAAGAGTGAAAAGAAATTGCAAATCTCAGGTATGACTCTGTCAATACGATCCAACATGCCATGATTTTTTAGCAAAAAAAAAAAAAAAAGCTCACAAAGTCTACTCTGTATGTACTGATAAAAATACACACAAAACTCTACCCAAAACGGATGGAGAGATGGAAAGAAGACAGCATTTTCAAAGCATCTGGGTACTTTCAGTGTTTAACTTAGTATTGCTCTGATAGAATGTCATTTTATGCATTTTTCTCTAAGAATGATAAGTGGTCGTGTGCTCTGAATCTTTTTCGCTTACAGAAGAAAAAAGAAGAATAAGTGACAGGACCCAGCCATTGCCGAGACACACAAGTGTGTGCTGTGTGTAAATGTTTATGCCATCTGGCAACTTCTCACTATACAAATCATTTGGTTTTGCAATGATCTGGTTGCCAGTAAGTGGCACCCAATATTGAGTAGTCTCAGACTTTTGCACTTACCAGTCAGTGGACGTATTTGAAATACAAAATACTTGCAGTTTTGGTAACTTACACATTAGTTACCCAAACCATTTAAGAGTCCCCCCAAATATCAACAAATCAGCAGATGTACACCAGTCTCAAGAATATAGACCCATTTCTCATTTGCTCAAGAAATTCATTGCAAAAAGAAATTGATCGCAAAATCTCAATTAGCTTTTTTTTTTTAATTTTATTTTATTTTTAAACTTTACATAATTGTATTAGTTTTGCCAAATATCAAAATGAATCCGCCACAGGTATACATGTGTTCCCCATCCTGAACCCTCCTCCCTCCTCCCTCCCCATTCCATCCCTCTGGGTGGTCCAAGTGCACCAGCTCCAAGCATCCAGTATCGTGCATCGAACCTGGACTCGCAACTTGTTTCATACATGATATTTTACGTGTTTCAATGCCATTCTCCCAAATCTTCCCACCCTCTCCCTCTCTCACAGAGTCCATAAGACTGTTCTATACATCAGTGTCTCTTTTGCTGTCTCGTACACAGGGTTATTGTTACCATCTTTCTAAATTCCATATATATGCGTTAGTATACTGTATTGGTGTTTTTCTTTCTGGCTTACTTCACTCTGTATAATAGGCTCCAGTTTCATCCACCTCATGAATCAGTTCAATTAGCTCTTTCTTATACCAAGTGATATTTCTGAAAAATGCTGTGTAAATGGACACTAATAGTGAGCACTAATAATAATGCTGGTTCAGGAGCCAAATTACTGAGTCGTAAGGGATCACCAGTGTGGGAGACATTGTTTGTCAGTTTCTTTTCGTGCCTTGGAAAACTCCATCCTGGCCCGTTGTCCCCTCACTGCGGGGTTTCTGCCTAATGACAGGCTGCTGCTGGTTTCCTGTGCTTTCCTGGGACTCCCAAAGCCTCCGCCCCCGCAGAATTCTGGTCTTCACATCCTCTGAGCTGTCAGTCTGTCTTGATTCTCTAGCCTTCCTTCTGGGATCCTTTTCATTCTTCCTCAAGTCCTTTTTTGTTTTGTTTTGTAGTGAGGATCCGTCGGTGGTAAATACTTTCAGTTTCCCACCTGAGCATGCCTTTGTAATCAGTTCTTGAAGGACAGTTTCAGCGGGTGTACCATTGTAGGTTGACAGTTGTATTTTCTCTTCCGTTTGAAGGTTATTACATTGGCTTCTGACTTCCAGTTTTGATACGGAGAAGTCAGCAGCGAGTCTACTTATCATTCTGTGGCAAAAGGTAGGTATACTCGTTTCCTAGAACTGCATTACCAAACTGCCACCAACTGGGTGGCTTAAAATAACAGGAGTGTGCTCTCTCGAAGTTTGAAAGACCAGAAGTCCAAACTCAAGTCAGGAGGGTTTCCTCCCTTCTAGCCTCTGATGGTTACCAGGTCACCAGTAATCCTTGGCATTCCCTGGCTCATAGATGCCCCACAGCATCCTCCACCATCACATACCGTCTTCCCTGCCCGTCAGTGTCTTCACATGAGAGTGTGTGTGTGTGTGTGTGTGTGCCTACATCTCTGTGTTTTCTTATAAGTCACTGGATTAGGACCCATCCTACTCCAATATGACCTCACCTTAACTAATTATATCTGCAAAGACCCTATTTCCAAATGACCTCACACTCTGAGGTTCCAGGTGGACAGGAATTGGCGGTGGAGGAGGGAGGAGTATTTGACCCAGAGCAGTAGGTTATGTGACCACCACAACTGTATAAGAGACACAGACAAATCTCTGTGTTTGATTTCAGAGCTTTCTCATTGCTCTTGACATTCTTCTGTGTCTAGAAAGGTATTTCATTCTCTTTATATTTATCTTTAAAATTTAAAAATGTTTATACAGTTTTAATACTGATTTTTTTTTGTTTGTTTTTAGCCACAATGCATGGCATGTGGGATCTTAGTTCCCCAACCAGGGATTGAACCCATGCTGCCTGCATTTGCAACATGGCCTGTTAACCACTGGACCACCAGAGAAGCTCTTATACAATTTTTAAAGGTTATGTTCCATGTATAGTTATTACGAAATATTGGCTATACTCCCTGTGTTGTTCAATACCTCTCTGAGCCTGTCTTACACCCAGTCGTTTTTACGTCCCACTCCTGTACCCCTATATTGTCCCTCCCCACCTCTCCTCACTGCTAACCACCACTAGTTGGTTCTCTGTATCTGTGCATCTGCTTTGTTTTTTGTTATATTCACTAGTTTGTTGTATTTTAGATTCCACACATAACTGATATCATACAGTATTTGTCTTTATCTGTCTGACCTTTTTTTTTTTTTTGGCTGCACAATGCCGCTTGCAGGAATCTTAGTCCCCACACCTGTGATTGAACCCAGGCCCTGACCGTTAAAGTGACAAGTCCTAACCACTGGACCTCCAGGGAATTCCCTGTCTGACTTATTTCACTTAGCATAATGTCCCTGGTCAGGGAACTAAAATCCCACATGCTATATGGCATGGCAAAGCAAAAGCAAAAAATGTTTAAGTCCCATGGGATGATGACATTCAGAGAGTTAATGAGGAAGAATAGTTATAATTTTTAATTTTTTAAAAACAAGATGCAATTTTACATTTTAATATACAGAGAGAGTACATATTTTTTAAATGCCAGGACAAAAGACTCTCTAACAGGCTATTTACTATGAAGTGAATGAAGCTTAAGCTCCAGAGCCTGCCACTTGCACAGGTTACTTGGAAGGCCCTGGGAGGGGCTCTGACTAGGCATTCCCAGCATCCTGTGTTTTCACAAATTTTGCAGAAGTGAGATATTTGAACCACAGTCAGTTAAGATCCCTGACTCCACTCCACGTCCTGCTCCCTCACAGTCTACCTGTTCAGGGAGAGGGCCCCGGACATTTCTGCGCCCCGGCAAAGGGGAAGCTGAACGGAGGACACTTGCCACTTAGGTTTAGCCAGACACATTAGAGGACCCACAGTCCCATCCACGTCCAGCCCTGTAATGGCTAGCTGTCTCGGTGTCCGAATGGTTCCCAGGCATGCCCGTACCATCTCACCTGGGGCAGGTGTGGGGTCAGAAATCAGATCAGATAAAGACCTGTCCCACAGCACCCCGCCCTGGAGGTGTCCCAGCTTGGGCCCCTTGGAGGCCGACACTGAGACAGAGCCTGGGGTGCGAGAGGTTGACTAGGGATCGAGGCCTGGGAGAGGAAGGAGAGAATACGTGAACGCTGACACAGGCCTGACACAGCCTCAGCCCAGCAGGTGGGACCTTCCAGAGGGGGAATGTCCACTGGAGCGTCCTTTGTGAGCTGAGGGGCAGCCTCTTTACATTCAGTGGCTGAGGATGGTTGCCCTGGGACGGGCAGGACCTCCGATGAAGCAGCTCCCAGTGGCTGAGTCAGACTGAAGTTACAGACGCCCCAGACTGACCTCGCTCTGCATGGCTGACCATGCGCTCCATGGCAGCACGGGCGGCTCCTCCTCCAAGGGGATCCTGGCGTTTCACGGCCTGTGGTGATTAAACATGCATCTTTCTCCCCACACCCCCACACATATATTAGGGAGTTGTGGTCCTCCGGGATTCCGGTTGGCCTTGCTTCTCGCTTTCATTAGAAGAAATTACGGTATTCCCTGGGGGCACGGGTTCCATCCGTGGTTGGGGAACTAAGCAAGCTACACATTGTGGCCAAAAAGAAATTTTTTTTTAATCAAATAAATAAATGAAAAGGGAAGTTAGCAGGATGAAATGTTGCCATGGCTGCAGGCAGCCTCCCATCTTGCCTCTCCTCCACTCTGGATTCCCCTTGCCTTTGGTTACTACCTCTGCTGGCTTTGGTGGCTGAGCTGGGGATAAGATCCAGACCGTCATCCCCCAGGCACATGCCCTTGTCAGGCTGGGGTTACTGTACCCATTCGTTTGTGGTCATAATTGTGCAAAGGACTCTCAGGAAGCTCTGCATATTACTAGATCACCTAAATTTTATGGAGCAGCAGCTGACCTGCCTCCTCTTGGCTTCGGGGTCAATTTCCCCATTAAAGTGGGACTCTTCTCCTTGCCGGGTGGTCCCTGCACACAAGAAGCCCAAAGTGCCCGGGAAGCAGCTGTGGCTCACCATCCCATTGGACTCTTTCGTGCCCCTTGGTGGACGTGTCCCCACTTTGGGGATGAGGACTCTAGCCCCGCAGAGCCCAGAGTTCCAGCAGCAGAAGTGATGGGTTGTCCCTTTCCAAGACCAGGTGATGGAAAGACCGCGGCTTCCGCCTTGAGCGTCTCCTCTTACTTTCTCACCTGTGTGCTCGAAGAGAACCCGGCTGCCGTGGTCTAGCTGCTGGAGGGTGAGGCCCATGTGGCAGAGGACAAATGTTTCCTGCCAACAGCCAGCAAGGGCCCAAGGCCTGCCAACGACCACATCAGTGAGCTTGAAAGCTGATCATCCCCAGTCGTCCTCCACTCAGGCCTCAAGACCATCACAGCCCTGGTCAATGCCTTGATAGCTGAGTCCCTGACCCAGAGAACCCCAGCTGAGCTGCAACCAGACTCCTGACCCACTGACACTGTGAGAGAATGAATGCTCATTGTTTTCAGCTGCTAGGTTTGGAGGTAATGTGTTACCCAGCAACAGACATAACACACAGGACCATTCCAGCTTCCACACCTTGGTGCCCAGGTCCATACACTCTTCCTCATGAGGAACAGTGCCAGGCAGAGGGCTCTGGGCCTGCACTGTCCTGGCGGGTGGTGCCCCGGCTTGCTGAGCACGAGCTGGCGTGTCAGCTGTGCCTTCCACAGGCTGTGCCATCATGTCACCCCTAGCTGGCAGCTTCTGGGTGGTGTGGCGTGTAGTATTGCCAGCGGGTCATGGGCCCACTCCCTATCACTTCCTCTGCCGAGGAGTAGACCCTCCATCAGGCTGTAGTATGACGTGGCATCCCATGCTGGTAGATCAAGCACTCAGTCAGCTCTCAGCACGTGGTGTCAACAAAGCTCTGTGGGCAGGAAACGTGGGTGTAAGCTGACTTGTTGCCAAGCACGGGCTCTAGGTACACGGGCTCAGGAGTTGCAGCTTGTGGGCTTAGCTGCTCTGCCACCTGTGGGATCTTCCTAGACCAGGGATCAAACCCATATTCTCTGCATTGGCAGGCAGATTATTATTATTTTTTAAAATTGTTTTTGGCTGCACTGAGTGTTTGTTGCTGCTCGAGGGCTTTCTCTAGTTGCAGTGAGCAGGGCCTGCTCTTCACTGCGGTGCACGGGCTTCTCGTGCCACTCTGGTGGCTTCCACGGTCGTGCAGCAGAGGCTCTAGGCAGGCAGGCTTCAGTAATTGCAGCCCCTGGGCTCAGAAGTTGTGGTGCATCAACTAAGTTGCTCCGCAGCACGTGGAATCTTCTGGGACCCGGGATCAAACCTGCGTCCCCTGGATTGGCAGGCAGATTCTTATCCATTGGACCACCAGGGACGTCTGGGAGCACCACGTTCTTGAATCTTCTCCATAACTGCCTGTGGATCAGGCCTCTTGGCCGCCACACCAGCCTTGATGATTTGATCAGTCACGATGCTCATGGTGACCCCCTGACTTTTGGCCTCTCTTGCTGGACCCTACCATCCTTGTTGGTCTCTAACGACAGCTCCTCCTGTCGTTAGCCTGGCCAGTGGAGGGAAGTCATCACTATGAGGGGCACTGGTGTCCCTCTGGCCGGGTTCTCAAAGCGCCATCCCTGGCCCAGCAGGATACTGACGGGCTCCACCGCAGACCCACTGAGTCAGACGCTGGGGATGGGCTGGCCATGTGGGTCTCAGCAAGCCCTCCCCAGGCTTCAAACGCACATCCAGGTTTGAGGACAACTGAATTCGGGCCTCGATGAAGGGTGCGTCCTCTGGGCTCTCCTGCAGGACAAAATCCCATCCCACCGTGTGCCCTGATATTGCCCTAATGGTCCAGGAGCGAGCGACGAGAATGAAGACAGAACATGAAATCTGGTGCCGTGGGTCAGGGGACCTGCAGCCCCTACTGGGCTGCGGTGCAGAGTCCACTCTGAGTCCGGCTTTTATTCTTGATTGTAGCTACAACAATTTCTTTGATCTTATCTTTTTCAAGACACTACACTGACATAGTCCAGATCTCCTTGTTTTCACCCAGGTCGTCCCCTTCTGGGCTAGTCTCAGGAACAATCATCAAGTACACGGGCGGCTTCATGCCTGACCCCCGACCCAGTGTTTCCAGGTCCATGCTTTCATGACCCCAGTCATACTCCCTTCTGGGTCTGGTCTCGGGGTTTGTAACAAGGCTATTATTCTAAGAAAAACATGAAAGATAATAATTAACACAGTTCTTAATATATGCCGTTTTTCCAGGTGCTATTTCTGTGGAATTTCTCAAGGCTGTGAAAGTACATTATTAGGAATTCCCACTACGCCCTGACACCCTAGCATTTTGACCTCATTCACCGAGAGCCATCATTTTCTCCAGGCTTCTGGAAGCCATCTTAATAGTTCACACCAACTGGGTGCCTCGAAATTTTCGTTCAAGTTCAGCCCTGGGGCTGGAACTAGGAAGGTTCAGGCTTGAGTCCTGACTCCCTCTCCTTCTGCAGGGCGGGAGGACTTCCCTGCGGACAGTCAGGGAGGCCTATTGGCTTCCTAGCCTGCCTTTCGGAGAAGGCAATGGCACCCCACTCCAGTACTCTTGCCTGGAAAATCCCATGGATGGAGGAGCCTGGTGGGCTGCAGTCCATGGGGTCGCTAGGAGTCGGACACGACTGAGCGACTTCACTTTCACTTTTCATTTGCATGCATTGGAGAAGGAAATGGCAACCCACTCCAGTGTTCTTGCCTGGAGAATCCCAGGGACGGGGGAGCCTGGTGGGCTGCTGTTTATGGGGTCGCACAAAATCCGACACAACTGAAGCAACTTAGCAGCAGCAGCAGCCTGCCTTTAAGAGACTGTTGCTTGTCCTGAGTGTTTCATGAATGACACTCATGTTGAGCGTCGGTGCCACTTGGTAGCAGCCAGACCATTCTGTGGTCCTCGGGTCTACTATTTCCTGTATACAGTTCACTGACTGATACGTCCCGCACTCACTCTTATGTTCTCTCCCACGTTACCCCCTCCCAGTCCACCACCAGTGAGAGTTTTCATAATTTGATCACTACTTTCTGCCAAGGGTTGTCTGTGCTCCCCCCACTAATGGGGCCTCCAATGCCAGGTCTGCTGCGTGGGATCCAGGTCCAAAACCAAAACTACTCACGGGCTTTCTTGGACCCGCACTCCATTCTGCATCTGTGTTACATACTCTGATATTTGCTGTCAAAAATGATACAGTACGATATAAAGACAAACAGTAAAATTCATGACCATAATTTAAAAATTTCTTTTTTTCTTTACTTAGAATGGCATTAAATAGCAAACAGGAAACAAGCCGAGAGAGAATGCAAAATAAAGGGGAAACCTTTACATTTTAGTACCTCTAATAGCACTTTTTTCCTGCTTTTGAACAATCGAGGAACCCATATTTTCATTTTGTGCTGGGCTCTGTAAATTATGCAGCCGTATTCTGTTTATCAGCTTCATCCCATTAGAAATTTCTTGTGATTTTCACATCCTACAGAAATGTTCATTTTCTAACCTAATTTTGCACACCTTCTCAGAGTCCTCAGAATGATAAAATCTTTAGACCCCTGCATAAACCGCACTCTTCCTAATATCCCCAATATCCACCTTATCTTGAGTGATGCAATCACATCAATTCCCCCCCCATACATTTTTATACAGTAAACCTATAGAACATATTAAAAAGAAGAGACATTGCTTTGTCAACAAAGGTCCATCTAGTCAAGGCTATGGTTTTTCCAGTGGTCATGTATAGAGATGAGAGTTGGACCATAAAGAAAGCTGAGCGCCCAAGAATTGATGCTTTTGAACTGTGGTGTTGGAGAAGACTCTTGAGAGCCCCTTGGACTGCAAGGGGATCCAACCAGTCACTCCTAAAGGACATCAGTCCTGAATATTCATTGGAAGGACTGATGCTGAGGCTGAAACTCCAATGCTTTGGCCACCTGATGCGAAGAACTGACTCATTGGAAAAGACCCTGATGCTGGGAAAGATTGAAGGCAGGAGGAGAAGGGGACGACAGAGGATGAGATGGTTGGATGGCATCACCGACTCAATGGACGTGAGTTTAAGTAAACTCCGGGAATTGGTGATGGACAGGGAGGCCTGCTGCAGTCCATGGGGTCGCAAAGAGTCGGACACGACTGAGCGACCGAACTGAACAGAACTGATAGAGCTCTTAAAATCAGTGGGAGGGGGGAAAAATCCCTCACAAGGGAGTGTCATTTCAAAAATTAAAGGAAATCGCTGGCTCCCCTGGGGAAGCCGGAAACCTGGCAGGGGGAAGTTGGCAAGGAGTCAGGGTCCCACGGAGCGAGCCCTGCAGCTCCGCTCTCGCCCGGCCTGCGCTCTGCGCGTGCCCTTTAAGGGGCGGGGCCGGGGCGGGGCCTGGCGGTCGCCCGCTCTCCCAAGCTGCCCTGCGCGCGCGCCGGCAGTTCGGCCACGTCCCTGGCCACGTCGCGCCCGCTCTCGCCATCTTCGCCGCTTCCTCTCAGGGGCCGCCGCCGCCGCCGCTGCCTGAGCTGCCGAGCCTGGGGCCGCCGCGCAGATCGCCGCTGCCGCCATGAACATCTTCCGGCTGACCGGGGACCTGTCCCACCTGGCGGCCATCGTCATCCTGCTGCTGAAAATCTGGAAGACGCGCTCCTGCGCCGGTGAGCGGCGAGCGAGGCCCGGGAGAGGCTCGGGCGCGGGGCCGGGTCCCTGGGAGGACCGGGCGACCTCGGCCGCCCCAGGGCCCGCAGGCCTGCGCCGGCCCGACACACCCCCCTCGGCCGGGCTGGCGGGTGGCTGGGCCCCGAGGGGAGCCTGCGGCCCTTGGGGGTAGGAGCTCGGGCCGGGGTGCGGTGTCGGGGCGCTGGGCCCGGCTCCGCACTTGGCTGCGAACTTGAGCCGTCGGGGGCCGGAGAGGCGCCAAGTGGACCGCGCGGGCCCTTGTTGGATCTGAAAAGTTTGGTTGCGGGGCGGGGGGTCCAGCACGCCGGTCCCCCGCGCCCTCGGCTTCAGTGGGCGCTTCTCCGCGCGCCTGGGTAGGAAGGGGGGGTGTCCCGAGGTGCGGGGAGCCTGCGAATCAATGGGACGCGCAGGAGGAGGATGGGCAGGATCGCCGCGCTGGGTCTGACGTGGCAGCCGACCCAGCCCGGGAGGTGGGGCGGACGTGGGGAGAGGTCACCCCGCTCCCCACCCTGCCCCTCGGAGGACCGGCCTTTCGGTGAAGGTGCCCGGGCAGGCCTGTCCTTTAGAGTCCCGTGGGCTTCAACCCAGCCCTCGGGTCCCGGATCGCGCCTGCCGCGCGGGAGGGGCCTGTGGGGAGATCTCTAAGCGAATTTCTTGGGACAGTTAATGCTGCTTTGAGGGACGATCTAGTTTGTCAAAACTCCTCTGAGCGCCTCCATCTAATAACGGGTTGTCTTAGACCTGCGGCGCGCCGCCGGGTACCGCCGAGGTCCCCTGTGGTCTCCTGTAATTCCTCACTCCACGTCACCAGTGAGTTGGCGGCTCCTCCTCGCGAGTACACGTTTCGTGCACACGCTGCTGGGAGGCAGTGAGACCCATCTTTCTCAGCTAGTCCTTGCAGGGTTTTGCGTTTCGTTAGCCCTAAGAGCTTAAGGACGGCTAATTTTTAAATGATTTCTTAAAAGTACAGTCTTCCTTACACATATTTTTGATGCCATGTCCTCAGTGTAATACACGTTTGGAGAATTAAAGAACTTAATTTTTGCAAGACAGTAAAAGATGGAGTCCTAAACGACTCGGGTGGCAGAGAATTCCATGTACCTGATTGATTTCTACCTATTTTCGCCTCTAGAATAATAACACCACTTTGGCTGTAGTCTTCAGGCCTCACCTGTCTCCCTGGAACACAGCTGAGATCCAGGAAGTAAGAAGAACCAAAAAAGACCTTTGAGCAGTCAAAATGGGTGTTACAAAGTCCACGTACTGAAACCAGTGTGTTTGGCTTGGAGATGATCTCTCAATTCATGCATAGTTCTGAGGGGTTCATTTGTACCCTTTCCAATGACAGCAAAGTAATTTCAGCCAATGACTGCGAAGTAATTTCAGCGATTGTGAGAGCTGATATTTAAGTGCTGGCTGTGTGTTAGGTAGTGAGGTAAATGCCTTATATGGCTTATCCCACATAGTCCTTGGTGCTCAGATGGTAAAGAATTTGCCTGCAATGCGGGAGACCTGGGTTTGATCCCTGGGTTGGGAATATCCCCTGAAGAAGGGAGTGGCAACCCACTCCGGTATTCTTGCCTGGAGAGTTCCATGGATAGAGGAGCCTGGTGGGCTACAGTGCAAGGAGTCGCAAAGAGTCAGACATGACGAACACTTTCACGTAGTCCTTGAAATAACCTTATGAAGGGAGTGCCCTTGCCCCCATTCCCTGGAGGAGGTAACTGAGGCACAGGGAGGTGAGATGACTGGTAGAGCCAGGATTGGTGTACAGGCAAGGTGTGCCACCCAGTGAAAGATGTGCATGAACGTCTGTTTGGTCTGTGGAGTTTTGGTTTAGGCATTTGGTGCCAGGTCAGTGGTTTAGGTCATTTCTTTCTGTACTCAGAAAATGTTATTTTATTTTTAAGATTTTTTTTTTTTGATGTGGACCATTTTTAAAGTCTTTATTGAATTTGTTACAATATTGTTTCTGTTTTATGTCTTGGTTTTTTGGCCCTGAGGCATGAGAGATCCTAGCTCCCCGACCAGGGTTCAGACCTGTACCCCTTGCATTGTTAGGTGAAGTCCTGACCACTGGACCACCAGGGAATTCCCTAGGAAATGTTATTTTTAATCCCTGCTTTATCAAGATATAATCGACATATAACATTGTATTCGTTTTAGGTGTACAACATACAGATTTGATATATGTATTGGGAGATGATTACCACAGTAATCATCTGTTAACACCCATCACCACACATAGCGACTTTTGTTTTCTCTTGTGATGAAAGCTTTTAAGATCTACTCTCCTAGCAACTTTCAAATATGCAATACAGTCTTGTTAACTATAGTCCCCATTGTATGTTACATCCCCAAAATTTTATTTATCTTCTAACTGGAAGTTTGTGCCTTTTGACTGCTGCTGCTAAGTCACTTCAGTCGTGTCCAACTCTGTTCGACCCCATAGACGGCAGCCCACAAGGCTCCCCCATCCCTGGGATTCTCCAGGCAAGAATACTGGAGTAGGTTGCCATTTCCTTCTCCAATGCATGAAAGTGAAAAGTGAAAGTGAAGTCGCTCAGTTGTATCCAACTCCTAGCGACCCCACAGACTGTAGCCTACCAGGCTCCTCCGTCCATGGGATTTTCCAGGCGAGAGGACTGGAGTGGGGTGCCATTGCCTTTTGACTACCTTCACTCATTTTGACCACCCCATCACCAGAAATGTTACTTTTAATCTTTATTTTTGCTCCAAAGTCTTTGTATGAGTCTCTTAGTCTTTTATATGTTCCTCAGAATCCTCTTCTCTGTCAAGACATTTAATATTGAAGCACACTATCTCCTAAACATGGATCTAAACTAAGATATTGGGGGGAAGTTAGTACAGTGCTGAATATGGAGTTCTCAGGGAAGCACTGAGTAATGAGAGAAAGTGAAAGGGTTTGCTATTTTGTTTGTTGTTTTTTGACATTCACTAATTTCATTTGGGAGATTTAGGAGTATTTAGGAAATATAAAATACTTAAGCCAAAATAACAAGGAAGATAAATAGGTGAGTTAAATTTGTGTCTGTTTGCTTGGTATTCCAATAGTTACTAAACTATCCTCGTTGTCAGACTTAGGATCATTTTTGTTCTTACATGTGAGATTTTCTAGCCTTATAAAAATCAAAATCACCAAGATCATTTATTCAGAATTAAAATCTGGATTTGACTGGTTGCCTTGTTTTTCCATCCTAATTTAAAGTCGTTTAGGGACTTTTGAAAGGGTAAGAATTTGATGAGTTTCTCAAATAACTGGAATAGGAGACATGTACATTCAGGTTGTGTTTCTCACTTTGAAAATACTGGTCTTGGGATTCATTTTAGGATTTTGGCCCTTATTTGGAACATAGCTGCAACTATAGAACCAGGAGGCTTTTTCCCCTTAGGGTTAGGGATGAGATAGTTTAGTGAGGAAGATTCTGCTTTCTTGACCGTCTAATTCCATAACAGCAGCCACAAAGGACCTTTTAAAGTGGAGGCTGGGGAGTTGATCTTGGTTTTGTTAGGATTGACATTCTCCGCTGTGTGCATTGTCATGATGGAGGGATGAATGAAATGTGAGTTCCTCGTCTTCCTGAGCTCTGATGCAGCTGGATCCACAGTGTCCCAAACATGGACCTGGGGAGAGTTGGGGGAACACCCCTTGGTTTGTAGGTGACGAACTTCCTGTCTGCATTTTCCTGTAGGCTGATGGTTGTTAGTGCTGTGTCTAGTGGGCTTAAGCTGCTGGTGGATCCTTCTGAGCTCAGGGCTCCCAGCCTTCCTCCTGGGCCTTCCCTTCTCTCCTCCGCCTGTTACTCAGATTGTTGTTAGCTGTTGTCGTGTAAGTCACAGGTTTTCCGTCCTCCTAAACTTGACAGCAGTGTGCAGTGTCCCTGTGTTTCTTGTAATTGTATAGTGTATATATGTGTATGTGTGGTCTTTATTGGAGAAGGCGATGGCACCCCACTCCAGCACTCTTGCCTGGAAAATCCCATAGACGGAGGAGCCTGGTGGGTGCAGTCCATGGGGTCGCAAAGAGTCGGACACGACTGAGCAACTTCACTTTCACTTTTCACTTTCACGCATTGGAGAAGGAAATGGCAACCCACTCCAGTGTTCTTGCCTGGAGAATCCCAGGGATGGGGGAGCCTGGTGGGCTGCCGTCTCTGGGGTCGCACAGAGTCGGACACGACTGAAGCGACTTAGCAGTAGCAGTCGTTGAATTTTATGAGGAGATAGTTTATTTACAGTGAATGTATCTGATTTACAAAAAGCAGCCATTTTCTTGGCTCTTAAATGTGCTTAAGTTTTAGGTTTTAATATAGTTCTTCTTAAATTGTCTTAAGTGGTCTGCAGTGAACTGGCGTTTTGTGTAATTTATTTGTGTATTTTGTAGTGGCTTCTCCAGATTGGGGGAGCTCCTGTCTTTGTTGTTGTTCATTGAAGTGCGGTTGATTTACAGTGTTGTGCTCGCTTCGAGTGTACAGCAAAGTGGTTCAGATGTGTGTGCGTGTGTTCTTTTCAGAATCTTTCCCTTATAGTTCACTACAAACTGCTGAGTATAGTTTCCTGTGCTGCACGGTACATCTTCGTTGTGACAGTTTATATTTTTGAAGCACAAGAAAAACACCTCTTCTTTTATCATCTTTGAATACTCCGGGAAGCTTTTGCCTCCCATTCCCAGCTCCCTCTTTGTAGCAGCTATCACCTCTGCTCTTTGGAGTGCCAAGCTCCTGAGTAATCATGGCTCTTACTTACTGACCACCCACTCTGTGGCCACAAGGCACTGGGGACACAGTTCTGAGCAGCAGCTTGCCACTGTCAAAGTTTCTCTTCTCAAGAAAGCGGCAATTTAGCTGAAATAAGATATATATAAAAAGATAAAAATCCAGGATATCAAACCACATAGGCAGTAAACACTGTGGATGTGAAGTGTCAAGAAAGACCCTGGGGAGGGCTCCCCTGATTTCACAGCAAGGAGGGTATGAGACCTCCATGAGGAACGTATGCAACTTCGCTGATGGACATAGAAGCGGCCCGAATGCGTGTTCATACCATACCTGGTCCTGGACAGGACCGGGCAGAGGAGAGCAGACAGGGCGATTCGCCTTCCCAGAGTACCTTTCTAATTCAGAATATCATCACAGTCAAAGGACAATAAATTGAGAGAAATAATCTGCAATATATCTAAGTGGCAAAAGGTTAATATCCACCTTAAAAATTAATGTTTAATTTTAAATTAATTTAATTAATTAATCCTCCAAATTAAAAAAAAAACAACAGCCTGATAGGTAAATGAGCAAAGCTAGCAGTTTATAGAAGAATAACAGAAGGCCAGTTAAGAGTGAAAGAATGCCCTGCCTCATTAGTAGTTAGAAGTTTGGGTGTTAAAAGAGCAGTGGATGCCATCTTTTGCCACTGGGTGGGAAAAAGTCAGAGGTTTACAACATCTTGATGTAAGCAGAGATGTAAAGAGTATTCTCATCTGGTGTTGTGAATATGTAAATTGGCACAGCCTATGTAGGAGAAATTTGACATTATTTCAAAAGTTAAAGTGCTGATATATTTTGTCAGTGTTTCTAGGGAATTTGAACTACAGAAATTGCCATGTAGGTGAACAAGCTAACCACAGGTATAAAGGTGTTTGTTGTGCCTAAATAAACACAGAACACTATTTATAGATACAAAGATATTCATGGAGCGTTTACAAGAACAAAAATTGTACACAACCCAATGTCCACTTGTGTGGAGGGAGTCACACAAATGTTGGTACATTCACACTGCAGAACACTATGCAGCCATTAAAAAGAATAAGGTAGAAGTATTAACAGGAGAAGATATGTCTGAAATACTAAGTTGAGAAAGCAAGTTGTAAACAAAGAGATAGTATGGCCCATTTTAAGGGGCAAACGTGTGAGTACATACAAATACACATACAGAGAAAGGGGCTTTAAAAAAGTCTGGAGCATTGTATTTAAAGTGGAGGTGGGAGGGGTGTTTACTAGGTCCAGTTGGTGTTTTTAATAAAATAGCATGGATTTCGCTGAAAACAGGAGAAGGTGGCAAAGCAGCATATAGTAATAAGAGCTGTCACTAAGCACCCACAAGCATGGCAGGTATCGAAAAAACACTTTTTCCAACAGGCCCATACTTTGTCCCCGTTTGGCAGGGGCAGAAAGTGAGGTTTAGGGGGGCCGAGTATGTAACGGCCCTGTGTGACCTGGTGCACTCAGAGCTGAGCTTGAACCCAAACCTTCTGGCTCCACAGCCCCTTCCCCTGCTCACAGGAGCTGTGCTGTGAGCCAGCTGCTGAGCCCTGTGCTAGGGTGTTAGTGGCCGTCAGGAGAGCAGCTGGCACCTTGGAGACAGTGGGCCGGCGCGTGGTGCCCGGGGCGCCAGGTGAGCACTGCCCTGCAGGTTTTCCTGCTGCTCTGACCTGTGGTGCTTGGGTGCATCCAGTGTTGGCAGGAAGAAACAGTTCACAGAAGGCTTGTCCGTCTGGTTGAGGGTTTTGTTCTGTAAACCAATGGAAATATGAGAAATGCAGCTTTTAACCTGCAGCAGAATTTAAGGTCATGTACACTGGAATGCTTAGTTGGAGGCGTTCATTAACCTTCACTTGGCCCAGTGGGAGAAGATGGGAATGGTGGTGTGTGTGATGATTGGTTTCCGTTTTACAAGTTGTGTTCCCTAGTGTGGAGGTGCTCCCTGGTGTGGAGGTGCTCCCTGGTGTGGAGGTGCTGCTCCCTGGTGTGGAGGTGCTCAATGGTGTGGAGGTGGTGCTCCCTGGTGTGGAGGTGCTGCTCCCTGGTGTGGAGGTGCTCCCTGGTGTGGAGGTGCTGCTCCCTGGTGTGGAGGTGCTCCCTGGTGTGGAGGTGCTCGTTGGTGTGGAGGTGCTGCTCGCTGGTGTGGAGGTGCTGCTCGCTGGTGTGGAGGTGCTCCCTGGTGTGGAGGTGCTGCTCCCTGGTGTGGAGGTGCAGTACATTTGTTACAGAACCACTGAGAGTGAGTGGTCTTCAGAGCTTGTTTCCCTGGCCTTCGTGTCCTTTAGTCTCAACCTGGGAACTGACTGTGGAAGCGCCTCCCACTTCATAGCGAGTGTCCCCGGAAGGAGATTCCTGCCCCGCCCGCTCTGTCTTCTTCAAGAAGCTGGGATCCCCGCCTTCTTGAGAAGACAGACTGGTTTTCTTTGTTAAAAGGGAAAGCCTGCTCTTCGGGATCCAGGCTGGGAAGAATCGGGCAGAACTGTGTAGGCACACAGCGCTCAGGTCTCCAGCATGGTGGCTCCTGCCCGGGTTTTACACCACAGGACAAGCTGCAGCCACATGCCGCCTGTGCCCTTCTCCTCTGCCCCACCCCCTGGCGGGCAGTAAATTAGGGCAGAGCCCGGAGCACGCACCTGTTCACAGTCAGAGACACAGTATGTCTTCAAAACTCTTTGGAAGTCTTATCTCAAAATACCACAAAATGAGTTTACCCCCACGACATGAAAATAAATTGAAATACTGGTTTTTTTTTTTCCATTTGTTCATTCATTCAGCAGGTATTTTCTGGGCCCTGCTGTGTGTCAGACCATGGAGGGGGGGGCGCTCTGGAGGGGAGGGAGATGGGCAACCAAATGACCACAGGGCACTTTGTAAGCGCTGCCACAGGAGCTGGGCAGCAGCCTGGTGAAGTGGGTCTTCTGTACTTGCTGGATGAATAAGCAGCGCTGAAGGAGGTTGTCTTCAAGGATGACTTTGATGGGAATTGGGTTGCAAAGGGGGGTGATAAAAGCGATATGTCTGTCCCTGATTTTTAGTATAGGAATTCTGAAAACAAGGGCAAATTTCAGTTTACCTGGCTTCCAAATTTTCAGGAGAATAAACCCTTTACAACTAAAACTTGCCTATATGTATTCTGTCTTTTTTAATTTAAAATATGGGAAAGAATCACATAGAAAATAAGCTGGGAGTTTCTCTCGCAAGGCTTCCACAGTCGCCAGATGCAAACTGCATGCTCCCAGTCCTCTTCCCCATCTTGTCTTCTCGCACGTTTTCTGTGTCAACAGCAGCCTCATCGATTCTCCTTTGGAACATTGATCTGTGATAAGAAAAAAAGAAACTTCCCTACTACTGGGGAAAAGACTAAAAGGGGCATGCTTACTCTCTGTATCTGTATCTCCACCTTTGGCCCTTGAAATTGGCCACTACTGATGGATCCAGAGGGATAGAGGCAGCTGTTTCTTCAGTTTCTCTTAGTTTATTTTTGTGAATAGGGTGGAACTGCAATTATTCCTCCACAAAAATAACGTTCTCAGAGCTAGGCTTTTTGCTTCAACAAGCTGTAAAATAGTTTTGGACAGTAGTGTTGTTTGTAAAATATCATTTAATAAAACATTGTGATTTTCACCTTTGGAAGAATATTGCTAATGATTTGGGTTCAGTGACATTTCCACTAAATACAAACTGCTTAACTGTCTAATGATGTGAAGTTCATAATGTAGATGAGGGTGGGTGGGCCCTGACACCTAGTGAGATCCACTTTGCTCAAAAAGTCGCTCTTCAGCATCTGAAACCCACGGTGCCCGGCTGTTGTCACATAACTATTTGGCCAAATCCAGATGGCAAGTGACCTCATCGTCTCGACTGAGTGTCCCTGTGCTCCACATGGGCTCTGGGGGGAGTGGGGAGTGGTGACTGGAGGGAGAAAGAGTTTCAAGATGTTCAAACAGTAAAAGGTGCTGCTTTGGAAGGCTAGTAGGTTCCCACCCTCTTGTTGCCATAGCATCCAGGAGCATGTTTGTGTGAGTCTGAGTTTGGTTGTGTGGTTCATCTAAGATAATTTAAGTTTTATCTCCTCCAAGTAATGCTGCCTCCCAACAGCAGTCACCGTAGGAGGCCAAACCAGGGGGATTACAGCTCAGACTTTTCCTTGAAGCACGGCCCCCACTTGGTTCCTCGTCGCCTTGTCTGTTCAAGGATGTTGAGGGAATGGAAGACTGAAACTGCTCTCATGCGTTTGGAGTCATCCCAACCCCTGGCTTTGGCTCCTGGTGGCCCACGTTCCTGCAATCCCTTCATGGTATCGACTTCAAGAATCACAGAGCTCTTGGTGTATTTCTAACACTTTGCTTTTGTTTCTTCAGGTATTTCTGGGAAAAGCCAGCTTCTGTTTGCACTGGTCTTCACAACTCGTTACCTGGATCTTTTTACTTCATTTATTTCATTGTATAATACGTCTATGAAGGTATGGTGTGGCACCCAACGGAGTGTGTTTTGTCCATAATTCACAGACCTGTGGAAACTGTTAAACTTACGTCACCTGTGCACTTAATTAGGCATCTTCAAGAATAATGTCTAGATGTGCTGCTGTTGATGTAAGCCTTTTGAGACCACCTAGTACGTACAGCTTGGAATAGTTACCATTAAGCATATTTTTTCCTGTATCAAAGCAGTATCTATTTAATTAAAGCACTTTGCACTTAGAGATTTCTTGCTCTTAAGTTCATCAACTGTGATAAACTTCTGAAGCTCTGGAAAACCCTCAAAGACAGAGGAGTGACTGTTATGTTTTCAAGCAGTGGGAAATTACAGGGTCCCTGGGAAAGGCCAGCAGGTTGGTTCAGGACGAGGAGGGGCAGGCGGGCTCCGGCTGCCCCGCCTTCTCCCGCCTCTCTGGGGCCTGGGCGTGCGTCGCGTGTCGCGTTTGCCGTGCTTAAGCGACATCTGCACCGGAGTTTACTTAATATGGTTCTAAACCTCCTAGCTCGTCCTAAGTGCTGGTACCCATGCCACCTGCGGTGTCAGAGTTTTCCTAACCACAGGAGGACGAACGTATGACTCGCAAAGCGCAGCATAATTGCATACACCTAGCCTCTTGTGCGCCACGGGCGGTACACATGCCGCGCTTTGGGCAGTCTGGGTCCGCTCTGCAGGCGTTGAACTTGCAAGTGGTGAGCACCCCCGGGGCGCACTGAGGGCTGCAGACGGCAGGCAGCAGCCTTGGCTCTGGCAGGGGAGCAGACGGCAGGCAGCCCTGGGCAGATGGCTCGCTTGGATTGCTGCTGTGACCGCACGTTCGAGTCACCTAGAGGTGCTCCATTCTTCGTTACTGAGTGAAGGGAATTCATCAGGAATTCGCCTCCTTAGAAATGGCCATGTCCTTGCTTATTGTCCAGGTAAGTTAGAACTGTAGCTGTCAGAGGCGTGCGAGCAGGAGTCCCCTCCCCTCCCCTCCCTCTCAGTATGCCCAGCTTTCAGGAATCTTTACTTGCTTAATTGTTGCTTCCAAACATAATCCTAAAAATCAGGGGCACGAGAGGCGGGTTTTATGTGCTCATGGCTTCTTACTTTAAATGGCAAGCATGGGTGAGAGAAGAAAAAGAACTGCTTTGTTCAGTGGCCGCTGAGCCCTCGTGGATGCGTCGGGGCTGCTTGTGGGTGGGGGTGCTGGGCGGGGGAGACTGTACGTAGACGTGTGTGTGTTGTGTATACGTATCGGAGAAGGCAATGGCACCCCACTCCAGTACTCTTGCCTGGAAAATCCCATGGACGGAGGAGCCTGGTGGGCTACAGTCCATGGGGTCGCTAGGAATCGGACAGACTGAGCGACTTCACTTTCACTTTTCACTTTCACGCATCGGAGAAGAAAATGGCAACCCACTCCAATTTTCTTGCCTGGAGAATCCCAGGGACGGGGGAGCCTGGTGGGCTGCCGTCTCTGGGGTCGCACAGAGTCGGACACGACTGAAGCGACTTAGCAGCAGCAGCAGTGTATATGTATAGATGATGTGTTTATTCGCAAGCATATGTACATGTATTTTTGTGTGGAGAGAGCGCCTTGAGCAGTATAGGGTGTTAATCTTCCTTGGTTTTGCATTGAGAAGGGCTGTGTATGTGTTGCTTCTTCAGTATTATGGGTATAGGCGACAGTTTTGGTATTTTGTTGACTATTTGCAAATATAACTTCAAGATGCCTGGGACAGTTCAGGTCTTTGATTTGAAGTATATGAGGACTTATGACTGCTCTCATTTTCCTCTTATGTCGATTGACCCCAGTGTTTTCCGAATCAAATTTTGCAAGTCGACTTGGCTGGGACCAGGTCATGTGGCTGATACTCCAGCTGCCTGTGTTTATAGGTTCTTGAGCCTAAAATTCAGCAGTCTGAAAATTGGTGTAATCTCAGAATGTCAGACTTTTTCTTGGGTTCAGATGAGTATATAGTGTTTTTCCTTTTGAATGTGAAACACCATAGAACTTAATTGTAAACCCTTGAATAGCTATGCATTGTACAGTTATCACTTACTTTTGGTTTTGCTTTTGTTGTTAACCAGACGAAATTTCATAGCAACAATCTCAGTGTTCAGTGTTAAAGTAACATGAGTTAAAACTGTCATTGCAAAGTGTAACATGAGTTACATTGTCTTTGTTATCTTTTGAAAAGTGCTAGCTCAGAAATGTCTTCATGCTGTAAGGAAGTGCCTTGGTTTTGAACTGTATTGAACTTGCCATTCACTTTCTTTTCTGAGGCAACTATCTAATAATTTACAAAGAGATTAAAAATACATTTCTTGGCAGTCTCTTATAAAGTTAAACTCACGCTTAACATATGATCCAGCAGTCCCCCTCCTAGGTCTTTACCCAGGAGAAATGCAGGCTTATGTTCACACAAAAGCCTGTGCACAGATGTTCACAGCGGCTCCATCCCCCACCCCACAAGCTGTAAACAACCTACCTGTCCTCTAACTGGTAGGTGGATGAACCTCTGTGGCTGCCTCTTCCTAAAGACACAAGAGGACCAGTTCTTAATACACACGACAGCACGGCTGGATCTCAGGTTGTTGTGTTGACTGAAAAAAACTGGTCATAAGGTGACATACTGTTAAGTTCCATTTATGGAATGGAATTCTAGAAAAGGCCAAAGTGCAGGGACTGAGAACACACTGGCACTTGCCAGAGGTTAGGCCTGGAGGAAAGGCATGACTCTGTGGGGCAGCAGGAGGGAATTGGGGTGGGGGGAGTTAGGACTGGTCTGTGTCTTGATTATGGTGGTGGTTTTATGACGTATGGAACTGTATACCCCCCAAAAAGTGGATTTTACTGTATTTAAATTTTATATATATATATATATATGGCTGATGTAGAAAACCAAGGGAATTGGAGCAATTGTAATATATTGATGACACAGCATCTTTTTTTTTTTTATCCTTTTAGCTCATCTACATTGCCTGCTCCTATGCCACAGTGTACCTGATCTACATGAAATTTAAGGCAACCTACGATGGAAATCATGATACTTTCCGAGTGGAGTTTCTGGTGGTCCCTGTGGGCGGCCTCTCATTTCTAGTCAATCATGATTTCTCTCCTCTTGAGGTTAGTTAAGAAGTTACTTAGGTAGTCATGTGCGGTTCCCTAAGGAAATAGACCTGTTTGCAGTTAATAGGGTTCTATTTTGTGTTTCGGGGGCGTGGGTGGGGAGTGGGTTAGCAAACAAAGGTAGTTTGATGTAAATAAATCCTGGGCAAGAATTAAGCACCCAGGTCAGACACCCACTTGAATGTCTGCTGACTCTCCTTTAGGATATAAGCTTGGCTTCTGTGACACCAAGCTGCTGCACTCCTTGTCTTGAGGAAGTGCAGCCTGCCTGGTGCCCAGCGCCGCGCCACGTGGTGGGGTGGCCTGCTCGCCAGTGCTCCCTCCAGCCCCAAGCGTCCGGAGTGAGGCGCTGGTCGTCCCCTGGTGGCAGCGGAGCCTGGGTGTAAACCCTCCAGGGACTCCTGCCAGACCCCTCCTCCGTAGGCATGAATGAAGAGCTGGGTTGGGAAGAGAGCTTGCGTGATTACGACTCTGACTTCTTAGCCCTTTGATTTAACCATGCCACAAAAAGCCTGAAGAGTAAAGAAAGAGGGAAATGATGTATGTCATCTGGGAAGGAGGAACGGCAGTGAGGGGTGGGAGGACCCAGCCCCCAGTCCTGCAGCCCTGGAGGAGGCGGGGTTGGCTCAGGGCCCCAGGGCCAGAGCGGGAGAGGCTGCCGGCGGGGAAGCATCGCGTTTGAAGAGCCAGGCAGTTCCCAGGGAAGAGTGCAGCACTGGCGAGGCCGGGGAGGGAGATCCAAGGAGGTACAGGCGTCCGGGAACCTCGCTTGTACCGGGGGGTCTGCGCCTTTATATGTGGCTTAAGTTTCTGTGGTTTATTAAAGTGCAGAGCTGCTCTGTCCTGGGCGCTGATGCCCAGACCCCGCTCCCTTTACACTGCTTCACGGTGAGGCAGGAGTGTTTGCTGTGAGTTGGCGGCAGGCGCCGGGCACTGACGGGGCTGCGGCTTCCCCCTCAGATATTGTGGACCTTCTCCATCTACCTGGAGTCGGTGGCCATCCTGCCACAGCTCTTCATGATCAGCAAGACCGGGGAGGCGGAGACCATCACCACCCACTACCTGTTCTTCCTGGGCCTCTACCGCGCCTTGTACCTCGTCAACTGGATCTGGCGCTTCTATTTCGAGGGCTTCTTTGACCTCATTGCCGTGGTGGCCGGCGTTGTCCAGACCATCCTGTACTGCGACTTCTTCTACTTGTACATCACTAAAGGTGCGTCAGGCTATGTGCGGCCCGCTTCCCTCTTCCAGGGCTCCCTTGGCCGTCGTGCTTCTGATCTGACACTTGCTCAGAAGGCAAACTGGTTTCAGAGCACATCTTAATGACTGTCAGGTAG
This sequence comes from Bubalus bubalis, assembly GCF_019923935.1. NCBI lineage: Eukaryota > Metazoa > Chordata > Mammalia > Artiodactyla > Bovidae > Bubalus > Bubalus bubalis. The sequence continues at coordinate 3,963,635 of NC_059180.1, forward strand.
AATTCTTGGTCAGGATTTTCAGTCTTTTTTTTTTCTTTTTTTGCTATAATTTTATTGTTTTTCTACAATGACACATTTTCATTGTAAAACCAATCAGAATTAATAATTCTTAGAACAATCACCCAGAATCCTACCACTCCAAAATAATCATTGATAATGTTTAAGTAAACATAATGGTTTAATGATACATGATTTAAACTCAACATGCTGGTCTATAATTTGTTCTTCTTCCTGGACATCTGCATGACTTTTAATAGCAGTGGAGTCTTATGTTTATTATCGTAGTTTATTTATTCAGCCCCCTGTTCATGGGTGTTTGGGCTTAAAAATGCAGTGTTTAACTCAGCGTCCGTGTATATATATATATATATATATATATATTTGCCTTTGTATGAATAGAGTACATGTGAACTTGACAAAAATCTGATGCTCAGAGAAAAATACACAGTTACGTGTATTCACACAAACATGTGCTTATAGTTTTAGGGAGTTCAGGGGCCCTGAAACCGACCCACAGATCCCAGGCTAAGAATCCTCAGCTCACTTCAGTCGCTCAGTCATGTCCGACTCTTTGCGACCCCATGGACTGCAGCACGCCAGGCTTCCCTGTCCATCACCAACTCCTAGAGTTTACTCAAACTCATGTCCATTGAGTTGGTGATGCCATCCAAGCATCTCATCCTCTGTCATCCCCTTCTCCTTACGCCTCCCAGCTAAGGAATCCTGGCTATACAGTAAAGAATAGCTTACTGTATAGCCAGTAAGAATCCTGGCTATCCAGTAAAATTTCTAATGGTGGAATTGCTAGATACAAGGGCATATGTATCTTAACTCTTTTTTTTAACATCCAAAATGTTCATAACTGTTATGTGTCAATATATGCAATTAGGGGATTAAGTCACGATGACAAAAAGCTGCCATGAATTAAAAGACAATTTCAATTGAACTAGTATTGTTAAATTCAGTTGCTAGGGCATCCGGATACATTAAGAAGATTCCAATCTGTGTATATGACATTCTCTTACTTCAGAGGACTGTGTTTATTGACACCCAAGTCAGATGCCTGGTGCTTGTCAGAAGCTCATCTCCCTGGACCTTGCTCTGTGGTGTCTTGTATGATGAACTTCTAGGAGTGGGGAGGAAGAAGCTGAAGCAGGTCAGGATGAGTAACCTTTTGTTTTCATCCTTGTCTTTAAACTTGCAGTTCTCAAGGGAAAGAAGCTCAGTCTGCCTGCGTAAGTGCCAAAGACCACCGCCAGCATCTGTCCTCAGGGTGCTCGGACAGAATTCTTACCGCAGCAAAGGCTCAAGATGCTTGATACGGAAAATTGGAAACTCAGCTCTTCTGTTGCAGATAGTCATCAGTGGCTCTGTAAGAACCCAGAGGGAAAGAACCAGAAGGTTTCTGTTTAATGCATCTTGCCTTATCTTTTTTTATTACTATGTACAAAGATTTTTTTACACAAAGAAACTTAATGCTGTATTAATAAAGTGTGTAGCTTCAATTGGGGGTAGTTCCAAAAGTGAAGATTTTGTGAGGAATAAGTGCAAACTGTTTTGGGTTTTTTTAATTCTTTGAAATTGTTGATTCTTTGTGTCTGCAATGAAATCGTACTCCTTGACAGTCAGTAGATAATATATTCCTCCATCTATCAAACTTGCATTCCACTATATTTATTTTTTTTTGCCAAAAGATGTTATCTTTGTTTGAAATCTGAGACACTATGTCCAGTTTGGTACATCCATTCAAATTGCTTCCCACTGACGTGGAACTCCTTCCCTGGACATCAAACACTACACGAGGCTGGTAAGGATAGCTTCCAAGTCTGAAGGTTTTCATTACCAAAATCTGAAGATTCTGAATGTAGATGGAGTTTCGTTTAAGAGTCACCAAAGGTGCCTGCCCTCCTCCCCTACTAAGTGTCAGTTGAAACTCTTCCGAGGGTGTCAAAAAGCTCGCTGGGGGGGCGGGGGTGGGGCTCTGGGCTGCTTGCCGCCTGAGCGTGACGTGGGAGAAACATTCGTGATTAGTTTGGACTTAGGACTCCTCTGAGGAATGGAACACAAGCGGTTACCTATCACTTTAGTTTACAATTCCAGAAGATTGCTACAACCATGTCCGTTCTCAGATTCAAGTGGTTTTTCATATCCTTTTGGAGAGCAGAATGATTGACTTTTTTTTAATTGGCAGCACCAGTTGCCATTCCTCTTACTCTTTTTGTTTTGTTTTTACTGAGCTCTTGCATGATTTATCTTCTGTTACCATCCTAAATAAACATTTTACTAAACCTAGAATAAATTGTCTTTTTTTCCTGAATTAGGGTTTTGGAACATCCTGTGTCAGGATGGGTTTTAGTCTTTGTTTTTCGATTGGCAACAGCTCTATATAGGGCTGCAAACATTTGTTCTTCCCTTAATCTAAAACCTCTTTTTTTTTTAAATTGCAGTTTTCCTCCTGATTTTGCCATTGTATTGATTTGCTGCGTTTTGTTTTTTTTTTTACTTATGCAAAAACATACGATTTTGGTTTTTTTGTGATGCACCATAAACGTTAAAGTATTGAATACTAACAGTGCTTACAACAAAAAGGATGTAGTAGTCTTGTTTACTGCATTAAAATATCTTGTGAAGGAAGGGAACTGGATGGATTTGACTTTTATCTAGTGTGTCTCCAAACATCTTTCTAAACAGGTAGTATAACTGCATAGTTTAACCTCCTGTCCTTATCGCTCTCACCCCGCCTCCCCGCCCATGTCTTTGCTTTTGTGTATCAGAGTATCTTTCTTTCAGGCATTCCAGTTTAGTTTCTGTTTTCATCCTTTTTGGAAGATTCTAATGGCAAGGAGGAAGGGTGGGAAATCCTGGCCTACATGGAGCAGACCCCAGCGTTCCCAAACTGGGGGCTGGGGGAGTCTTGTTTTTGTGCATGTAACTCACACACGAGCTGGGCTCGTTCTTAGGCGAGCACAGAGCAAGGATCTGGGACTTGCGGAAGCATGGAGTGTTGACACCTCCGCCAGCCATCTGCCCAAGGAAAAGTAAAGCTGGCTGAGATGCCGCCACCATCCTGTGGTCCACCAGGGTGACGTCTCCACAGGTACCTTGGGGGGCGTGGGACTGGGGCGGCGGCCTCGCGCACTCGGGAACAAAGGCATTGTCTGACGCACCTCACGAAGCACTGTTTCTGAATTATTCTCACTTCCTGAATAAAGGTTATCAGGTAATTCATACTTTTTATCAAGCTGTTTTATTTGTGTGAATTTGTGTTTTTTCTTTAAACATACAAATAAAGCAAAATTAACAGATTTGCTCACTAAATAATTCTGAAAAGATGCTGGGTGTTGGCTGCTTACAGACACCAATCCAAGTGTCTAGCCCAGTCGCGGGGTTTGAAGGTTTCCCGGGGATTCTCTGGGCCAGTGCGTAGGCTTCAGTGCTTTCACTGCAGCAGCCCAGGTTCAGTGCCTGGCCGGGGAACCGGGATCCTGCAAGCTGTTCACTGTAGCCAAAAAAACAAGGTTTCCTGCTTCCTTACAGTCTGTCAAAGAGAGAAACGGGTAGAGAAAAAGTTGCAGGTAGAAAGCCTTGCTAGGGAAGATCCAGCCCAGAGATACCAGAAAGTCAGACAGTTTGCTGGAATGCAAAGATTCGGTTTCAACAGAAATCATTAGTAATCTGTGGGAACGCTAGGAAAAGCACAGGCTTTGGGGTCAGATGTATGGAGTCTTGGCCCCTCACTGTCTAGCCCTGACCTTGGAATTAACGTGAGCCATTCTGCTGCTCTGTTACCAGCAGAGACTCCACCGTAGGATTTCCGTGAGGTGTTAAGGAGCCCTGTCCTGAAGCTCACAGCCCTGAGACTGGTGCACATTAAGTGCTGGGGACCTCAGGGACCCTCTTTCCCCTCCCTTTGTGCTCAGCTTGGGACAGCTTCCTTGAAGGCTGGCTGGAACCAGTTCAGCAGGAGTTCCTCTGATGCATTTGACCACATCGGTAGTTTTGCCCTTGTTCACCTGCGTTATCTTCAGACCCTGACTCCCAAGTACCTTGCAAAACCACCCATTTGAGTGAAGGCTGATTGAATTGGGGCTCAGTGTGTGTCTTTTTTTTTTTTGGAGAAGGAAATGGCAACCCACTCCAGTGTTCTTGCCTGGAGAATCCCATGGACAGAGAAGCCTGGTAGGTTGCAGTCCGTGGAGTTGCACAGAGTCGGACACGACTGAAGCGACTTGGCGACAGCGGTGTGTCTTTTTTCTATGTGCTTCGCCCTCTAGTGGCGGAAGGTAGATTCCAAGGACGGTGCACTTTGCTCAGTAATCACTGTGCCGTCCCCCCAGGCCCCCCAAACCTGATCTGGGTTAGCTTTTGAAGTGTGCGGTCTTACGAGCCTTGTGCAGGTGCTGAGGTGGGGGTAGGGTCTCCTCCAGTTCTGAAACAGTTCCCTCTTTTATCCTTTCAACCTAAAAGTAACTTGCAGCGTAATATATAGCACTTTTACTGCAAGACTTACCGAGTGCGTGCTCAGTCACGTCGGACTCAGTGACTTCATGAACTGTAGCTTGCCAGGGTGCTCTGTCCGTGGGATTTCCCAGGCTAGAATACTGGACTGGATAGCTATTCCCTTCTCCAAGGGATCATCCCGATTCAGGGATCGAACACACCTCTCCAGCATTGGCAGGCAGGTTCTTTACAACACCCATCTGGGAAGCCTGTAATATAGCACTAATCCTTTCAAACAACAACAAGGATTGTCATTTTTTTATACTATTAGAACATAATACTACAGATTTCTGACCTAGTTTGGCATTGGGCACTTAAAAAGTGAGTCTTCAGGCATACACTATCTGCTGCTGCTAAGTCGCTTCAGTCGTGTCCGACTCTGTGCGACCCCATAGACGGCAGCCCACCAGACTTCCCCACCCCTGGGATTCTCCAGCCAAGAACACTGGAGTGGGTTGCCATTTCCTTCTCCAATGCATGAAAGTGAAAGTGAAGTCGCTCAGTCGTGCACGATTCTTAGCGACCCCATGAACTGCAGCCTATCAGGCTCCTCTGTCCATGTATTTTCCAGGCAAGAGTACTGGAGTGGGGTGCCATTGCCTTCTCCGATACACTATCTACTTGACTTCATTTTCGGGAAAAGCTCTAGAGGCTGTGTTAGAGCTGAGGCCCGAATGGAGTGAGACAGTGACAGGGAAATACCTGCAGGAGGAGCAGAATGAGCTTGGTATATTTCAGGGGGAAAAAACACAGCAGGCAAGGTGAGTGAGGAAGGGAGAAAGTAGCCCTAACTCGGGGAGACAACCATGCATTTGCAAACTTGTGATGTGTGACTCCCAGGGAAAAGACTGCAAGAGGTTGGAGTCCATTTTAAGCACAAAGTGTTCAGTTCCATCTCAGTCGTGTCAACTCTTTGCGACCCCATGGACTGCAGCACGCCAGGCCTCCCAGTCCATCACCAACTCAGAAGCTTGCTCAAACTCATGTCCATTGAGTCGGTGATGCCATCCAACCATCTCATCCTCTGTCGTCCCCTTCTCCTGCCTTCAATCTTCCCCAGCATCAGGGTCTTTTCCAATGAGTCAGTTCTTTGCATCAGGTGGCCAAAGTATTGGAGCTTCAGCATCAGTCCTTCCAATGAATATTCAGGACGGATTTCCTTTAGGATGAACTGGTTGGATGCACAAAGTGTAGGCTTGAAAAATTCTAAGCTGATGGGCCTGGTCTGACGGTTCATCATCACTCCAGCTGCTGTAAGGGCAATGCACCGAAGAGGAGGAGGGGAAACGGCAGAGTTGGAGAGAGCAGTGGGGAAACCCGATCAGGTATGTGATGAAGGGGGCTCAGACCGGGGTGGAGGGGAGCGGAGGGGCCGAGAAGTGGTCAGAACCTACGACCAGCTTGGAGGAAGGAAGGCAGGCAGATCAGCCTACTCCCCACTCCCCAGCACCAAGCGGCCGAGTGGCTTCAGGCTCTGAACCAGGGAGGCTCCTAACGAGGAACTCCTAACCCCTGCCCTTGCGGGGTGGAGAAGGAAATGGCAACTCACTCCAGTATTCTTGGCTAGAGAATCCTGTGGAGAGAGGAGCCTGGTGGGCTGCTGTCCATAGGGTCGCATAGGGTCGGACATGACTGAAGCGCCTTAGCATGCATTCATGCGTTGGAGAAGGAAATGGCAACCCACTCCAGTGTTCTTGCCTGGAGAATCCCAGGGACGGAGGAGCCTGTTGGGCTGCGGTCTATGGGATCGCAGAGAGTCGGACACGACTGAAGCGACTTGTCAGCAGCAACAGCACCAACCCTTGCGGGGGGCGGGCAACTTTGTCACAGCCTTGCAGCCCACACAGACGTGTATATGAGCTGAGCCCCAGATCCGCCACTAACTGCGGGGTGTCTCTGGGCTGACAAAGCCCTCGGGGCGGGCGGCGTGCTTACTACTTACGAAAAGAAAACAACAGAAGGGACCTAACACGTGCAAAGAGCCAATGAAGTGCACCTGCGCCCCAGGCCGCGCATCTGCGCAGGCGCAGAGGCCCAGCGGCGACCGCGCGAGGCTCAGTGCGCGTGCGCCGGGCCCGGCCCCCGCGTGCGCCTGCGCGGAGTCGCGGGGAGGCGGCAGAGTAGCAAGGGCGCCGGGCTCCGGGCGGCTGCGGGCGCCGCGGGCCGCGGGGCCTCCGTCCGCCATGCCGGGGATGGTGCTGTTCGGCCGGCGTTGGGCCATCGCCAGCGACGACTTGGTCTTCCCGGGGGTCTTCGAGCTGTTGGTGCGAGTGCTGTGGTGAGGGCGCGGGCTCGGGCCGGCCGCGGGCGGGGAGGGTGTTGTCTGCCCCGCGCTCGCGTCCCTGGCCCCCTCCGCCGCCGTGGGACTTGGGTGCCGCCGCTCTCCCCGTTTACAGGCGGGCGGGCCGTGCCCAGGGTCACGGGGCGGGCCCGCCGGCGAGACGCCGGCGCTGTGGGGCTCAGGCGCCCCTCCTGGAGCCGCCGGGGCGCGCTGGCCGCCGAGGCGGTGGCCGCGGGATCTCCTCCCCCGGAGCCGGGCGCTGCCGCCTGCAGCTCTCCAGCGCTCAGCACGGAAACGCACGGCATCCCGTGTTTGCCGGACGAGAGGTTGGCAACAGTACCCTTCGTGCGCGGTTCCTGAACCGGGCGCGGCTGAATCCCAGGACCGCGGGGGACTGGCACTTACTCTCTAGTCCGTGGAATCGGGCGCCTGAAGTCTGTCCCCAAAGGGTCTGAGCAAAGAGTAATGCAGGAGACACGGGTTCAATCCCTGGTCGTGGAAGATCGCACATGTCTGGAGCAACTAAGCCCAGGCACCACAACTCTTGAGCCCAAAAGCTGCGTCTACTAAAGGCTGTACGCCCTACAGCCCTGTGCTCCGCCTTCGAGAAGCCATCGCAGTGACAAGCCCGCGCAAGCTGCAACTAGAGAAAGCCCACGCGCAGCAAGGAAGACCCAGCGCAGCCTATATCTATATATAGATAGATATAGATATAGATATAGATATATATATATATATCTGATACGTTTAAAAAAAAAGTATTTAGATTCTTTAGGGGAAAGAAACTTAACAACGTGAAATATTATGAGCTGCTTCTTAGTCCTTTTGTAATTTTCAGAGCCCGTCTTACCGAGATCATTTCGTGTTTTATTTCTAAACATAGAGTCATAATGTTACAAAACTGACAAAACCACACAGTTACCTAGTCCAGTTCCCCTTCTGGCCTTGAACCCCCTAAAACTAGGTTCTTGCCCAGTGATGCTCTCTTCCTGATTCTGAAATAACCCCAGTGGTGAGTCACCGTGAGACTCTTCCGGTAGCTTGTTTCCCAACCTCTTGTTTTTGTATTGCACACAGCAGGTTAGGATGTGTTGTTGTCAATTACATGTTAATACACGGAAGTTAAAAATTCTGCTGATAACTGAACAAGCATATACTTTGTTGTTCTAGCTCAGAGTCACAGTGGGGCCTTTTTCCCAGGAGTTTGCATTGAAATTGCTTGCTTATGGCTTTAACTGTGTTACAGGGACTTCCCTGGTGAGCCTCCAAGCTTCCCTTGTAGGGTCACAGGTTCAGTCCCTGTTTGGGGAGCAAAGATCCTGCATGCCAGAATTTTTTGGCAAGGCCAAATAAATGAAGTAGTAAATGTATTACAATAGGCATAGAATAAAAACAATGCCGTCAGCAAAGTATGAAATTCATTAAAAAAAGGAAAAAGAGCTGTACTCTTAGTTGATTTAGTAAATCTTTTATTGGTGGTGGTTTAGTCTCTCAGTTGTGTCCGGCTTCTGGACCCCATGGACAGTAGCCTGCCAGGCTCCTCTGTCCACGGGAATCTCCAGGCAATAATACTGGAGTGGGTTGCCATTTCCTTCTCCAGGGGATCTTTCACACCCAGAAACTGAACCCCGGTCTCCTGCATTGCAGGCAGATTCCTGACCGACTAAGATTCCAAAGTGAACCTGGCCTTGTTCATCATGTTTTGCAAAGCGGCTCCCTGGGTTCCATTTCTGAGCCTGCCCATGTCTCTACAGGTGGGTTGGCATCCTGATGCTGTACCTCATGCACAGAGGGAAGCTGGACTGCCCGGGGGGCGTCCTGCTCAGCAGCTACCTGATCGTGCTCCTCGTCCTCCTGGCGATTATCATAGGCACCGTGTCAGCCATCGTATGTGTCAGCATGAAAGGTAAGGATGAGGCTTTTCTATTGGACACCTTTTCTTTCTTTCTTTTAAAGCAGAGCCTTCCTTGGTGGCTCAGCTGGTAAAGAATCCACCTGCAATGCGGGAGGACCTGGGTTCAATCCCTGGGTTGTGAAGATCCCCTGGAGAAGGGAAAGGCTACCCACTCCAGTATTCTAGCCTGGAGAATTCCAGGGACTGTACAGTCCATGGGGTCACAGAGAGTCAAACTCAACTGAGCAACTTTCACTTTCTTTTTTAAAATATTTGTTTAATTTGGCTGTGCTGGGTCTTAGTTGTGGCACTCTAAGAGCCTTAGTTGTCCCATGTGGGATCTAGTTCCCTGACCAGGGATGGAACCCAGAGCCCCCCACAGTGAGAGCATGGAGTCTTAGCCACTGGGCCACCAGGAAGTCCCCTTCACTGCTTTTTATGACTGAATGATGCTGCACTGAGTGGATATACCATGGTTTACCCAACCGTTCGTCAGCTGGTGGGCATTTGGGTTGTCTCCACTTTTTGGCTATTACACACAATGCTGCTTTGAACAGTCGCATCTTGTCTTGACGTAGCCATCATGTGTTATTTCTCTTGGATGTGTACCTGGGGGGCCACTGCTAGATCATATGCTAACTCTAACTTTCTAAGGGGCTGCCAGCCTGTTTTCCAAGCAGCTGCCCCATTTTTCTTTCCCGCCAGCACTTCCCGAGGGCTCGTTTCTCCACATCTTTCTCAACACTTATTATCTGACTGTTTGGGGACAGCCGTCCTACTGAAGTGGTACCTCGCTGTGGTTTGGAGTCCCTTTTCCTTGATGACTAATGATATTGAGCCTCTTTTCATATGCTCGGTAGCCGTTTGCATATCATTTTTGGAGAAACGTCTGTTCAGATCCTTTGCCCAATTTTAAATCGGGTTCTTTGTCCTTTATTGATGAGCTGTAAGAGTTACATGGCTGCTCTTTTTTGTGTGCGATAGTGCATTTCTTGTGGCTTTGCAGGGTCTCTGCCGCTGTGCAGGCTTTTCTCGTGTTGCCACAACTCTAGTGCTGTGCGTGGGCTTCTCGTCACGGGGGCTTCTCTCGCTGCAGAGCATGGCCCGCGGGCTCGCAGGCTCCAGTAGTTGCAGCACGTGGGCTCAGTCATTGCGATTCCTGGGCCCTAGAGCACAGGCTCAGCGGTCATGGGGCATGGGTTTGTTGCTCTGTGGCATGCGGGGTCTTCCCGGACCGGGGATGGAACCCGTGTCTCCTGCACTGGCCTGTGGATTCTTTACCCTTGGGCCACTAGGCAAGTCCCAAAAGTTACGTCTCTTCTTAATAACTTCTTCTATCTGTTACCATTTTCTGCAGACAGCCACTTAGCTGAGAATGCCTGAAAACGTTGCAAAGCCTCCCTGTCGCTTACTGTGGTTTGCAGGATAAGCTGAGCAGTCTGCTGGCTGCTAAAGAAATGCATCAGTAAATAAGAGCTCATCAGTCAGAGGCAGGGCTGCCTGGCGGGCTGCCATCCAGCATGCTTCAGGGTGTGTTCGCTGCCTGAGTGTAGGAGGAATGCCCAAGCGTAGATGATGGTGAGAGGACTGCGAGGGAGGAAGTAGCCGGTACACCCAGGGACGGAATCCAGGTCTCGACGTTTCCAAACCATAGACTGAAACTTAAAAGATGGTGGGAGATACAGAGAGCAGTGTTAGGCAGAGTGTTTCGTGAGAACAAGACCTCAGGGTCCAGACGAGCCAGAAGCACGGCACGTGGCGAGTCGCGCAGTAACATGTAGACTAGAGCGCTGTGTATTTTCACTTAGCTCTGAGAACATGGGCGCGTGGGGTCTGATGAAGGCAGTCCCAGTCCTGCCTTCTAGTCGGACCCCTGGTCCGGATTGGCACCAGTGCCGAGGCTGAAGGAGAGGAGGGAGCTGGGACGTGTGTGTGGAGGTTCTGAGTGCGGTCGGATCTTCTGAAAGATGGAGCCTCCAGGGCGTGTGCTTGCGGAACAGGCTGTGTCTCCGACTGTCCTGTACAGTCCGCTCACGGCAGTCTGTTCCGCGCGCCAGGGTGATGGCTGTAATGGTGGGCTAGTGAAGGTGAAGGTTTCCCAGTCGTGTCTGACTCTCTGTGACCCCGTGGACTACCGACCATGGACTTCTCCAGGCCAGAAGACTGGAGTGGGTGGCCTTTCTCTCCTCCAGGGGATCTTCCAACCCAGGGATCGAACCCAGGTTTCCCGCATTGCAGGCAGATTCTTTACCAGCTGAGCCACAAGGGAAGCCCCGCAGTGGGTTAAGGATACACTTTTTTTGCCCCGTTAAACGTTTTCCTTCAGAGATATTTGGTGGTGTCAGGCCACGTTCACACTGCGTGAGGGATGGATGACCTCATGCCCCAGGCGAACCGGGCTCAGCTCACCCATCAGGGCTCAGCAAGCGTCTGCTGGGTGCGGGGTGTCATGGGTGGATCGCTTTTCCAGCCAACAGCCTTCTCCAAACAGAACCAGTTTTATTCAGGACTGCCCCCGGCTCCTCACATAGTGTCAGACGCCTGCCCTCTGCCCCACGCTGGAGTGATCCTTGGGGGTCGGTGGTTGGTTCAGGACTGGATGTGTGACCTGGATCAGGCCAGTGAAATTTGGGGAGTTCCCTGGGAAGTTCCAGGACATCCTCCCCTGCTTGCCTGGGAAAGATCCAGAAGCAGTGTGGTGTTGTCCTTGGGGAGACGCTGCAGGAATGAGCTGCCACCTCCCCTCGGGACTAGGAGGGCACCCATGCCAGCCATGCCCTGCATTTCCAGTCCTCTGAGTCAGGACAGGTCCTGCTGGTTTTTAAACCAGCCTGTGTTGGAGTTTCTGATGCTTGTAGATAAAGATACCAAAGATGGGATTTTATAAAAAACATGTTAGTTTAATTGCCAATAAATAACATTGTATGCTTTATTAACAATGTTACATAAACTTCAGTGAGGAATACTGTAAAGTTAAGGGGAAAAAAAAGGCAAATGGGATGATTCAAGTCAGCTAAGAAGTGGGGTAACCATCCTGCCAACAGAGATGATGACTGAAGGCTTTCAGTTAGATGAGCCATCTGGATGAAGTCAGAATTTCTCTTAGCAACGTAGGGGTGTAATTTCAGCTCGTTACCTTAGCAGAAACTATAAGGTTTCTAGTTTTGATTTGAAAAGCTCCCTGATGAAACCCTCTTGTTTCAACCATGTGGGAGGTTTAATTAGGGAAGATCCACCCTCATGAGCTTCCCAGGTGGCTCGGTGATAAGGAAGCTGCCAATACAGGAGCCGCAGGTTCGATCCCTGGGTGGGGAAGATCCCCTGGAGAAGGAAATGACAACCCACTCCAGTATTCTTCCTGGAGAATCCCACGGACAGAGGAGCCGGTGGCTACAGTCCATGGGGTCACAAAAAAGTTGGACACGGCTTAGCGACTAAAGCACCACCACCCTCACGAGTACCGTGTTTTGACAGAAGGCCCTCGAGGTCAAGGTCTGCCCTTGGCCACGTCTGGCTTGAGTTTGAGGAAGTCTTGCTCGCCTCGCCCTCTGTGACCCAGGCCTGCCCTCTGCAGCTTGCACATCCGTGGCCCTGCCTCAGGAGGGGCAGTGGGGTTACCTCCTGAGACCGTGTCGAGGCCATCGTGTTCGGGGACGCGGTCACACCATCCATTCTGGGCATTGTCTTCGTGATGCCCACTGCAGCACCAGGTCCAACCAGCGGCTGACTGCCCCGAGGGGAGAATAAAGGTTGACATAAAAGCAAGATGTTTTCCTAGGCAAGCATGCACATAAAAAAGAGGCTTTTTCAGCGTCTGCTGTCTTTTCTGGACCCTTCGCAGGAACTCGCGTCTCCTGCCTCCTCGCCTCCGTCTCTGCCCCGCTCGGGCGGCGCCAGGGGCTGGGGTCCTGGATCCAGGCGCGCAGTGTCCGAGCGGCCCCTTCCTCGGGATCCTTGGCCTCCGGGGTAGGCTGTGAGCAGATCCTCCTTCCTGTTTCGCTCTGGTGGTTGGCTGTTGTTACAGGATAATTCTCTTTAGAGACGGGGCGGATTTCTGCAGACCTGCACTCCTTGCCCCTCAGGGAGAGAGGCAGCTGTATCAGTTATCTTAGGACTTTCTGCTTTGTGGCCTCAGTGAGGCCTGATGGTGTCCAGTGTTCTAAAACGTGACCCTCAGTAATTCATTCTAGTGGAAGGTAGCTTTGGGAATTCAAAAGCTGTTTTCTTATCAAATTATTTTTCAGATCTTAGGGTTGTTTTTTTTTTTTCCAGTTACTGCTTTTGTTTGAATTGTGTGGTGGTTTTGATGCTGAAATTGGTGTTTATCACAACTTCTCCTGAAGGGGGAGAGTTGATGTTTTACATCAAGAGTTAATGATACTTGGGTTTGTCTTACAAACGCAGTTTTAAATGTTGTGTCTCGATGGTGGGCATCCACAAGTGGTCTCCAGGTCACACTTGTTCTCTTCCCAAGAGTGATGCCCACAGGGCGCTGGTGAGGCAGAGAGCCTGGGTCATGCAGACCTGGCTTTAGAAAGTGCTTGCTGAGCTCTGTGAGCCTCTGCTTCCTCATCTGTGAAGTGGGGTGGTGAGTGCATCGCAGTCGTCCTGAGGATGGAGGCGTTTCGGGTGGGCGGTGTGACAGGTGGTCCCGGACCTTCCCGGCTGTGAGGCCTGGGTGACCGCCTGCCCCTGCTCGCCTGTGACAGATCTGTTTCACGTTGCTTGTCCTGGCGTAATTGTTAATAGAGCCTCATTTTGCCCTCAAAAGTATCCTGATGTGGAACGTGACTTTATGGTCAGTGTAGTTAGAAAACCCAGAAGTGTGTGTTTTTTTTTTTAATTATTTATTTTTGGCTGCGTTGGGTCTTGATTGCTGAAAGCACAATCTTTTCTTGCGGTGTGTGGGCTTACTTGTTCCTGGGCATGTGGGATCTTAGTTCCCCAACCAGGGATCGAACCCATGTCCCCGATATTGAAAGGCAGATTCTTAACCACTGGACACCAGGGAAGTCCTCCCAGAGGTGTTTTTAAGCCCCAGTGAGTCTAAGAAATAATTCTGAGGCTTTTGTCACGCCTCCCATCCCTCACTTTGCCTCTCGCTCTCAGAGGTAGGCTGGCGGGGGTGCAGCCAGCACAGATCTGTGCTGCGGCCACCGTGTTTCTGCCGAAAGGAGCCGCCCCATCCCTGCGGAGGCTAGCGTGCAGCATGGACGTGCTCTGTGTTCCAGGGACCATCTGTAATCCAGGACCGCGGAAATCCATGTCCAAGCTGCTCTACGTGCGCCTGGCGCTCTTCCTGCCAGAGATGGTCTGGGCGTCCCTGGGAGCCGCCTGGATCGCGGATGGTGTTCAGTGTGACCGGACAGTGGGCAGCGGCATCATCGCAACCGTCGTGGTCAGGTGAGGTCCCGTCTCCTCCTGCAGGCTCTCGTCCGAGGTGCGCTCGAGGTGGGGTCCCTGCAGGTACCCTGGTGGCGTGCAGGCTTCCTGAAGTAGTTAGACACGAGGCAGGAATGGTTCATGGTCCAGCACACACTTCCGGCTGTAGTTCCCTTCCTTGCCAGCTCCCACTTTTCTGCATGCCCTCTGGCCCCTCAGAAGAAGGAAGAAGCCTGAGACCAAAGCAGGGCACGAACTACAAGTGGGACAGGAAGCTGCACGGTGTGCGGGACTGCTGCAGAGCACAATCCGCTGGAGCAAGGCTTTTGCCTTTTCCAGCTAAAAATCGTACAGATGATCTAGCCCTGCCCCACGGGCTGTGAGTCAGGGTGGGGGCTCCTGCCACACTCCCGAGCCTGGCAGCGGAGGCCGCGGCGGCCCTTCCCGGGTCACCTTCCTGAAGCACACACGCTCCTGCACCCACGGCGCCCTGTGCATCGCGGGCAGCCTGGAAGTATTGAAACATACGGATGAAAGGGCTTCCCAGGTGGCGCTGGTGGTAAAGAATCTGCCTGCCAATGTAGGAGACTCAAGAGACGTGGGTTCCATCCCTGGATTGGGAAGATCCCCTGGAGGAGGAAATGGCAACCCACTCCAGTATTCTTGCCTGGAGAATCCCATGGCCAGAGGAGCCCAGTGTGCTGCAGTCCATGGAGTCCCAAAGAGTTGGACACGACTGCAGCGACTGAGTGCAGTGCGTGGATGAAAGCCGTTCATGCATGGCCTGAGTGCAAGAAGCTTCCCTGGTTTTTCTGAGCAGAGCCCTGGGGCCCCAGGGAGTAAACCACAGTTAGGGGCAGGAGCTTCTGGACCTGGCCGCGGCTCTGTCCACCACGCAGCCCCCTTTTCCTTTTGTGGCTCTGGGGGCTCCATTCTTCGCCAGGCCTCTGTTGGCTGTGGGCTCATAATGAACTTTCTCGAGGAACTGAGTTGCCTGCCCCAGCCAGCTCCGTCTTCCTTGGTAGTTGGAGCCCTAGCTGTCCTGAGGCAGGAGATGCCCCCCCGGAAAGGCGCCCCGGCCCCACGTGGCTGAGGGGCTGCAGGACCTGGGTCTCAGCCCGCCCCCCCACCGCCCTGCAGCTGGCTCATCATCGTCTCCACCGTGCTCACCATCCTCATCGTCTTCGACCCGCTGGGGGGCAAGGCGGCCCCGGGCGCCCCCCTGGGCCCCCAGCCCCTGGACAGCCGCGAGTCCAGCCAGCTGCTGAGTGGCCTCAGGACGGCGGCGACCGGCGTGTGGGAGACGCGAGTCAGGCTGCTGTGCTGCTGCATCGGCCGGGACGACCACACTCGCGTCGCCTTTTCGAGTACGGCAGAACTTTTCTCAACCTACTTTTCAGTAAGCCACCGGGGTCTGCTCCGTCTCCTCCTCCTGTTACGTGAATGCTTCTTTGGGGCAGATGAGTTCTCCGCGTCCTGAGTCAGTCTCCCTGTCGACAGAACGTAGCTCCCGAGGGCGAGTCCTCTGGGGGTGGGGGGCAGCTGGGGGGCTCCCTGTCCCTGTCCTGGGAGGAGAGGCTCAGATCAGGCCCCGCAGACTGACTCTGGGGCTTTCCCAGTCTGGGGGTCTTTTTAGGCTGGCCCTGCCCGGTGAGTGTGAGCCCAAGCTCGTCAGCCTCTGCCGTGGGCCCTTCTCAACAAGACCTCAGCGTCTCGAGCAGCAAGGGTGTAAACGAGACTAGCATCGTTTGTTACTACAAACAGGGCACATTTGCCTGCTTTATGGGCATGTGTCATAGATTAAAAATAGCTGAGTCACTTAAGTGAAATCTGAGAATAGGAATCAGTGATGTGATTATGTCCCCGAGTGGGTTTAGTCTGAGGGCAGGAGAGTAAGAAACACCAGGTCACGTGCAGGCGTCCTGAGAGGGAAGGATTTTCAAACACACCTGTTCACTTGAGACTGTGTGCGTGCGTGTGTGTGCGCGTGTGAGCGGCGTACACCTGGGCCCTCGGGGACTCGTGGCCATTGCCGCCGGGTAGGTGCTGACCTGCAGTGGTTTCCCATCCAGGACACGGACCTGGTGCCCAGCGACATCGCGGCCGGCCTCGCCCTCCTCCATCAGCAGCAGGACCACGCACGGAGCCCCCCGGAGCCCACCGAGGTAGTCACCCGCTCCCCCGGGCCCTTCCAGGTAAGCCTACATTTCTGTTGGGTTGTGCCCTTTTGAGATTTATACCTATTTGTAAAAAAAAAACAAAAAACAAAAAAAAACACCAGTTTTATGAACAGTGATTGGCGTCCTGATGTGTGGACTCGCCAGTTGTGGTTTGGCGCCTGTCAGGCATGGCCCATCCGCATCCCCTGGCCGTGAGGTGGGCAGCCGACTCCTGGCCAGCCCGTCACCCATCATGTGTTTCTTTCCCCCGCCAAACATTCTCTTTTAGGAAATTGGCTGTTGTCTGCACATCAAAACTTCCTTCTGGGATGGGACCAGGTTCTCCCAGAGTGCATGCACTCTTTCCTCTAAGCCTGGGGAGCAATTCAACTTTGTTTGGTGGTTGCTTTTCCGCCACAGATTTCTGGGCTTTTGAAAGAGAAAATTGCCTGAGGATCATTTGTCTGTCTCAGCCGCTCATTCGAGCCCCTGGTTCCCAGCAGCCCCTGTTGCTACACGTGGTGTCTACACGTGCATCCAGCAGGAAGTCACGGGCTTATTTCACCCGAGTTGCAAAGTCCCGAGGGATTTTTCTGCTAACTTGTGCATTCTTCTAAACGAGGGGTCTGGACTTCCTGGTGGTCCAGCAGTTAAGACTCTGTACTCCCAGTGCACGGGCCGTGGGTTCAATCCTAGTCAGGAAACTAGAATCCCACATACCACATAGCACAGCCAAAAAAGTCAGGGGGTTCTGTCTGTCTGTACTCAGGGATCAGTTTTTCCAACAGAAGTCCTCCAAGAGGTCTATTCCCTGAAGAAAGAAAGGGAAGAATCAGGAATTTGAGTTCGGATTTAAGATCATAGCATGTTCTGCCAGAGATCAATCAGCAGGGACCTACTGTGTAGCACAGGGAGCTCTCCTCGATGTCCTGTAACATCTGATGTGGGGAAAGAATCTGAAAGAGTAGGTACTACTCTGAAAAAGAGTAGAGTGTGTGTGTAACGGAATCACTTGCCGTACACCTGAAGCTCACACGGCCGTGTAAACCAGCCACACTCCAACATAAAACGAGGATCCGAGGCGGACAGCGCGTCGACCCTCCGTGCCGGGCGCCCTGACGGGAGCTGTGTCTCTGCCCCGCAGGCCGCCGATCTGGACGCAGAGCTGGAGAGCTGCCACCACTACATGCAGTTCGCGGCCGCCGCCTACGGGTGGCCCCTCTACGTCTACAGGAACCCCTTCACGGGGCTCTGCCGGGTCGGCGGCGACTGGTAGGTCGTGCGAGGCCTCCACCTCCCTGCCCAGGTCGCTTGCTGTGGTGTCCGGACTTTACTTTCTAAAGATAATCACATTCCCCTTTTCTAAAAGCTTCTTCCTATTTTGAAATATCTCGGAAACTGCACGCGCAGTACTGACGACTCCCGCGTCCTGTGTCTGGAGCCCCGGTCGCAGCTCACTCTTGTCCCGTGTGCTGTGTCAGTGCCTCTCCATAAACGTGTGCGCCCCCCCCCCCCCGCCCCCGAGAAAAAACCGTCAGAGTTCTGGACATCATGCCCCTCTCCCCAGTTACTTCAGCTTGTGTTTTTTAAGAACGAGGTCTCTCTCCGACATAAATTACAGGACAAGTGTCAAATTCAGCAAGTTTGCCATCAGCTATTCAGTTTTCCTAACTGTCCCAGGAGTACCGTCAGAAGCACATTTTCCTTCGGTCCAGGATCGTGTGTTGCACTGAGCTGTCACATCTCCTTAGTCTCCTCCAGTTTGGAGCAACTCCTCAGTCATTTTTTCATATGTTTCATGATACTGACATTTTGAAAAGGATAGTCTCGTGGGTCGTAAGACGGTGTTCACTCTGCCTTTGTCTCGTGGTTTCTTCACGAACGGTTCAGGTTACACATTTTCGGCAGGAATGCCCCATGCAGAGCGTGTGTCCTTCTCAGTACCTCGTATCAGGCGATGATGCTGGCTTGTCCGTTCCTGATGAGGTTAGGGTCTCTTCCCATCCCTATTGGTTTATTTTTTGAACACGGGAAGTATTACCATGGTTCCAGACTCTAGTAAGAAGCGTACACAGGTATCATTTAAAGGCCGTTAAAGGGACTTCCCTGCTGGTCCAGGGGTTGAGAATCTGCCTTGCGATGCGTGGGACACAAGTTCGATCCCTGGTCAGGGACCTAGGACCCCAGCTGCTGTGGGGCAGCCAGGCCCAGTGCCACAACTAGAGTGGGTGCCCCAGCGAAAGATCCCTCACGACAGCTAAGGCCCAGTGCAGCCAAATAAATGAAGAAATGTCTTCAAAAAGCCATTAGAGGTTAGCCAGATGGAGTGTGAATACTGTCCGCAGAGTCCTCGCATTTGCTGGGGGACGGGCCAGCGGGCTGGGTCTCCCGGGCACGGCCGCGACACCTCTGCCCCCATTCCAGCTGCAGACGCAGGACCGCCGACTACGACTTGGTTGGAGGCGATCAGCTCAACTGCCACTTCGGCTCCATCCTGCAGACGACGGGGCTGCAGCACCGAGACTTCATCCACATCAGCTTCCACGACAAGGTAGAGCGGGCCACGCCTTCCTCTGGGGTTCTGGTGGAGGTTACACACGAGTCCCCTGGGAAAATGTGCAGAGACACAGACACAGACACACGCTCACCCCCAAATCTCACGTGCTGCTTCAGCGGGTTCACGCGTGCCCGTGACGCCCACCCAGGGTTAGCGTGAGATGGGCAGACAGCTTCTACTGAAGAGCCGTGAGCTGCACTTGGCGGGAGCCCCACACGGGTGCCGGGAGTTAGTCGCTGATGATTCTGGGTCTGGCTCCATGGTGTTCATGCCGGGCAGCAGGCCTCCCACTCGGGAGGGTCTCGGAGTTGCCGGGCAGGTTAGCGAACCCATAGCAGCCGGTCCGTCTGGTGCCAGGGGCTGTCCTGTGCTGCTTCGTGGCTCCCTGCGTGGTCTGCAGCGGCGCCAAGAGCCCAGAACCTCCGGGAGCACAGCAGTTCACGTCTGCTGTTCAGGAGCCTCTGCCGTGGTGCTTTCACATCTCTGGAGCCCAGGCCACAGCTGTGCTGTGGGAGCCGGCTCAGGACGAGCCCACAGTCGCAGCGCACAGGCACTGTGGGGCCCTGTGCTGCGCCTGAGCCGTGGGCTCCCGCACGCCTGCAGCGTAGGCTCGCCTGGGGCGTGGGGACACCTCACACCATGCTGCTGAGGTCAGAGCATGTGGGCGTACAGAGGGGCCGTGTTTTCACGTCACCTGTGTCTGCTGCCCAGCTCGCTGCGGGCGCCCGGAGCCCCCGGTGATGACCGCCGCTCCGTGATCGGGGCCACTCCGTGATCACGGCTGCTCAGTGATCGCTGGTGAAAGGGCCGGTGGGCTTAAAGATGGTAATTTTCCACAGAAGGCTCATGTCTGCTCTGGGGGCTCTTTCAAGACGCCTTCACACTGCCACATGTAGAGCTCCTCTCGGGGGCATCCGAGGAGGTGAGGTCGCCAGGCTCCGATGCACGCCCGCTCCCCAGGCACAGGCACCGTCCCCTGGTGTCCCCAGTGCCAACCGCCTGCGGGCGTCTGCCTGGCCCCGCATCAGCGGGAGGACCGGGTGCTGGGCGCTCAGCGGACGAAGGGCCGGCTGTGCTGACGCCCATCCTCTCCGCCCCCAGGTGTACGAGCTCCCCTTCTTGGTGGCCCTGGACCATAGGAAGGAGTCGGTGGTGGTGGCCATCAGAGGGACCATGTCTCTGCAGGTACGGAGCCCACCCGCCCGCTGGGGAGAGGGGCGCGGGCGGGGCCCAGAGCTGGGAGATGAGCCAGGAAGCCTCCGTGATAGCACCCGCCCTGGGGAAGCAGGCCCAGGGTGTGAAGCGGGCCCTTGGAAAAGCAGGTGAAGCCTTTTCCTTCTCACTGAGAAATGTTGTAAAGTTAACACTGGCAGGCTGGACCTGCTGCTCCCAGGGGACTGCCCGCTTGACTCCCGAGGCCCCTGACCCTGGTGACCCTCCCCTTGAATTTTCTGTACCCAAAGCTCGAAAGAATACTAAGTGAAGTCATGCAGTCGAAAGTCACCCCGCGCTCTGGGTGTCCGCCGGCCCGACCCCGTGTCACCTCCCCAGTGTCCAGGCTCGACTGCCCGCGGGTCCCTCAGGCGCGTCCTGCCACCTGGCACTACCCCCCACCCCCCGCCTCACCCGGCCGACGGCCTCTCCCCACACGCTGTTTCAGGATATCCTCACGGACCTGTCTGCGGAGAGCGAGCCCCTCGACATTGAGTGTGAGGCGCAGGACTGCTGGGCACACAAGGTAGGGCCCGGGGCGTGTGGTCTGGAGCCTTCTGTCGGGGGCACTCAAAGGGGTCGGGGCAGTTTCCCCTCCAAGCCTCTCCTCTTAACACTTCCATGTAGCAAAGGCTGCTGATGCCCAGTGCCATGCAGCACGACCTCCCCAAAGCCCTGAGGGGTTCCTTTTGATTTTTAAGAGAAAGAAGCAGGTTCACAGTGACTGAGTGACTTGCCAGCAGCCACACACTTACTGGAACAAGTTTCAGAGTGGGCATCTGAGTGCCTCTTCCCCTGTAACTGAGGCAGTCCTTGACCACGGGAAGAAAGCGTCAGCGCAGCGCAGCACAGGCAGGGCCCCCAGGGCCCCTCCCAAGAGGAAGCCCCCCAACCCTCCCGAGAGGAAGACCCCCCAACCCTCCCGAGAGGAAGGCCCCCAACCCTCCCGAGAGGAAGACCCCCCAACCCTCCCGAGAGGAAGACCTCCCAACCCTCCCGAGAGGAAGGCCCCCAGCCCTCCCGAGAGGAAGACCCCCCCAACCCTCCCGAGAGGAAGATCCCCCCACAGCCCCTCCCGAGAGGAAGACCCCCGCCCACAGCCACTCCCGAGAGGAAGACCCCCCCAACCCTCCCGAGAGGAAGACCCCCCCACAGCCCCTCCCGAGAGGAAGACCCCCGCCCACAGCCACTCCCGAGAGGAAGACCCCCCCCAACCCTCCCGAGAGGAAGACCCCCCCACAGCCCCTCCCGAGAGGAAGACCCCCGCCCACAGCCACTCCCGAGAGGAAGACCCCCCCAACCCTCCCGAGAGGCAGGCCCCCCCCACAGCCTCAGCACTCCCTGCGGCTCCTTCCGCAGGCCACAGTCCGCGATGTCACAATGCCCACTTCTTGTTTCACTGTGACTGTGCTCTGGGGGTGGGGTGGGGCGTGGGAGCCACCAGCCCCTGGGAACCACCATTTTACTGTGTGCGAATTTGCTTGCTTTACGTTCCTCGCGTAAGTGGAATTATATTTGTTCTTCGTGACCGTCTTACTTCACTGAGCATAGTATTCTCAAGCTTCACCCATGCGGTAGTGTGTCAGAATTCCCTTTAGCTGTTGCGAGGAACACGGCTGTGAACACGGCTGTGCAGCTAACGGCTTGAGTCCCCGCTCTCCGTTCCGGGGGATCTGCCCGGAGGCCGGGTGGCTGGCTCTCCTGCTGTTTCTCCGTTGAGGGTTTTGAGGAACCCCCAAGCTGTCGTCCAGCACAGCTGCACCATGTCACATCCCCGCCAGCAAACTACGTGGGTTCCCGTTTCCCCACGTCCTCGCGGAGACTCTTGACGGAGCCGCCCTCGTGGGGGTGAGGTGGTGTCACTGCGGTTTCGCTTTTTTACCTGATGACTGACCAGGCTGCAGATGGAGGGACATCCGGAATGGTTCCCTAAAGGGCACCCCTGAGGAATCAGGGTGGAGGGCGCTGGGCTTGCGCTGTTCTTCTACGTTCGTGTGTTATTTTTAACCAAAACGTATTGCTCCTGTAGTAATCATTTTTTAAATAGAATGCTTAATTTTTATAAAAGTATTTGTTACTGCCAGAGTGCGGCTGCTGGTAGTTGAGCCCCAGTGTCCTGTCTGGACAGCTTTTTTCCTTCCAGAGTTTTCTGTTCTTACTGTTTTTTGGGGGTTATGGGGTTTTGTGTGTGTGCCAGGACACTCCAGAGAAGATCCAGGGTGGCAGAGGCTTTTGGATTTCATTCTGCTGCCGGTTAGGAGCTTCACAGTCCTGGGAATGTGAATTCTTTCCCTTTAACCCTTAGTTGTCTTTCTGCCCCTGAATTTCACAGGAAAGTCCAGTTTATTACTAGATGTGCGTGAAGGAAAATAAGAAATTTAAGATGTATTATAGAGACCCACCAACCAGCCAACTGCCCTCAGAGCCCGGCGGCCTTGGTGTCTTGCCTCTGTTCTTACACGCGTTTGAGCCGCAGACCCAGGCTTCGTGCTGCGACGCTGCAGGCCTGACCGGCTCTCAGCCGAGGCCTCTGCCACCTTTTCACCCAGCGACAGCTCCTGCCCTCCAGCCGGGAGCACAGCTGCTCAGGTGCTGAGGGTGAGACTGTTCCCTGCTCTTGGCCTGGGCACCTGGTTCTGGCTCCGACGCTCTCCAGGCTGTGCGGCTGAACACCCTCTTGGCGTGTCACCCGTAACGCCTGTGCCAGGGAGACCCACCGCCAGCCAAGTTGTGGTCCAGATGCCATGTGACTCTGGCTGCCCTGGACAGACAGCTGATGGGTGCCTAGCTGGCGGAAGTCGACCTCACCGCGTGGCAGGTGTGGGAGGAAAGGGAGATCTGGCCAGTGGCCCAGACCGCCTGGCTTCTTGTAGGTGATGCCGGGGTCCGCGTTGTGCTCACAGGGCTAGAGAGTCACGGGCTCGGGCGCGTGCAGTAGCTTTAGGCACCACCAAAAGAGTCCCATCTCGTGGAATTTCCCCCGCTTCATCCTGTTGGAGATTAGGCTGCCGGGCCTGGAGTCGGGTGCTGTCATGTAGGAAGCGTCCTGAAAACATTTTTGGTTTACAAGGTTGTCCCTCCTCGATTGGAACTACTTAATGTTCAAGAAGTCTGTTTCATGGACAGCTGTATTTGTTAGAAAGTTGTACTTTAATTTTGGAAATTGAGAGCTGACCTCCCTAGAACTCCCTTCCAATGGTTTCAGCACGGCTTTTGCCGGAACGGTGGCCGCTTCGTCACTGTTTGCGATTTTAGAATTTTGGTTTTTTGCCATCATTTTAAAAGATCAGTCGCTTATAATCTAAACCTGACCAACCCTGGGAACTTGGCGAAAGTAAATTGTGGGACATCCATACAGCAAGATGCTGTGCGGCTCCAGGAAAAGCCATAGAGACATCCACTGACACGGAAAGGTGTTCCTGAGGTCACCTCTTGGTTGATGGAAATACCTCGAGCCCCTGCTTTGCGCCAGGCTCCACACCAGCTTCCAGGAACACAGCAGTGGGCAGTCGATGAGGCTGCTGGTCCCAGGGTGGCCCATCCTGTGTTGGGGGACAGAGTCACAGAGGGGGGCCCATGTAGTCCTGCCACACCCGACAACCAGCAGCTCCCTGTGTCTGCACTTGCAGGGCATCTCGCAGGCCGCCAGATACGTCTACCGCCGCCTCGTCGACGACGGGATTCTGAGCCAAGCATTCAGCGTCGCACCTGTGAGATTTCAGCTTTTCCTTTCTCTGGCCTTCTCTGCCGTCTGCTCTCTCGGCCGTTAACCTCTCTGCTTTCGCCCCCAGGAGTACCGGCTGGTCATTGTGGGGCACAGCCTGGGTGCGGGCGCCGCGGCGCTGCTGGCCCTCATGCTCAAGAGCCCGTACCCGCAGGTCAGGTGCTACGCCTTCTCCCCGCCCAGGGGGCTGCTCAGGTACTCCTTTCCCTTCACTTAGGATAAACGGTCAAACTGGTACTTTGTCTGCAATTTAGTTACAATTTCTCATCCTCAGGAGAAGTTTGTGTCAAAGCATTGTCCGTTGAAAAAAGACGGGCCAGCCTTTCATGGGTCTCTGGACCACGGCTATAACCCCCTAGACGGTGCAGCGTGAGGCCTGTCTTCAAATTGAGCTTTAACTGGCATGCATGATAGTAGTTATGGCTGGGAAACACGGTCAGATGCTCATGTATTGTGAACTGACCACAGTAAGTCTAGTTAGCATCTGTCGTCGTAAACAGTTACAGAATCTTTTCTTCCCTTAACAAGAAGAG
The DNA here is from genome assembly GCF_019923935.1 of Bubalus bubalis. NCBI lineage: Eukaryota > Metazoa > Chordata > Mammalia > Artiodactyla > Bovidae > Bubalus > Bubalus bubalis. Next base: position 3,987,877 of record NC_059180.1, read on the forward strand.
CTTAAGAGCTTTCAAATATGCAGGACAGTATTGTTAACTGTAGTAGCCGGGCGGTGCCTTACCTCCCAGGGACTCAGTTACTTTATAACCAGCAGTTTATGCCTTACTTCACCCATTTCACCCACCTCTCAACTCCCTCCGTCTGCTATGCCTCCCAACTTCTGACAGCCCGCAGTCTCCTCTCTGTGTGCCCGAGCTTGGCTTGTGTTTCCAGTTTTCACATGTGAGTGAGATCGTACAGTATTTGTCTTTCTCCCTCTGACTTATTTCACTGAGCATACTGTCCTCAAGGTCCAAACATGTTGTCCACAAATGGCAAGATTTTGTTCTTTTTTTAGGTTAAGACAAAGTGCAACATGTTTATTATAGGCATTACTGGTATTAAATATACACCAAAGTTGCTTACAGTAACAGGCCTGTTGATTTTGAACAAAAGCAGAAATTCTTTTGCTTTTGTTAACTTTTAATTGGAGAATAATTGCTTTACAGTGTTGTGTTGGTTTCGGCCGTACATCAGTGAGGATTTCATTGTTTTTTATGGCTGAATAGTATTCCGTTTTATGCACACACACACACCTTACCTGTTTTATGCATTTATCCATTAGTGGATAATTCGGCTGTTTCCACATCTCAGCTACTATAAACAATGCTACAGTGAACGTGGGGGTGCAGGTATCTTTCAAATGTCTTTGTTTTCTTTGGATAAATACCTTGAGGTAGAATTGCTGGATCATTTTTTGAGAAACCTCCATACTGTTTTCCGTAGTGGCTACACCAACTTATATGCCCACCAGCATCATGCAGTCATACCCTTTTCTCCACATCCGGGGCAGTGCTTGTTGTCATGGTGTTTTTTTTTTAATTAATTTATTTATCTGGCTGCACTGGGTCTTAGCTGTGGCATGTGGGATCTAGTTCGCTGACCCGGGATTGACCCTGGGCCCCTTACATTGAGAGCGTGGAGTCTTAGCCCCTGGACCACCAGGGAAGTCCTTTCCTATGCTTTAAAAAACAGCTTTAGCACCTGTATACGTGTTTCTACATAATATAGTTTGAATCTGCATGATTTTGAAATTTAGAGGAATGGAATTATACTTTTGCTTACTTCCCCTTTTATTTCACATATTTGATGCCTGTAAAACGTTGTTGTGTAAATGCTCGTTACGTTTCATCATCTATCACAAACCATCCGTCTGTTCTGCTTGTGATGGACACTGGGCCGTGCTGGGCCCTGGAGTGTGTGCTGGCTCTGTGTAGCGGTTGCTCCTCCTGTTCACACCCTCACCAGTGTGCACCAGTCTCCACATTCTCACCAACACTTCAGTGTCAGATGTAAACCTTTTTCCCAGTCTGATGGGTGCACAGTGGTGTTCCATTGTTTGACACTTCCATGATGAAGCTACGTCTTTTCATATATTTATCGTCTCCACTCTGATGAAGTTCCTTTGGTCCATTTCTCTGTGTATCTTATTTTTGCATTGTGTACGTATTCAGTACCTCGGCTGTTCATTGGTTGCAAGTATGTGTTATAAATACACTCTCACTCTTTGATGTCTTTTTACTTTAAGTCTTCAGCTTATGAGTTCTTTAACACTGATTTGTCATTCTCTTATGATTTTTGGGTCTCTCTTATTTAAGAAATCTCTGTGCTAAGGATGTAGAGCTAGTCTCCTGTCATATCTTTTAAAAGCCGTTTAGTCTGGCCTTTGGCCTTTATTTAGGTCTGTGATCTGTTCAATTCGGTGGTTTTGTGTATAGTGTGATTCAGTTTCGTTTCCTCCCCTCGCAGCAAGCGCAGCATCTCAGCACGGTTTCACTAAGAGCCCGTCCTTCCCTGTTGCTGACACGCAGCGCCACTCCTGCCCGTAGGAGGCGCCCGCGTCCACCCTTCCCCGGCTTCCTGACTGCTGACCCCACTCTGGGTTAAGGACCTTACTTGTCTGCCCAGTGCTGACACCTAGGACTTTCTCAGCAAGTTGCTGTAACTGCAGTCTCATTTCTCTCCTCCTCTAGAGGATGGAGAACAGAGTTGAGTTCTGGGGACACTGACCGCTCCCTGGCTTGGCAGTTAACTCACTTTCTCTTGGAAGCGTCCCTGAAGCAACTTTTTTATTTCAGCAAATCCCTTTATGAATACTCCAAGACCTTCATCGTGTCCCTTGTCCTGGGCAAGGACGTGATTCCGAGGTGAGCATGTTGGCCGCCCCAGCTGGGCTCGGGCTGGCGGGGAAGGCCGAGTGCAGAGCTTCAGTCTGGCCTTCTGCTTGACAGGTTGAGTGTAACCAACTTGGAAGATCTGAAGAGGAGGATCCTGCGAGTGATCGCCCACTGCAACAAGCCCAAGGTAACTCAGGGGCCCTGGGGCCTCCCCACCCGGCTGTCCGGGGCCTCCGGAGGCTGTTTCTCATTCAGAGCCTTGCAGTCCAGGGCTCTTGATGCTGCTAGAAACTCCTCCACTTCCCTCACAGACCACAGACACGCCCGGAAGGCAGATGGCTAAGCACGCACAGATTAAATGCTTCGATAGAACCATCCCTGTTTGGCTGAGTCATTTGCTCTTTGTCATCTTTAGTCCTGTCCTGACAGATAGCATTCTGATGCCTTCAGTCCCAAAGCTGAGAAAATAAGGCTGCCAGAGTTTAAGAGGCGCTGGTCCTGCTGTGCTTTGGGCTGTCCTACCTAAGCTCTGAAGTTAATCCTGAGGTTAGGGCTGACAGTGTCGTGTCCCCCCCACCGCCCCCCAGCATCAGGCTGCAGGCCGGGCTCTCCTGCCCTTCACACCAGTTGAGGCTGGGTGGGCCTGTCCCCTGCCAGCGTGCAGACAGCTGTGCTGGTCTGGTCTGACCACGTCTCCAAAGATTTGCAGCCTCTTGGCTCAGGCCACAAGTACACTTAGGTTTACCAGTAGAGAAGGCTACCCGTGATGTACTGAAGAGCTTTTTTTGTTAAAGGGCAAGATTAAAAATGACTCTTAGAATATGATTCAAGCCGGGGTAGGGGACAAAGTATACATAGCTGTGACCAAAAAAAATTATACCAAAATGTGGTTTATTTAGATGGGATTAGAGATGATTTTTACTTTTTTTTTTTTACCAACCCCAGCCCCTGATTTTTACTTTTTAACATCTTCATTTTGTGAATTTTTTGTTGTTGCTAATCAGAAAATTTTAAATTAAAAAACAAACTTTCTCATCACACTTCCTGCAAATTAAAAAAAAAAAATATATATATATATATATATGTTTTTAACGGAAAAACTGGTTTACGGACTTGTCTTAAAAGAATTGAAGATCATTTCTCCCCCAAATCTGCTTTAATTTGTTTTCTAAACGTTGGTTCAAATGTGATGGCATCAGTGCCCCCGAGACCCTGGAGTTTGGGCCCTGCCCGCCACACTGCTAAGACTCACATTGAGAAACTAGAACGCCGGACCTCGTGGCTGTGGGGTCACCGCCCCCAGACCCCAGCTCCCGAGTCCCAGGGGGTCTCTGGAGTCACGCGGGCCGCCCCCCTTCTCCCTGCAGTACAAGATCCTGCTGCGCGGGTGCTGGTACGAGCTGTTCGGAGGGAGCCCCGAGGACCTTCCCACCGAGCTGGATGGAGGCGACCTGACGCAGCCCCTCCTCGGGGAGCACAGCCTGCTGGTGCACGGGTCCCCGGCCTACAGCTTCTCCAGCGAGTCCCCACTTGAGTCGCCCACCAAGTACCCGCCGCTGTACCCTCCCGGCAGGATCATCCACCTGGAGGAAGAAGGCGCCTCAGGGAGGTGAGTGTGGGCACCCCCGCCCCCGCGGTCGTCATCCTCCAGTGGCAAGAGGCGGCCCGTGGGGTGACGCGTGAGGCGGTGCTCACGGGCTCGCGTCTCCTCCTCCAGCTGCTCCTGCTCCCCTGCCGCTCGGTACACCGTGAGGTGGGCCCACGAGTCAGAATTCAGCAGAATACTCATCGGCCCCAAGATGCTCACAGACCACATGCCAGACATCCTGATGAGGGTCCTGGACCACGTGGTGTCCGACAGGGCCGCCTGCGTTTCCTGCCCGGCCCAGGGAGGCTCCAGCGTGGACCAGGCATGACCAGGGCGACTGGGAGCTGCTCGGACTGTGGACCCCACTGGGGTTCCGACGAGGCCAGTAGGTGGATTCCCATCGATCAGAGGTCGAGGGTCTCCTACGTGACTAATTTGAGAAGTACTTTTGCTCACAGTATTTGCAGACGCAGGAGCTAGGAGAGCGCTGAGGTGATGGGCAGGTGTGCAGAGAGCTGCAGGACACCCTTGCCCATAGGCCTGCCGGTTCTGGGAATCGGGTTTAAGACCCTAATGGATCTGTAAGCGCTTGCCCCTTGGGCCACCTTTTCCAAGACTGGGTCCTGTCTTACGACGCGTAGGTCAGCCTGTGGGTGGTTTTACCAGTCACGTTTCGAACGTGTTTTTCTGTCCACTATCAACAACACACATGAAGCCTCCAGTTTTCTTGGAGCTCTCCACGGCCCGGGCATCTGACTGTACCCCACCCCTGACGCAAACCCCATGAAGTGGCAGTAAGCGGACTTGTTTAGAAAGCACAGACCCACGAGGACGGGACAGAACAAGGAGATGGCCAGAGGTAAAGGGACTTCTGGGTGAAGTGGGAAAAACAGAACAAACCTGTCTACAGAGACACCCTGGCCACCTCTGCCTGGGGCGGAGCGGACGCTGGGGGACTGGCCAGAGGGATAGCGGGAGAAGCTGGCTCGCCCGCCACGTGGTCGGGGGCACCGGGTCAGTGCTCCTCAGCGCCTCCCACTTGGCTTCCAGACCTGCAGACCTCTGGGGCCACCAGCACCCTCAGGCCAGGCAGCCATCAGAGGCATACCACTCTGGCTTTTGAAAACATGTGAAAGCTCACGTGAAAAACTTCGACTAAAATGCCACATCACTTTCATTTCTCAATGTAATCCCTGCACATTCCCAGCGGCAAGAAGGAAAGCGATCCTGGGCCCCTGACCCACCTGCTTGCTCGGTGTCAGATCCGCTGTCAGCTTTCACTGTCCAAGCTCAAGCCGGGGACTGCCCAGCCGCGTGAGCAACAAAGGACCCAGAGAGACAAACCTGGGCAAAGCTTCAAACCCTCCTGGCTACAGCCTGGGAACAGGGAGAGTGCTGCAGCCACGGCCTGATCCACAAGCTGGAAATCGAAAAACACCTCCTGGACAGGAAGAGCTGAAAGATGGAGGCCAAAAGCAACGTCTGAATGAGGGAAGATGGGCTTTCAGACAGAGGAGGCCCCCTGAGCACAGGGTCAGGAGATAGAGACCCACCCAGGACACGAAGACACGGGTAGACCCCATGAGACGCGGAGACACACAGTACCTCGCCCTCCAGAGTGAAGGGCAGAGGTGACCAGGGGGAGGGGGGCGTCCTTTAAAGAGTCAGAAGAGGGACTTCCCTAGTGATCCAGTAGCTAAGCTAAGACCCCGTGCTCCCAGTGCAAGGGGCCCGGGTTCAATCCCTGGTGAGGGCTAGTTCACACAAGCCACAACTAAGGGTTCCATGCTGCAGTGAAAATATCCTGCATTCTACAACTAAGACCCAACACAGCGAAATAAATGAATTTTTTAAAAAGCCAAAGATGTTACTTTCATCCTGGAATTTTAGACTCAACCAAAAAGTATCTGGGTATAAGAGCTCAAAAATAGACAATCTACATATTTCTCAAGAAGCGCCTAGAAAATCCATCAAGATGAGCAAGTAAATTAGAAATGATTCCTTAGTCAAGATACAGAAGATAAAAGATGAATACTAAGAGAAGCGGTGGTCAGAGGGCTCTGTGCCTCTAGGGAAATGAAAACTGATGGAACGTCTGGAAAGATCCGGATAACCGATGGAGAGATCAGTGTTAGATTATCAGGTACCCAGGAAACAAGGCAAACCAACTACTGTCCCTAAGAAACCACGGACTGCAGGAAAGGCAGGTCCCCTCACTACACAGCTGAGCGTACCCGTGGCCGGGGCAACGCAGACACCAGGTACCAGTGCCAGCCAGCAGGACTGTTGGTGTGTTGAGGGTGGGAATGTTATGGGTGATGGCTAGAACCAAAAATACAAGGAATGAGAGCACGCGGTTTAACCCAAGCCCTGGGGAGGGTAGAGGCGGAGGTGCCATCAGTCACCAGCGGCCAGTGAGTGAACTAAAGCCTCCAGAAAACCCCAAGGGGCAGGGTCTGGAGCACTTCTGTCTGTGAGCCTGTGGAGACGTGGGGAGAGCCACCCCCCCAGCCCTTCCCCCGACCTGCCCCTCTAAGGTCTCTTCCATCTGGCTGTTACATCCTTTTATGATAAACTAGTGACCTGGTAAGTAAGAGAGAAAACTGTATGATTCAGACATACTATGGAGTCTGAAGTATCAAGAATTACTTAAGAATTACTTAAAAGAACTCAAAATAGACCCCTCTGGGGACGGTGTGAAAAGGAAAGACTACTGTTTTCATAACAAACCTTTAGATGTGGTCTTTAAACTACATTATTTATCTTTGATTAAAAAAAGAATAAAGAAAATTTTAAAAACCACTTCTAACATGCAGTGTTGATAGTGTCGATCTAAGTGCAGGCTCGAGGGAGGATCTGACCGTCAGTCTCCACCTTACCCAGCTGCCAGCTGGTTTCACCACCAGCATCTTCAGCCCAGAGCTCTGGCCCGAGACGCCACCACCCCGTCCCCATGTGGACATCACCTGCGTCTAGCCGGCCTGCACCAGCTCTGAAACCGAAGATCCCTCAACACCCCTTGTCTGCTGGCTCCTCCATCTTCTCCCCGTGGAGGGACCACTCCCTGTCCCCCCAGCATGAAAACACGACCGTCTCCAACGACCCAGGGTTTTACAGTGAGGCAGGCAGGCAGACAGACACCAGAGGGCAGTTCCCCATGCTCTCAAGAACTCCAGTATTACCAGTCATATGATTCAAGGGTTTATTAAGTCATACATGCAAAACATACTGCTAATCGCGTTAGCAAAAGATCAATGTAAAAACACTCCACAATTCTGCAACTGTCAATTTAAAAAATTTTGTTCTAGTGGTTGAAAGGTCCAAGCTCGTATTCTTGCCAGTGGGTAAGTTGTACAGAACTTCGTTAGCACGAGCACGGGGTTGGCGGAACCTCACAGACCCCAAGGAACACCGTTAGGGCAAGGACAGGAAGCGTGTGCACGCAGTGAGGCAGAGGGGTCAGCGTCGCTACTCACGGGCAGTGTTGGTCATCTGGCCAGTGACGCTGAGGCTTACAGTTGAGGAATATCTGAAGTATCTTAAAAACCATAAAGCTGCAACACGTGATTTTATAACCTAGTTACTAGAAAACTAAGGAGAGCACTTATTAGCTTTGAATAAAGCAACATGAAAACAGGAGTGCACTTTTACTAACCTACAAAAAAATTTTCTAATGCATATTCAGAAAGATTTTATAATATAAGGAGGCATATTGCTCATTAAGAATGAGTTCTATAAGAAAAGCACTTACTAAGTTAGCAACTATGAGGATAACCAGGTCAGAGATGATTAAATGCCCAATTTCAGAAGGGGTGGGCAGGTTTAAGGAAAAGCTTAAGAAAACACTCACTGATAATACCGACCTTTCTTCATCTACCGCATTTGACAGAAATTAACCTTTTAAAACTTTTACCCGTGATGCTTTTAATAGTTTTAATGATTACGTGTACAGTGTAGTGTAAATTAATCTCCACATTTTGTCAAAATACTGTCTCCATTCTTTGATCACAAGTGTTCCACACACTCCACCCCAGGGCACCCACGGACAGAGCAGAACACTCCATCGCAGGGAGCACGGGATAAGAGTTCTGTTCAGAATCTCACAAAAGCTAAAACACGAACTCGTTTTTAAAAATCTCACTACAAAATCAAAAAGACCGATCCAAAGAGTGAGCTGCTGGCTCGTGCGCTCTGACGTCCAGTACAGCGTTAGGGAGTGAACGTGGGCCGCTGCCGTGACTCGTTACGTGCGGCGTTTCAGCAAGGAGGCTGCGCGCGCTCTTCTCGCCTGAAACTCGCCAGCGAGGCTTTGCACCTCCCGCCTCCAAAGCTACAGTCTCTTCCGGACCAAGGTCTTTCCACAGCGTAGCGCTTAGTGTTCTCAGCCCAACAATGCAACTTAGTGCACAGGGTATTTTGGCAACTCTGAGCAAGAATAGGGGCTTTGAAAAATAAGGCTTTAAGGAAGCTTGTCATTTTAGGGCTGAACTTTAATAGAATGTGAAAGTTTGAACTCGTACACTTTAAACAAACAAAACCTAGAAATTACTGATTGGTTCAAAACGGTTTTATGGAAAAACTAATCTGTAACAAAAACTTGGCATTGAGTGCGAAGGCTCCACCGTTTGAGCAAAGCAAACAAAGGGTCCTGGGGGCGGACGGTGGGGGGCGGACGTTCACAAGAGCAGGCACTTCCTCTTCCGCTTCTTGACGGGGGGTGGGCAGAGAACCGCCCGGATCGCCTCATCAAACACTGTCTTGAGGCCCCGCTGCGTGAGCGCCGAGCACTCCAGGTATTTGACGGCACCTGTGGGAAACACAGCCTCACCCTCAGATCGGGGCGCAGTGGCTCCCCCTCCCTGACCTGAGCACGGAGGGCCCTGCTTGGCCCGGTCAGTCCCGGAAGGCAGGCCAGACCCCGGCGCCACTGCCCCAGGTGGCCTCCAGCCTCCACCACGAAAATAAAAGCGGGGGAAAGCATGCGTGACAATGGGGGTCTCATACCGATCTCCTTGGCCATGGCCAAGCCCTGCGGGTAGGTGATGGGCGTCAGCTTCTTCTCCTTCAGCTTCTCGATCGTGTCTTTATCGTCCCTCAGGTCAAGTTTCGTCCCCACCAGAATGATGGGTGTGTTGGGACAGTGGTGTCGCACTTCCGGGTACCACTAGGCGCCGAGACAGGACCCAGTCACCTCTCTCCTTTAGGAACCCGCTCGTCTGAACTACACCGCATGGGGCCCACCTGTGCTCACCACCCGCTCCATCACCGCGTCCCCTCCGCCTGGCTCACCCCTCTAGAATCACTGCCTGGCTGTGGCATGAAGAGCGGCCTCGGGACCCACGACCCCCTGGACAGCTCTCCTCAGTGAGGGTGAGAGCAAGAGCAGGGAGGACTGCCCCCAGCCACCTGGTTTCCAGTAATACAGGCGAGTTCCTAAGTCATCACAAAATCCCCCTGCATCCAAAGGATGAGCACACAACTATCCCGACCCAGGCCTCAGCTCTGCCGCTATGACCCCCACCAGACACGCCCCTGGGCCCAACTGAAGGGCCTCACACCCCCCAGCCTCACTCAGTTCATGAAACATGCCAGAGTATGAAGTATGGACATTACTTTTATTACACCAGCTCCAAAGTGCTTCATTATTTTCACAAGGACACAGCACTTCTGAATCAGACCTGAATCTTCAGCACACAGCGTGCCCAAGGCATACACCTAAAAAACCTATTACCTGTATCAAAATCTGCCTAAGCCGTAGAAATAAGTAACTGAACGTTTCTATCAGTAAATGGTATTTTACTTTTTAATATTTCTTCCCAAGACTGACATTATGTAACTGAATATTTTCCTAAAAAATCCCACTTACCTTTGCACGAACATTTTCAAATGATGCAGGACTCACGAGAGAAAAGCAAATTAAGAATACATCCTATAAAAAGAAAACACAAGGAGCTGTTGGGGAGAGTCCACAGCGAGGAAGGCACTTTGTTTCTCAGCGCAGCTGGGGGCGGACCACAAGCCCAGGGCAACGCGGCGCACAGCGGCCGTGGTGCGAGCCTGCTCCTGACACCCCCCAGCGCGGCCAGCCGCCCAGACCAGACCCAGCACGCGAAGCGCCCGTCGGGAGAAGGGGAGTGGGGGACAGAATACGGTCAGTTACTCAGGCTACAGAACGACATCTGATTCAGGCTCCAGGAGGCCTCTGTCCCACCCTTCCCACTCCCACCGGAATTAACGTGACGCTCAGTTACTACACAGGGACAAGGTCAAGTGTCAGGGTCCTACACCAATACTTCTATTAAAAAACATTACCTACAAATGGTCCGCTTTTCACTAAGCTCCCTACCAGAATGTTAAGTACATTTTCACAAGGTCACAGGATTCCAGTTAAACTGCTTCTTACACATTGCCATCCGCCCCGGCACCAAGGCCGGGCGCCCCTCGGGGAGGAGGACAGTCTCGGGCGGAGGCGGCGTCTCGCTGGCGGTCAAAGCTCCTGAGGCCAAGCACGGCCTCTGGAGAACCTGCAGTGAATCGTGGAAGGGCCTAAACTTGGACGATCCTGGGGCTCCAATGCTCAGCACTCCATACTCCCACTGTGGGGGGCGCAGGTCTGATCCCCAGTCAGGGAACGAAGACCCCGCATGTCACATGGCACGGCTCCCCAAAAAGTGAAATTTAAGTATCTCCCTAAATGCCTAAGAGTTTCTAAGATGCCCGGTTTATGAAACATTGCCCTGGAAAACTATGCTACGTGGTGAATGGGCACAGTCCCCGCCAACACCTCCTGTTCATCCAGTTGATCTCTTGCACCTGAAAGGGAAGGAAGAGCATCCCACAAGAGCTGCTGGTCAACGACATCAAAGGCCAGCGCATGCACGAGCGTGTCCGAGAGTCCCCGCCACCCGGGCTGATCACGACACCCCCAAGCAGGGCGGTGAGCTCCCCAGCACGCAGCCACGCCCCACAGGCCCCGCACCAGACACCAAAGCGGGAGGAAGGAAGGAGCGCCCGCCGTGGGTGAGTCCTGCTCCCGCCAAGCGCTGGGGCTGGGTGAGCCGCAGCGGGGGGCCTCCGCGCCCCTTCCCCGGGGGGGCCCTGCTCGACACCCCGCCTGGCCCTCGGGAGGGGCAAGAGGCAGTTCCCGGACTGCTGGACTGCAACCAGAAGGCAGGCTGTCCCGCAAACCCCCCACCTTGAGTAGATCAAACAAAGCACTCAAGGAGTGTGAGGCTCAACAGGAAATCCTAGGAAAACTAAGTGAACCGAGAGAATAGATAAAGCTTGAAGTCGATCGAAAGTTTTACATACGGCAATCGGCTTCTCTTTGCCCCTGGAAGGTATTTCCTTACCATACGTTTCTCCAACCTAGTAATGCACGAGAACTTTGTTTGAGTTTAGTAAAAAGCGAGAAGAAAGCCAATATAACCCACTACCTAGTCTTCATCCGAATCCTGTCTCGACCCTCCCAAGGGACCTAAAGCACATGCTGATCCAGCGCACCCGTGATGCCAGGCGCTGCTGAACCGCTCCGTCGCCCTGGCCCACGGGGCACAAGGTGCTTGGGAAGGTCAGAGACGGGGAGACCCAAGACAGGAAATCCTGGGTGGGGGACACACCAAGAGGCTCCTTCCCCCAGAACCAGCACGGTGCCCACCAAGCCCCAGCTTCTGCTCAGTGTGAAAGGGGCATCCTTCCCTCAACAAGGGCGCCCGTGAGCGACCGCACACCCTCCAAGCTCCCAGGCCAGGTTCTCGGACACGAGCCCAGCTGAAGCCAGCAGAAGTGCCCATCTGTACAGCAGGCCTCCCGGCCAGGACACTGTTCCAGAAGGTGGCCGGGTCTGAGGGATGCGACCTCACAGGGTGCAGCTCGAACCCAGGGACCTGCTCTGCTGAAAGAACAGCGCTGCTGTCCCGAGCACATGGCGGGCCCGCCCGCAGGTGACCGCGCTGCCGTGTTTATCACCAGCTTTCAACTCACTCCTCTGTTCCTGTAGAAACAGAAAGACTTGCTCTCCAGCAACAAAGAATCTGGAATTCTCGAATCAAAAGAAAGGCAGCTGAGACAACTATTGTAATTTCATCTCCCCTACTCTTCTCCGATTTACAATCTAGAGCGAACGTCAATTTCTCTCACTACCCGGATTTACTCTACAGGCTCTTTCGGAAGCCTGGTCCTCGCAAAGCCTGGACGTGACGCCAAAGCTTCGCAATGACGCGGGGACTCACGGGGTCCACTCCAAATACTCAGCGTCAAAACACCCTCTGCCACATCTGCCCTACCCTCTCCCACTCTTCAGAACATCTTTCTGATGGAGGAGAGATGCGTTCCATCCTACATTAGTTAACACGATGCCATCCGCCTGCTCCTTCCTCCTTCCTTTTTCTGCCTGCAGCCCAAACATGGCTGGAAGAAAGCCCAGCGCCTCAGACTACTAAGGCTCAAGTGTCCCGCTGGCCCTTCCGAGTGGGTCAGGGCAGACTCGAGGATGAGCCAGAGACAGGCCTACAGGACGAACAGCCAAACCAGAGACCAGGTGTCATTTAGTACCAAATCCAGAGGTTTCTCTTTGCCAAAACTAAATCCAGTGCCAGGCTGCCACTTCCAGGGCCAGCTCCCCGTGGCAGGACACCCAGCCCAAAGGAAGACCTTTCAGGCCCCAGTATCTCAGCACTCAGGGGATCCCCCTCAGTAACCAACACAACCTGCTCATCCTCCAAGGAGTCAGGCAGACTGAGCTGTATCAACCAGCTGGGGGCTTGTCCCCGGCGCCTAAGCAGCGGGTCACACACGGCGGTGCAGGCATCCATAGGAAGTGGCCCACCACCCTCCTGAGGCGGACGTGGGAGGTCCAAGTCCAGGCCCCAGGAGGACAACACCCGCTTGGATTTCAGGCCCCACTCACTGAAGCTTGATTCCATCAGTCACTGATCTAGTGTGCTCAGCACACACAGTGCAAATCTTGCCAGATCACCTTGGACTCACTGCGACTGACTGCCTCCGAGAAAGAGGCCACACCCGTCCCTGGACGCCCTGAGTCACAGGAGGCAGTTCTCCTTTCTCAGAAGTGACCTCCCACCTTCCAGATGGGATCCAGTTGATTGAGGATCCTACTCTACCCCTAGAGAAGGAAATGGCAACCACTCCATGGACGGAGGAGTCTGGCGGGCTACGTAGTCCATGTGGTCCTAAGAGTCAGACACGACTTAGCAACTAAGCAAGCCAAGCGGCCTACTCTACCACTCAATGCAAATCCCACTGAAATCTAGACTCAGCAAGGAGCCACTTGGTATAGAGTACTTCGCTAAATGTACTGAAGAATTCAAAGTTTTTTGGTGATTATTGGCTCATTTTTAACAGATAATCACAGTTCACTTTTACTCACATATTATCTGAAAAGCCAGCCCATTCAAGCCTCCCAGTTTATGGTTTTGATCCCTGCTGACCACTGTTCCCAGAACTCAGATAAAGGACAATCAGCAAAAATCTATAGCTCTAAAAAACTGTCCTTGACAATTCCTCTAGCAGAAAAGCAAACGGAAAAGACAATGACTTCTGCTTAGAAACAGCCATATTTCAAACACAAAAAAACAAGCTTTGGGTAGACTAGAATGAATTCATTCTTTTCACTCACACTCACTCCTCAGAACAAAGGGATACTTCAATCAGTCTCGAGGTGGAGGCCGGCCCTCTTGGGGACGTCTCCCTGATCCTGAGCCCTCCTGGAGGCACCTGGGAACCGAGGGGGCCTCCGGCTCCGCCAGCACAGCTGCGCAAGCACAGGGAAGAGCCCAAGGCAGACACACGCCCAGGACTGTCCCAAGGGCTCCGCCTCACCAAGCCTGCAAGGGAGCAGGGCAGGATTCAAGGTGGAGACACCCACCCTGACACAGCGCGGAAGGCGCGATCTGAAGCCCAAGAATTTGCTCAACTGCCTCTGTGCAAACTTCCCCATCCAGGTAGTCACAAAGTTGTCTTTAAAAGCACTTTTAACACAAAGGAGAGACATGTAACAAGAAGGAAATAGCACAAATAAGACAACTGCTTATTTAGAGAAAACTGGCTTTGGACCACATGTCCACCAGCTTACTGGCCTAACTGTAAGCAGCCGGTATAGAGACCAGCTAGTTAGCTGATGTGCAGGCAAGCCCAAGCTAGCGGCTGCCGGACTGGACACAGCAGACACGTTATAAAACTGAAACTTCCACTTTCTTAAGAAGATTTAGGTTCTAAAGCTGCAAAAATATATTTTATAGAAAAACTATTAAATCAATAGGATTAGTTACTAACTTGATCTAAAGAAGCCTTCATCTTCACTGCTTAATTTGCTTCTGTGGCACAAAACTGTCACAAAGCAAACTAATCTGGAAGCTAACTGTTCTTAAAACAGTTTTGCCAAAACATAACAGCACCTATTTTGCATGGCTATGCCAAAATGGCACGGAAGAACATACACTGCACACCACCAGAGTCAATACTGAGAACACGCAAAGCGCACAAACAAGCAGACAAAGCCCCGGTCTGCATCTAGGCAGATACTCACTACTGAAGTGGTTCAACGTTATTTGTTATTACTCGGCATACCCAAAAGATGGCAATATAGGCAAATCGAGAGGTGGTATGAATTAATGAAACCGTGAGGACGTGTAAAGGACACTCTAAAATCATTCAGGCTCCTTACTGTCTGCGGGTAGGACAGGGGGCGTAATCGGTCATAATCTTCTTGTCCGGCTGTGTCCCACAAGCCCAGATTCACGGGTTTTCCATCCACCATGACATTGGCAGAGTAGTTGTCAAAGCTGCGGAACAGAGGGAAAACGGTTAACCTCCGGCCGAGGAGCCAGGCACCCCTGGGGCTGAGCAGGGCCAGGCGGGGCCGCGAGAGCGGACGGCCAGGCCAGAGGATGCCCAGCCCCGCCGGCAGGCGCGCAGTGGAGAGAAACAGGAGCTGGGGTGTGGGGGCACCACTGAGACACAAGCACGAGCTACTGAATTTAACCAGAACAGGTCTCTGTCGGCATCAGAAACCTGCCTGCCCATGAAGAAGAGAACACTGAGGTCTCTCCCCAGGAAGAAATGCAAGTATCCAAACCCCAAGGGCTGGGTGTTCCGTGCACACGAGGGTCACCCTCAGTTAGGGGTCCCCAGCAGGGCTGCACTGGCCGTGTTTCCAGAACAGACCCTGCTCCCCTGACCTGGGTGGAGGCTGGTCCCCAGCTGAGCCTTGGTAATCCACCCTAAGACCTGTGTGCAGGGTTAACACAAAGCAAGTCGGATACGAGAAGCTATTGGGTAACGTTTTCAAAGTTTCACACATGGGTTTAAATTAATTTGAGGCTGCTACACACAAATGAATTACCTATAATAGGAGGAAGCCCAGAAAGCCTATAGGCTGACAGGGAGAAATAAGGAGGACATTAAAAAATTACGCTGAGTGCCATGGAGTAGTTCACTGACACCTGGGATTGCAAGGTGAACAGGGGCACCTGCTGAGCAGAACGCGATGTATTAGCCTTTAAAGTCAGGTCCCAGAATTGATTTTCACATACTTAAGACTAAAGCTTAGGATCTTACTACACTATGACAGCAAAGTCATGGTCTGAGTAGGTTCCAGTGTGATTTATACAAGTTCATGACCAAACCTGCTTTCATACAGAAAAGGATGTATGAAAAAACATGCTGTACTTCTACTTCAGTGAGAAGAGGAAATATTATTCAATAAGTGGTACAAAAACGGTATAAGAATCTGCAAAAAAGAATCAGGTGCTTGCCTCTTGCCATACCAAAAAATAAACTCCAAGTGAATGAAAGATAAAAACTAGAGCTATAAAAACCTGGGGGGGAGGGGAGGGGAAACTAGGGAATATTTTTTAATAAGACATTAAACTCAGGGAAGAGGGAGAAATGGCATATTTATATAAAAATGCAGAGAATATTATGAGTTCAAAGACAAGTGAGAGACAGAGGGATAAGTATTTTTCACACACAGAAGTTCCATCAGTACAGAGAACTTCCAGTTGGACAATAAGCAAGGGATTTTGACAGGCAATTCACAGAAGATTAGGCATGGACAGGAAACACAAGGTTTCAACCTCACCGGTGACCAGAAATGCAAATAAGGCGGTCACAGTTTTCAGCCCATGTTCACCACAGTGGGTAGGAAAGGGCTGTTTCCGTCACCGCTGCTCAGAGTGACAGCATTTGGAACAGCAACCGCGCAGCATCTCCTGAAGCTTAAGACATCCCACTCCTTCTGATTCGCCACAGTTCCTCCAACAATCTATCACGTGTGCACAAAGACGTGTGCAACGATGTGTGCACAGCACTGTTTGCAAGTGACCGGAGTCGGGCCCACCACAGGACCTCCAAGTCATCTACAGCTCTACCTACACGTGGAGACGAGGGAAGTCCCCGCCACAAATTTTGGACAGTTTGATTCCACTTACACCCACACACACAGGACGCTTAGGCCGAGTGCGGTGCTAAGGAGGTGAGCACCGTGCGAACGGAGCGCCTCCGCCCCAGTGGGCGGTGAGGATCCCAGCCCCGGCCCGGGCGCAGCCTGGAAGCTCCCTGGTGACCATCAGCAGAGAGGCCCTTTTCTGTCCCCACCCGAGTCTGCTGCCAAAAAGGGACCCCGCAGCTCAGCAGCTGGTCCTCCCATCCGCGCCCCCAGCCTACACCTCCCACACACAGCCACACCCCACACACACAGCCACACACACCCTGGTTTCAATTCCAAAGCCCAAAAGTCAACAATGACATGTAACCGTTGGACTGCTCGCCAGAAAAGGCCAATTAAACCATAATAGACTCTTTGTTCCAGTTCCTTGACCCTTTACACAGAAAGCCACTTATCTGAAACTCTTACACTATCCAGTCTCTGAACTTCAAAGGTGGTTTAACTTTCATTTCCTAAATATCTGAAAATCAATTAGGAAAGCTGTGTGCTTTGTCATCATGCAGAAACTATATTAAAAAAAGATAAAGTTATTTTTTAAAAGCCCAAATACCTTATAATTAGACCTCAATGATTGAGAGGAAAATAACCACCTCTCTTCACTTAAGGATTTAGAAAGGCAGAGCAGAAGAAAGGTCAATGGAATCCAAAAAAAACACAACACTATCACTGCCAAGTTAATCCCGGGTTAACTCCAGATACTTACACAGTGGGGATATATTCTCCAGGGAATGCATTGGTAGTGTAACTGATCAGGAGGCAAGTCTTACCCACAGCTCTAGAGAGACAGGAAAAAAAAAATGATGTTAAGTTCCTTAGTCAACATAAGTGCAATCTGAGCTTTCATTATTCAGTGAAAATAACTTACAGAAAAATCAGGACGTATACATCAAATATTAAAGCATTAAAGAAAACAGTTTCTAAGACCTTTTACTTAATACTATTTTTATCCTGACATGTAAAGCAAACAAACTAGAATTACTCAGAAGGGCAGCGTCTGGAGGCTTCGCAGTTTTCAGTTCTAGGTGTTTGCGCTGGTTGACGAGAAACAGTTGTTGGTAAGCACAAGGTTCAAGAGGAACGGTATTTTTAAACTGGAAGTCTTGGGATTCCCTGGTGGTCCAGTGGCTAAGACCGCGCTGCCACTGCAGGGGCCTGGGTTCGATCCCTGTTGAGAGAACTAGATCCCAGATGCTGCAGCTACGAGTTCACATGCCACAACTAAAGATGCTGCGGGCCGAAACGAAGACCTGGTGCAGCCAAATAAATCAATAAAAAAATAAATAAAATGAAAAAATAAACAAGTCTCTTCTGCAAACACCTCTAGAAGGCTTTCATCAAGCATCTGCAAATCGGGAGGTGGGGGGGGGGTTCAGAATTGGGAACACGTGTACACCCGTGGCGGATTCATGTTGATGTATG